>NC_089502.1:56813955-57415433 GCF_036850765.1 Saccopteryx bilineata
TTGTTGATTGTTCTTTTGGTATGAGTTGGGACTATTGAGATAAGTATGTTGTCTGGTAATGTCAGCATATATTACATTCCTTTAACACAGTTTTACAGTCAATGCAAAATAAACACAGTGCTTGGCCATATAACTCAATAACAAAATAATCCACACTCCATTATACCTTTAAAAAATCATATTCAAAGTCAGCTTTTTTTTTTTGACATTACAGCTATTTACTGGTAATAAAAAATAGGTAAAATGTATCTATGGTGTATGTGTGGCATATGGAATGTGCTGGAGTTATAACTGCATTGCTGTGATTTGAAACAGAGGAGGATCATGAAAACAATGAGAGCACTATATGTTTTTATTGTTTTTATTGATCACTGCCATCATAGTTTAAAAGCAGCCATATATAATGCACAAATGAATGACAATGTCTCAAGAAATCTTTACTTATGAAAATTGTGGTAAGAATTTCATTTGAATTTTTACATATTCCAAAATACTATTCTTCTGTTTTTTGTTTTTAACTGTTTAAAAATGTAAAAAAAGTAAAATAAAATAAATATTCTGAGTTTGTGGTCATTCTAAACCAGGCTACAGGACTTATTGTCTTACAGGCTATAGCTTGTCATACTTGTTATAGACCAATACTAATGTCTATAATTTTTATTTTTATTGGGATAAAAAGTCATTGAAGGGGTCGAACAGAGTGATAAAGAATCAATCGGAGTCCAAAAGACCAGTGTAACAGGCTTTAATGAAAGGAAACCTACCGGACTGTCTTGTAAGAGAGAGCAGTCCCGGTTCTCTAACAGGTAGTGTTAAATAGGGAATATGAGGGTGGGGGCTGGTAGTCATTAAGGGAAAAAGTATCTTTCAGTGATTTATGTAATATTAACCATAAATAAACTACGGGACCTTCCACACCCAGGTTAGTCACCCAGATGCCTGGGGCAAGGTGATCTGGAATATCTAGTTTGTCAATGTCCCTTTGTCCACTTAAGGGGGGAGGGGGTCATGGCCCCCAACTGCAACCCTATCACAGAGGAGTTACATGATTAAACCTATATTTTAAAACAGGAGGTGGGGTGGAGGGGTGGGGAGGGGGTGAGAAAGGAGAGGGAGGGGATAGGGGTAGGGGAGGGGCACAAAGAAAAACAGATAGAAGGTGACAGAAGACAATTTGACTTTCGGTGAGGGGTATGCAGCATAACCAAATGTCAATATAATCTGGAGATGTTATCTCAGAACATATGTACCCTGATTTATCAATGTCACTGCATTAAAATTAATAAAAATAAGATAAAAAACCCTACTCTTCAGTATGCCTAGAAGCAACTATAGCGTAGTCAGGGTGGGATCAGTAAGAACAGTTAGGAAGCTATTATAACAATTCAAGTGAGAGATAACACTGGGGGACAATTTTTTTTTTCCATTTTCTGTTGTATAAGGTTTTGGAACTGTTTCTATATATTTCTGCATTGCTGATTCCAAATCTGAAATGTGTTTTTTGGTGCATGCTCTAGTTTTTATGAAATTTTATTTTCTTTTTGTTAAAGTTATGGCATGCATTGGTTTTTAAATTGGAGTTAAAGGGCAACGACTCTTGGATTGAACATAACCACAAGGCAATTAATGTTTAACAAACATCACTTTTACATAATTGTAGTTTTTTGTTGTTTGTTTTTCTTACAGAGACAGAGAGAGAGTCAGAGAGAGGGATAGACAGGGACAGACAGACAGGAATGGAGAGATGAGAAGCATCAATCACTAGTTTTTCATTGCGCGTTGTGACACTTTAGTTGTTCATTGAATGCTTTCTCATATGTGCCTTGACCACGGGCCTTCAGCATACCGAGTGACCCCTTGCTCGAGGCAGCGACCTTGGGTCCAAGCTGGTGAGCTTTTGTTCAAACTAGATGAGCCCACGCTCAAGCTGGCGACCTCAGGGTCTCAAACCTGGGTCCTCTGCATCCCAGTTTGACACTCTATCCACTGTGCCACCACCTGGTCAGGCTGTAGTTGTTTTTAAATGTAAAAAATTATTATCTGATAAAAATACCCTCTTATTTTGTTTTAAAATTGAATCATGGCTTCTTTGAGTAGGCGTAAATGTAAGAATAGTCCTGACCCTTCAGTCATATATGTGACTGTTACTCACTTCAATGTCAAAGGTGCAATATTTCATCATTTGTGACACGTGCATATATTGCCTATTTTCAAGTTCCCCTTGGCAATCAAGACAAGAATTGGGCTCCTCATATTGTGTGTCATACTTGTGAGGAAATCCTTCAAGACTGGACAAAAGGAAAATGCAAGGAATGCCTTTTGGTATTCCCATGGTTTGGCGTGAACCTAAGGAACACAGCAGTTAGGTTATTTCTGTCTGATCCATACAAAGGGCATCAGTAAGAAAAAACGACATATGATTGCATATCTTAATATTCCTTTAGCAATATGACCTATCCCACACTCTGAGACACTACCGGTTCCAGTTTTCAATGGTTTAATTTCTTCTAAGGATGAATAAAGTGAACATGGTGATCAAGTGTATTTTGGTAAGATGCATGAGGAAATGGTTATAGAATCTAAAGGGTCTTCTTCTGATGTCAAGCAGTCATTAACCCCTCAGCAGTTTAGCCAACCTGAATTGAATGACTTAAGAGATTTGGACCTATCAAAGTAAGAAGCTGAGTTATTAGCCTCTAGGCTTCAAGAAAAAAATGCACTTCACCAGTCAACTAAAGTATCCCATTTCAGGAAGCGTGAACAAATTTTTGTGAATTTTTTTTTCCAAAAACAAACACTTTGTTTACTGTCATGATATCATTAGTCTTCTCAGCCAGCTAGGTGTTACCACTTAGAGTCCAACAGAATGGTGGCTGTTTCTTGACAGCTCTAAATGGAGTCTGAAATGTGTTCTCCTACACAATGGTAATGGTTATGTGGCGGTTCTAATTGGTTATTCAACTCATCTGCGAGAAGATTATAATGACATAAAAATTGCCCTCAACTTAATGAAGTATGAGAAGCATAATTGGATCATTTTTGTGGATCTTGAAATGGTAAATTTCCTGCTAGCACAACAGAGAGGTTTCACAAAATACCCTTGCCTTCTGTGTTTGTGGGACAGCCGAGCCTGGGAGAAACACTGGACACAGAAAGAGTGGCCGAAACATGAAGCTCTGGAAGTAGGGATGCAAAATATTGTGAATGGACCTGTAGTTAATCGAGACAGGATCATTTTTTCCCCCACTTCACATCAAACTTGGCTTAATGAAGCAGTTTGTTCAGGCTTTGAATAGAGAAAGTGAATGCTTTCAACATATTATTTCTGCTTTTCCTGCCGGACCTCAAATTCAAACCCTCAGACTTGATGAAGAATTTGCCATGAAGATGAATAAAGAGGAGAAAGCAGCATGACAGTCTTTTGTGGCAGTTATAAAAAATTTCCTTGGCAACAAAAAAGCAGAAAACTCTGAACTTCTGGTTCAAAGGATGCTGTTGGCTTTCTGCAACATTGGATGTAACATGAGCATTAAGATTCACTTCCTGAACAGTCACCTTGATAAGTTTCCCGAAAATCTTGGAGCTGTTAGTGATGAGCAGACTACTGCTGGAGCATCAAACGAGATTGTCCTCAACAAGTACACAAACGCAAGAGCTACAAATGCAAATTTTTGCCTAAATAGAATTTAAATAAGTTTTGTGCAAATTTTATGATTAAAATAAGTGTTTTAATACGTTCTATTTTGAAATTGTAGACAAATTCTGATGCAATCATATCTTCTAGTGTATTAGTGTATTTACTGCATTATATAAATTATTATATTTTCACAAAGATGATGCCCAAGAAGACATTCTACTTCACTATATTAAACTAAATGTTGAAAATTTTACAATAAGATGAAATCCTAAAATCTTGAATTGCAAAAAAATTGTACCTTACAGAGAAAAACTAATGTCAGATTTTAGATCAGCACACTCGAATTAGGTAAGAACAAGTGTTTTTGTGGATGCAACAAAAATTTTGTTCCCTAGTATAATGTATCTTTAAAAAGGGTGGTAGTAAGAAAGAAGATGAGTAGGGGTAGGTTCTGGAGTGCTCACATTGTTATGATTCCTCCTAGGGTTTAGAAAGAACTCATGCAAATAAAAGTTAAGCTTCATTGATTTTTGTGGTAAATCTGTCTTTGCAGATAAGATTTTCACATGAATTAGATGGTGCCCAAATAAAAAGAAGTCAAGAATAGCTTCAGGGTTCCTACCCTGAACAATTGCAAGAAAGGGAAAGCTCTAAGCAGAAGGGTAAAATTTGGGAAGATTTAGAAGAGAAATTTGGCAGTTCTGTTTTGAGCTGTCTATTAATATCTGTGTGGGTGTATTGAATGGGCAATAGTGCATGCACCTAGCATTCAGGAGAAAGGTCATGGTGTGAGATAAAAATTTGTTTATTACTTAAATGAAAACCATGAGATAGTATAAGATTACTGAGGATGTAAATATAGAATCAGTTGAGAACTGGGTCTTGGTCTTTGCAACATTTGGACATTGAATGAATAAGAACTGGCAAAGGAACTGAAAAAATAGTGCCAATGAATTAGGAAGAAAACCATGAGGAGTGTACCTGAAAAATAAAAGCTCTGAATATTCAAAATTAGGTTACCCAAGTGGAGCTGAAGCTGAAGACCCTTTTCTTTATTATCCCACTAGTGTGAAGCTTAGGCTAAAGTTCAACCTATTGAGCATTAAAAATAAATATACCTCAACTACAATGGAAACCAGTATGGAGGTGCCTCAAAAATTAAAAATGGAACTATAATGTGGCCCAGAAATTCTACTATGCCAAGTACATCTGAAGGAAACAAAGATTTTATATCGAAGAGGGGAAAAAAAAGTTATCTTCAGGCTTATCTTGATAGCAGCACTATTTATAATAGCTAAGTTATGAAAACAACTTAAATGTTAAGTGTTCATCAGGGAATGAATAGAAATTGTGAGATATATATGTATGTGTGTGTGTGTGTATATATATGTATAATTTAGCCATAAAGAAAAGGAAATCCTGCCATTTGTAATAACATGGATGGACCTTGAATACATTAAGTGAAATAAATCAGACAAAGACAAACATTGTATGATATTAGTTATATATGAAATCTAAAAAAAACAAAAAAACAAAAAAACAAAACTCAGAAAAACTTATCAGGTGGGAAAGGAGAATTAATGAAAGCATTCAGAAGGTACAATCTTCCAGTTATAAGAGAAATAAGTACTGGGGATGTAACATATAACATGAATACTAATAGTTAAAAACATTCTATGACATATTTTAAAGTTGTTAAAAAGAGTCGATCCTAACAGTTCTTATTGTAAAAGTTCTTCTTCTTTTTTGTGTATTTATTTGAGATGATGGATGTCAACTAAACTTATGGTGACCATTATTTCACAATATTTGTAAGTCAAATTATTATGCTGTATACCTTAAAGTTATTCGATGCTGTATGTCAGTTGTATCTCAATAAAACTGTAAGAAAACAAATGTGTCTTCATACTTCTAGATATATAAATACAAAAACATTCATGCTTAAAAGTATACAAAAATTATTCTGCACATATATATTAAATTTTAGAGTTTAAGGACATATATAAAGTATATGCACAAGTAGAAAACTAGTATTTCCCTCAAAGTTATATCTAATTTATTCTCTGAGCTCCCTATCAATCACAAAATTCAGAGAAATTTGCATTTTAAATGCAAATTTTAAAAAATGCATTTTTAAAAACAAAAGAGAGCTAGCATACTATGATGTTGGGACACCCTCATTGCTTTTTGGCACTCAGAGATAGTTCTGATTTCTGCTCTATGTATTTTCCATTTTTCTCTCTCTAAAAATTTTTGTTAAGACCTGCTCTAAGCAAATTAGTGAATAGAGCACAATTTTTCTTAGTCAAAAACTTTCCTGTCTCCAAACAACCTTGAGGCCCAACCCTCTCAGTGACAAGTCAGTATCCTCAAGGCTGTTTTCCATTTCCCATCACTGTTTCTACCTTGTATTTGGGATTTCTGTGATTTTCCTTGCTGAAACTTCTGAGTACCATATCTCATTCCCTCAAAGGAAAATTCTCTGTGCTTTCCAAAAGGACAGCTAGCTAATTTAATTAACTAATGTGTGCTAATGTGTTTACTTGAGAGAATTAGGCACATCAGGTGCATTTTAACAGCGTTCTTTCAAAGCAAATGTTCCAGCTTGTTGTGTCTAACTACAAGTGTTTAAATGCTGAGAATTTCAGAGAATGAAGACAAAGTTCAAAGGGAAAGAGATTTGTGGGAAGGAGAAAATGAAATTGCCCTCAAATCTCGCCAATCTGGTAGCTTTCCATTTAATTTAGTCTTGAAGATATGAATGGAATAGTATCTGTACTCGGTGTTGGAAGGGAGCCCAGCAGGACAAGAATAGGAATGAGAAAATTTCAAATAAATGACTTGACACATATATACACATGTATTCTCTCTCTCTCTCTCTCTCTCTCTCTCTCTGACTATTGTTTTTAGCATAATTATTTTAAGATTTCTCCATTCTGTAACTTTAGCTGCTGAGTAGTATTCCACTGTATGGATATAACAAGAATGTTTGTCCATTCACATGTTGATGGGCATTTGGGTTCTTCTCTCCTCCCTTTTTTTGCTATTATAAATTAACATATGTAAAGAGATCTTTATGTGAATTTGTGTTCTGTCTTAGAAGATAGCTAGGAATGGAATGGCTGCATCATTTGGTAGGAATATGCTTAAATTTTTAAAAAAGCTGTGATAGGCCCTGGCCGGTTGGCTCAGTGGTGGAGCGTCGGCCTGGCATGCGGGAGTCCTGGGTTCGATTCCTGGCCAGGGCAAACAGGAGAAGCGCCCATCTGCTTCTCCACCCGTCCCCCTCTCCTTCCTCTCTGTCTCTCTCTTCCCGTCCCGCAGCCAGGGCTCCACTGGAGCAAGGTTTGCCCGGGCGCTGAGAATGGTTCTGTGGGCTCTGCCTCAGGCACTAGAATGGCTCTGATTGCGGCAGAGCGATGCCCCAAAATGGGCAGAGCGTCCCCCCCCCCCGTGGGCATGCCGGGTGGATCCCAGTCGGGCGCATGCGAGAGTCTGTCTGACTGCCTCCCCGTTTCCAGCTTCAGAAAAATACAAAAAAAATAATAATAAAAGCTGTGATACATTTACACAGTGGAATACTACTCAGCCCTAGAAGGGGAAATCTTACCTTTTGTGACAGCATGGATAGACCTGGAGATGATTATGTTGAATAAAATAAATTAGAGAAAAACAAGTACCATATGATTTCACTCATATGTGAAATTTAATGAACACAGTAAACTTATGAACAAATTGAAACAGAGGCATGGACACATGAAACAGGAATACAAGTGTCAGAGAATTGCCAATGACACCTCTAATAAGGGGTTAGTTTCCAAAATATATAAAAAACTTAGCTAAAAACCAGGAAGGCAAATAATCCAATTAAGAAATGTGCAAAGACTGACCACTGGTGGCACAGTGGATAGAACGTAGATCTGGAACTCTGAGGACCCAGGTTTGAAACCCTGAGGTCACCAGCTTAAGTGTGGGCATGCAAGCTTGAGTAAGGATTCATCAACATGATCCCAAGGTCACTGTTTTGAGCCAGAAGTTGCTGGCTTAAACAAGTAAGTGGTCACTAGCTTGGCTTGAGTCCCCCTCCACCCCCACATCAAGGCATGTATGGCAATCAATCAACGAACAACTAAAATGACACAGCTCTGAGTTGATGTTTCTCATCTCTCTCACTTCCTCTCTGTACTTCATAGATAACAGTATGGTGATTACCAGAAGGAAAAGGGCATGAGAGGTAGGAGAAGACAGAAGGGTGATAAATGGTGGTGGAAAGAAATTTGACTTGGCATGGTGGACACACAATATACATATAATGTATTATAAAATTTTACCCCTAAAACCTATATAATTTTATTAACCAATGTTATCCCAATAAATTTAATAACAAAAGGAACCGTCAAACTATGTATAGTGGGTTGATCAGTATCCCTAAAAGGATAAGTTCACATCCCAAACATTGTTGTATATTCTTGAATGCTTTGTACGTACAGAATCAGGGCATACATGGATAAAGAGAGTTTAACTTCTTTTCCAACCTGGATGCCTTTTAATTTCTTTTTCTTTCATTATTGTACTTGTAAGACCCTCCAGTAAAATGGTAAATAGAAGTGGTGAGAGTAAACAATCCTGTAAATTTTTGGTTAGATACTAGATATTGTGAATTTTATATCATTGGTGCTATATATTTTGGCATATCTTTAAATAAATTTAGAAACTTATTCTGAGATGCAGGTAAGTTACTTGGACATCATTTGATACTTTTTGTCTGGCTTTTAAATCGTATTAAGTAGTTTCAGATAGTGGTCAGCTTAGGGCTAATATGGCCCAACTACTGATGCAAATAACCTTCTAAGGTCTCCATTTGATTCTCTGGATTTTGGAAGATCTTGACACTCTGGCTTAATGAAACATGACTGTGTCAGCTCTAATATGAGCTCCAGGGGTTTTTCTACTTACTCCTTTGAGTGCTCTTTTTCCTGACCTTAGTAAGTTTTGGACATACATATGCAGATCAGTCTATAAGCAAAAACTCAAGGGAACCATCTGTAGATATTTAGAACTTCCTTTTTCTGGGAACTTCCTTTTTCACTCCAGTACTTTGCTTGATGAAATCTATCTACCTTGATTTCTCTGAATGCTGAATTTTGTCTCAACTCTAAAAAACTCTCAGGCTCTGTTTAGGTTTCATTTCCCTGTGCTACAGCCCAAAGGCTCTTCATGCTGCAAGCTAAGACAATTATAAGGCTTACCTCATTTCCCCCTTTCTTTCAGAAATAACTATTCTGCACTGCCTCTTGTCCAACATTTGAAAAGCATTCTTTAAATATTTTTTTGATTTTTAATTAAAGCAAGCGGGTAATTTTGGCTTTTATTGCATTATAGATGGATATGTAAGTCTAGCTGAATTTTTTTTCTGAATATTTTGACATGAGAAACAAGAACACAAAATCCACAAATTGACTCTTAGATTTTGGTTGGAACGAGCATTTTAAAAATCATACATATGTGAAGTTAACAAGAATTTATCAATATCCTTCCAGTTTTAATTACAGATTACTTTGTATTTCTGTTGGTGACAAAACAAAATCTTACAGAAAATTCTGTTTCATGAATTTTAAAGCTAAATCACTGCTTTTTATCTCCCCATAGAGCTGGGGGTGCACATCTGTGTTTATTTATCTCCTGCTCCGTGTAATCAGTTCCTAAAACTTTTTCTCAAATCCAACCATTTGTAAATGTGCCATGGTAAGTGGTCGCTGTTAAATTCATTCTTTTTTCTTGACTTATTTCACTCCCTAATATCTCAGACCTAAATCAAGTACTTGTTTTTTTCAAATACCTATATTAGCATTTTGTTTGATTTAGTTATGTACATGTCTTCCTGTCTGTCTGTCTCTCTCCCTTTGTCTTTTTGTACACACACACTCACACACACACAAGCAAAAACACATATACACAACACACAAAGTTGAACAGAAGAGTAAGCAAATAATCTTAGCTACCTATGAAATGTGTTTTATTTGAATATCAGTGAAACTTTTAGAGTGATCAATGTGATAGAGCTGCCCACTTTCTATATGTGAATTTATTTTTTTTCTGCATTTATACTTTCCTTCTTAAGGTTTTTTGTAGCTTCTACACTGTACTGTTTTGGGTATGCCTACTCTACAAAGTAGACAATCAGCCATTTTGTACACTTTGCCAGAATGATGAAATCATAAATGCTGAGTGACATTTAATAAAATGGCCCTTTGCATACAGCTTTATTTGTATCTCATGAGAAGGATACACTATGCAGAAAGTCATTCCAGTTTTACTTTTGTGTCCCCAAATGCTGTATTGAGAATACCTTGGCGTAACTGGTCTATTAGATGACTTTTGAACCTGGACATAAATCTTGCGCCTCACGGCAAGGAGAGAGAGATAGCACTCTGTCCACCCTGGCCCCGATATTTACCTTTATGTTAATGTGCAAAACTTTGTATTCAAATGTGGCACCATAAGTGCCACTTTAAAATTACATTTTCTAAGGTCAAAGAGCATGTCCACACTGGCAACAGAATTTGAATGTGTGGTCCCTGCAGTGAATCCCTCTGATATTTGTGCTGCATATTTGAAAGTGCAGTTTAAAAATGTTACTGATTCACATGTTGATGCCATCGAATTTACTCTTGAAACAGAAAATAAGACGTCATTTAACATTTCAGTAAATGTTTTTATTTTTTATATTAGTGACACTTAGTTCTATATTATGCATCTGAAATGCACATTATGTATTTCATTAGGAAATCCACAAGTCCAGTTTACATTTAACCATATCTTATTTGATCAATTCATTTTACCTTCTATGCAATGTGATTTGCAATGGAGAACAAAAGTCACCTGTATAGACTTTCACTATTTAACCAAGCTTCTAAGAGCTGGTGTTATTTATTTAAATCTTTCTGGATATTATTGTTGAATTCTTTTATTCCAATCCACTTGCCAAAGGTAAACCAAGCCATAATCACTCACTATGAAGCCTCCTTTTTTGTATATCACATAAGCTGATTGCTCTATTATTTATTTGCAAATGGACACTATATTATATTCAAAATGAAAACCCGATGAAGAGCTACATGATGCCAACAACTTGCTGAAATACAGAAGTCTTTCAAGCACTTTTTAATTTGGTCTTCAAATCTAGAATTATGGAATCAAATTGTAGGTAAAAATAGTTCCTAATTTGAAATAAACCAGAGCTGGAAGGTGCTTAGCACATCACAGTCTAAAAAGCCATCAGAAAAAAAATTACATCAAGCTCTGTGAAATGCTACTGAATCAATCAAAGCAGGAGCCACATTTCCTTTTGGGGACTTTTTCACTTACAAAGAAAAACATAATTATCATGATTGATCAACATTATTGATAGTCAGATACTGAAATAAAAATACAAACAAGTTATGATCTTTCTCATAAACTTTCTAAAATCTGTTTGGGATAATATATATATAATATATATATATTATATATATATGAATAATATATATAATATAGATAATATAGATAATATATATATATTATATATATATGAATAAAAATGCAAATTACAATAGAGTATTAATAATATATCTAAGAAGATAAGGGAAGCAATACTTTTTATGAGCTGGGATGTTGAAGATCTTCATAAATAAATTGTATTTAAACTGGATATGGAAGAATGAATGGTTATTAAAGAAATAAAAATGAAAAAAAGCTTTGAAGACAAAGGAATTCAAATGAGCAAAAACATAGAAGAAGAGATCACACCTCTGGCACAGAGAATTCATCTGGAGAAAAGATGAGAAAAAGGAATGTTGAATTTTTCACTTGTACTTAAGTCAGTTCTCCAGAATTTATAATCGGCAACAAAGCAAGTGTAAGTTGTGCAGACACTTCAATTCCGGGAAGAATTATGTGCACTATGGAGTCATGGATGTTTTTTAACTAGTAGGAAAACTGATGTTTTCAGGAAGTGATTCTGGCAGCAAACTATAGTATGGCTTGGACCAGAAAGAGTCTTGCAATAAGACAAATTTGGATTTTAAAAATAATGGTCACAAGTCTGTGGTTATTATACCAGAGATATATTGCTGTGAGTAGAATTGAAAAGGAAATAAAAGCTGCATAAAGGCAGTAAGACTGGTGGAGTGGTCAAGTGAAGGCAGGGGAGGTAGAAGAAAATTTGGAGATGAGAAACAAATAGTATAATGGAAAAATAATTCAATTCAGTGTTGAGAAATCTGAGTTGTCTTTAAAGTTGTGTGTGACTCTTGATAATTTATTTCTCCTTTAAGTAGCTTTTTACCCCTATGTAACATAAGAAGAATATGTGAGAAGGTACTTTATGTCTTTTACAGCTCCAATATTCCATGATTCCAAGCACATAAATAATTTGGGTCTAGTCCTGCACCACTAAATGAGAATACATCATTAAGAGATCTCATCTTCCTTGTTGTGAGATCGTAAAGTATACTTACATAAAGCTAGGCAGTATAGGATACTGCACTCTTAGGCTATGGTACAACCTATTGCTCCTATGCTACAAACTTGCACAGCATGGTGCTGTACAAAGCAACACAAGATTAAATCAAGCTCAAGAGAAAATGATGGGATGAAGAAACACAGTAAACATGAGATGCATAAAACTATACTACCTCTATATGTGAAATATTATCATACAGCAAACTTATTTTTATAATTTATTTATTTTTGTGAGACAGGGAGAGAGGGAGAGAAAGAAAAACTTGTTGTTCCACTTAGTTGTGCCATTGTTCCTTCTCATATGTGCCCTGATCAGGGTTCAAACAATGTCTGGTAATCTCAGAATCTAACTGGTGACCTTGACACTCTGGGATGGTGTTTTATTCACTGTGCCACCAGCCAGGGTCAAACTTATTTTTTTAGTAAGTGGAAAGATTATATTCTAAAATGATCATGTAAACCAAGTATGGTATAGTAAACACATGGTTGTTTATTATTATATCAGATACTATGTATTATACACAATTGCATTTGCTCTATTTTTGTATGACTGAGAGTTTGGTAGGTTTGTTTACACCTATATAACCACAAACACATGAGTGATACATAGCACTACAATATTATGATAGTACAATACCACTGGATGATAAGAATTTTTTACTTCTATTGTAATCTTATGGGAGCATCATCATATGTATTTCAAAAATGAAACACTTAAAAATTCATCATAGATCATCATTAACAAATGAAATTTACAGTGAATTTTTCAAATTGGTAACATTAACTTTGAACCCCAATTAAATAAAATGTTACTTCTCCTTCCCCCAAAAAGAATTCTATTTTTTTCACTTAGTAGACCTCTATTACAAAATTGTTCTTAATTATTATATTCTGAATTTTGTTCATAAAAATTAAAGAAATTATATATTTTAAATGTAAGTACTTTCATAATGTCCCTGATTTTGTCTCCTGACTTACAAAGTGTAAAATATTTACTCTCTGCTCCTTTACAGAAAAAAAGTTACCAATCCCTGCCATAGAGGGTTGGAAAAATTACTAGAAAAAAAATAAAAAAAATTGGAAGTCATCTTGTTGTCTGCAATGCATAACTAGAGATTTTTTAAATTAGTTTGTTCTGTGTTTTTCCTGTTACATTCACTGAAAGATCAGAGATTATGTACTATAGATTTTAAATAAGTGAAGTGGCCAAGAAACAAAAAGGTGTGAAAGATTAGTGTATTATTTTATTAAAAGTGTGAAGCTGATGCCCATAATTAAGTCTTTCTATGGGAATACTCAAAGAAAAATAGAAAAAGAAAAAAACAAAACAACAAAAAATCTTCCTTTGCCTTCCTTGCTCAGTTCTTGATGTGAATTTTGTCAGTACAAGGAAGTTCAGCTTTAATTTTATGTAATGATTTCATGCTTGCTTGTATCCTATTTTTAAATGTTAACTTATATATTATTTAAATCATGCTATGGATCAGAGTATCTGAGGCACATTTAAGATAATCTCTGGAGCGCCAAGGCAGAGAAGTAGGGATGAAAGAAGCACATCTTTATGGAAGTCACCTAGAGATCACCTGTTCCCATCTGTCACATATTTATATACTAAAGCAGGCTTAGCTGGAAGGATGCATCATGGTTTCATTCATTTCTATTGAATAGTTATGTGGGTGTAACTGTGTTGGGTATATAGGGTGGAAGGAAGATATAATTAATGCCTTTTATGGTTTTATAGTCTAGTGGGGGGAATGACTGATAAAAAAGTAAAACAAAATATAATAAATGGCAGTAAACCTACTTTATAATAACTAGCAGAAATTTGTATGCAATGTAATGAAAGAGGAGGTTCTACTAACTCTGTTTTTAGGAGTTCAGAGAATCTTTACAGGCCCTGGCCGGTTGGCTCAGTGGTAGAGCATCAACCAGACATGCAGGAGTCCAGGGTTCAATTCCCGGCCAAGGCACACAGGAGAAGCGCCCATCTGCTCCTTCACCCCTCCCCCTCTCCTTCCTGTCTCTCTCTTCCCCTCCCGCAGCCAAGGCTCCATTGGAGCAAAGTTGGCCTGGGTGCTGAGGATGGTTCTATGGCCTCTGCCTCAGGTGCTAGAATGGCTCTGGATGCAACAGAGCAACGGCCCAGATGTGTGGAGCATCACCCCCTGGTGGGCATGCCGGGTGGATCCCTGTCGGGCGCATGTGGAAGTCTGTCTGACTGCTTCCCCATTTCCAATTTCAGAAAAATACAAAAAAGAAAGAAAAAAATCTTTATAAACAGAATGGCCTTTAAACTGAGTTATTCTAGGGGAGAAGAAATTATTCAGAAGAAAAAGAATTGCACACAAAAACATAGAAGCATAAAAACTTTTTTATGTGTGTGTTCTGTAAGAAAGTTCTGTGTGGTAGAGTATTGACCACTGTCTGATGATGGGTAGTTAGGAAGAATGAATAAAGGGAAGAGTAAAAACTCTTCCTTAATTTAAGAAAAGATTAGAAATACTTATTCCTTATTTTTCTCTAACACTAATGAAATATATTACTTCTCACTGGAGAAGTAAATAGTACAAGAGGATTTAAAATGGAGAGATAACTGTATAGCTATTAAAAACCAATGACTGTTGCTATAAATACTCAACTTTGCAGTACTTCTTTATTCTAGGGATTATTATTTTAAATTTTTTATTTTTATTTTATTTATTCATTTTTAGAGAGGAGAGGGGGGCAGAGAGAGACAGAGAGGGAGAGAGAGGAGAGAGAGACAGAGAGAGAGAAGTGGGGAGGAGCTGGAAGCATCAACTCCCATATGTGCCTTGACCAGGCAAGCCCAGGGTTTCGAACCGGTGACCTCAGCATTTCCAGGTCAACGCTTTATCCACTGCACCACCACAGGTCAGGCTAGGGATTATTATTTTAAAACATTTTAAATATTCATATGCATACCATACTTTCCATTACAAATATTGATCGACTTACTACCTATGCAACTTACGACCATTTGACTTACGACCACAATCGTTAGCTATGACTGCTCTGCATCTGGCAGCACAAGTATTGCCCAGCGGGACGTAGGAGAGTGCGGACCAGCTTCCAGCAGCACTACCATCTGCACGTGCACGATTTCAACTGTTATCCCAGACTCGGTACAGCAATTTGTGTTTTGTGTCTTGGATATTTTTCATCAAACCCCTCCCAAGATGTCTACCAAAAGGAAATTGTCTTTGCAAACATTAAACCAGTTGTACTGGTAATGCAGTGTTTTACTTAAACCTGATGAATGTAAAAATAAGAAACAAACTGGTGTAGAGATGATAAAAATGGCATAAAATGAACAAAGAAAATTATGATATATAAGAATAATGAAAGAAAATTATGATAAAATATGACTTAAAGATTTTTATAACATCATTTCACAGTACTGTACATATAGCCTACTCAACTTACGACCAAATCATGTTACGACCGTCTGTAGGAACCAATTGTGATCGTAAGTCGAGCACTAGCTGTATATTCTTCCATTTTGATACTGTAATAGTGGTTGGAAGTGTTTATAGTCCCATTTTATTAAATGAGAAAACAGAAGTCCATAGAGCTTAATTGAATTACTTCAACAGTAGAGTTAAATGTAATTCAGAACAGAGATTCTTATTCTTCGAACCAAACAAAGCTCAGCTCATTTGCCATTGTCTACCACACCCCTTTGAATCACCTTTAAAATTGTTAACTTGCTCTTGGAAGTAGTTTCAACAACTTATGCCATCTGGACAGGGCGAATCAATTTAGATGAAATCATTTTGGGGATGTGTTTCAACTCAGTGGCACTGTTTTCTATTTGAAGCTTTTTCTTGCTAATGAGTCTTCCCAGACTTTGTTCAAATCACTTGTGAGTTTCCATTTGTGCATATGATTTCCCTAGACTTTGACAGCAGTGGAAAGAGAAGTTAGTAGAATACTGAGTCCATGATAGTAACTGAATCTGAAAAAGACTTTAGCTGTGTGGAGAAGAGAATGACACTGACGAACAGCTCTAAACGACAATGGGAGACTTTTTGGGCTGCAGCTAATCAGCAAGTTCCATGTGGGACCTTTACCACTCTAGGTCCTGGTGTGGCTGACCGCTTGCTAGTCTCTGCAAATACCTACATCTGTAGCTAATCTTTTGTTAGAAGTCACTCTCCCAATCTCAAGAAAAAAAGAAAAAGAAAATTTGGAAATAAAAATATAAGCCATATTGCTTTCTGCAGTCTAGATCTGAAGTCTACAGTGAAATAGGCGCTCACACAAAGCAGTTCAAAAAGATACACAGCTGTTCACTTGCGGCTCATTATACAAAACAAATATCACTGAATCACAATGAATTAAAAGACTTAGTTAATATATTGTTTGACTGAATCCCAAATAAGTCACGGCAGGAAGAATTTCTACAACAATTTGTCCTGTTACTGTATTGGTCAAATTTATGCACACTTCTCTCTTTTCAATGGACTTATTCTCATTAGTATGTAAATTTCATCAGGACAGGGATAAAAGTTAGCTTAGAAATGTTTAGAAATTACTCTTCTGTAGGCTGATGTATCCTTAATGCTTAACACAGTAACTAAAGCATAGGAAGTAATTAATAAATCTCAGCTAAATAATTTTTGGAAATTTTCCTAAATCCCAATTACAGTGGCACTGGCAAGGACTAAATTTCTCTATCATCCCTTTTTGCCTCGGAGATTCGCAAAGTGTGATCCGCAACATTTACACTATTTTTATAATATTAATTCTAAAATGTTGGGCTTTTTTTTATTGTGCTGATATTCACATTGATGGTAAGAAAGCCCTGATGGGTAAAACTGTAAGGGCTTTGGTATGAAACAAGGCAGAAGCATCAAAAAGTAAGATTAGTCAGTATATATTTTACCACTAAGCACTTGAAATTAAAAAAACAGTTTCAATTAATTATGTCCTCAATAAAGCAATAGAATGTAGTAATTATATTAAAGCTCAACACGTGTGTGTGTCCTTTTTAACAGTCTTTGCTAAAATGGGAATGTACACGAAGTATTTCTGCACAGAGAAGTATGGTGGCTGCCTCAAGGAAAAGTGCTTCTGCAATTGTTTATGGCATGGCCATTTTTTTTCTCAGGGAACATCATCTTACTAGAAAGGATGATCAATGAACTATTGTTAATCAGGCTTGGCTGTCTGGCAGATATTTTCTCAAAAATGAATGTGGTGAGTCTGTTACTTCAAGAAAAATCACAGGCCAATAACAATCATATTTAATGTTTTGAGTGGAAATTGAAATTTTAGAAAACTTGTTACTATTACTACTACCATGAGATTGACAGCTTTCCAATGCTTGAACAAATTTCTGATAAGATTAGTGGTGATAATAATAAAAATGACTGTGATATTGTGTAAGGAACTATTTTAAGATTTGGAAGCTCTGAATAATTTAGTGAATAAGTATCTTCCAAATGATCAGTACCTGATGGTATAAAATCATACATGGGTAAAAGATCTACTAAACATACAAAATATATCAGTACTTTAACTGTTTATTTTAGGATGTTTTATTGAATGATTTTTATTCTTAGAGAGAAGAGAAAAAGAGAAAGGGGGTGGGGAAGGAGAGAAATCATTGATTTGTAGTAGTTGCTTCTCTTATGTGCTTTGACTGGACAAGCCTGGGGTTTTGAACCTGTGATCTCAGCATCTCAGGTGGATACTTTATCCACTGTGCCACCACAGTTTAGATAAATCCAAGAACTGTTTTATGGGGGGGGGTTTCCAAAGTTAGAAGCAGAGAGGCAGATAGACTCCCGCATATGCCGTACTTGGATCCACCCAGCATGCCGACCAGGGGGAGATGCTCTACCCATCTGGGGCATTGTTCCATTGCAACTGGAGCCATTCTAGCATCTGAGGCAGAGATCATGGAGCCATCCTCATTCCCCAGGCCAACTTTGCTCCAATGGAACCTTGGCTGCAGGAGAGGAAGAGAGAGAGAGAGAGAAGAAGGAGAGGGGGAAGAGGGGAGAAGCAGATGGGTGCTTCTACTGTGTGCCCTGGCCGGGAATTAAACCCAGGACTTCCACACGCCAGGCCGATGCTTTAGATTTCACATCACAACTATGTGTTAACACACTACTACCTGTTGAATTTTGGTGCAGCAGGGTTTCATGGAATGACTCTCTTTAACCCAATAGTAAAAAAGAAAAAGAACAGTACATGTCAAGGGAAGGGTTTATGCAAATTCACAGAAACATGAATGAACCTAGTGTGTTTGAGGAATGATAATTTCTTCAGCCTTACACCCCAAACTCTTTATTTTGTTTTTGTTTTTAACATTTCAAAGATCTTAGCTATAACTTAACAGTGAAGTTTTAAAGTCCTGACTGTTTAAATTTTTTGACAGGACCCATCCTCCCTTCACAGTCTTTTCTAGGGAGAGGAAGAAAAGGTGGATTTGTTCTGCCAGGTGCACATATTTATAATTTTGATAAATACTGACAAATTTCCTGTAAATGATGGACAGTACTATTTTGCACTGACAATAATAATGTATGAAGATGTTGATTCTTCAAAACGCCTACTAATCAAATATGACAAATCTCACTTTCTTGAACCTATTAAAGGGAAAATGATATTTTATTGCCTTCTTAATTTTTATTTGGACAATTGGTGTAGTTGAATACATTTCAGAAATATTTAGTAAATTTCCTCACTTTTTCTTCTGTTAATTATCAGTATATATACTCTTCCTACATTCTAATTGGGGGTTTGATTTTTTAATATCAAAGCAAAGTTCTAAGTGAATACTGAGTTCAAAGTGAATACTAAACCTCTACTTCTATAAATATTGCAGATGATATCTTTCAGACTGCTGTTTTTCTTTGCATGTTGTTTATGGTATCTTTTATAAACTTACTAGTTCTGATGATTAATTTTTTCTATTACATATTCTAAGTAGGCAATCATGTAAACCACAAGGTATAGTCACTTTTCCCCAATATATATAGTTTTTACTTATTTGCATTGCATAATTACATTTCCTAGGAATTCTTGATCAATGTTGAGTAATAGTTGTATTACTAGGCATTTTTGCATTTTTCTCTACTTAGCTGTCTTCAGATTTCACTATCAAGTATAATGTTCTTCCTTTATTTTTTATAGCAAATAATTAAGTTGGAAACCTATCCTTCTATTTCTAGGCTACCAATACTTTTCAATTTTTACTGATTGGAATTGGTTGTATTCTATAATTCATTATTCTTACTAGCATTGGTTTAGATGAACAGATGACTTTTTATTAACCTACCAAATATATATATATATAATTTTGGTAATAATAGGATTGTTATAATATAAGGATTATAATATTATAATATTAAGATTATTGTAATATTACTATAATATTAAGATTTTCTCTACTTGACTTTTGCTACTTAGTCATAATATATTAATGTGTTTCCTGAAATTATTTCGAAAATAAGATTTTGGCCTCGATGCTTATTTATGAAGTTGGTCTATACTTTCATTTTGCAATATTTTTATTACTGTAGATTGATACAAATGTTATTCTGGCTTCTACGTGCTAGAAAAATCGAACAAAAACTCCTCCATTAGTTTCTCCAAGTGTGACACTGAGCAACTTGCTTAACCTCTCTGGATCCCAGTTCCTTATCTTCTTATTTTGTTTTGTTTGAAGTTTATTGTATGTCAATTTCTACACGTTCAACTAGGAATTTTTTGAGCAGTATAGATTTGAGTAACTTTGAAACTTCTTAAGTGTCTATTGAGTTAATATTCTTCTATTTGAGTCAATTTTTTTCATTTCTTATTTTCTAGAAAATGTCCAATTTAATCAAAATTTACATATTGATAAAACTATTGTATGTCTTGAAAACAGCTCGTGTTTTGTATCTATAGTTATGACATTTTGTCATTCCTCATTGTTAAAAATTTGCTTATCTGTGATAATTGCTAAATATTCATCAGTTTTATTGTTATTTCTAAAGGACTGACTTATATATTTATTAAATTTTCTAATTTTTCGCAATTGCATTAGTTTGTTTTATACATTACTTTATTTACTTCAAAGTTTTTGTCATTCTCTTGTCTCTTAAGAAAATTTGAGCCTGACCAGGCGGTGGTGCAGTGGATAGAGCATCAGACTGGGATGCGGAGGACTCAGATTCGAGACTCGAGGTCGCCAGCTTGAGCACAGGCTCATCTGGTTTGAGCAAATCTCACCAGCTTGGATCCAAGATTGCTGGCTTGAGCAAGGGGTTACTCAGTCTGCTGAAGGCCCACGGTCAAGGCATATATGAGAAAGCAATCAATGAACAACTAAGGTGTCGCAAGGAAAAACTGATGACTGATGTTTCTCATCTCTCTCCATTCCTATCTGCCTGTCCTTATCTATCCCTCTCTCTGACTCTCTCTCTGTCTCTGTAAAAAAAAAGAAAAAGAAAATTTGAAGTAAATGTATTTTCTGTTTTTCTTGTTTTCAGTAAATATAGTGAAGTCTCCACATATACCACACAGAATCACATCATTTCTAGACTGATTTTAAGACATAATAATCTCACTATTCATTCTTTCTAAATTTTAGTTTTGATTTCTTCTTTAAGCAAGTTAATTAAAATAGTTTTTAATTCAAATGATTCTTTTATGATCTTTGGTGAATATTTTATTTATTTCTAGTTGGCAATACTGAGGTTGAGAAAAGTTAAGTACCTCTATATTTTCTGCTAATATATTTTATTGAGTTTTTCTTTTTTTGTTTTTTGTTTTGTTTTTGTGACAGAGACAGAGGGAGACAGAGAGAGGGGCAGATAGGGACAAACTGACAGTAAAGGAGAGAGATGAGAAGCTTCAATTCTTCATTATGGCACCTTAGTTGTTCATTGATTGCTTTATCTTATGTGCCTTGACCAGAAGCCTACAGCAGACCAAGTGACCCCTTGCTCAAGCCAGCAACATTTGGCTCAAGCTGGTGAGCTTTGCTCAAAGCAGATGAGCCCTTGCTCTATCCAACAAACTTGGGGTTTCAAACCTGGGTCCTCCGCATCCCAGTCCAATACTCTATCCACTGTGCCCCTGCCTGGTCAGGCTATTGAATTTTTCTTTGTGACAGTACAAAATAAATACTGTAAGTATTCTATGAGGATTTTGTAAAATTTCTGACTTATGATAGATTCCCATAGTAGAATTAATTTTAAAAGAGTTATGTTTTGAGATTTGGCCAAGTAGCATGCAGCAGGCCAATATTCCTATGGAGAAGAAACAAAAAAACCTGGATGAAATTCAAGATCTATTTTGAAGTTTTAAAGATAGTTTCACAGGCAACTAGAATTTGAAGGACCAAATCCTAGAGAGAAGGGAAGGTCACTCACACAAGCCCAATCTTTTATCTTGGTGTATTTGCTGATTCTTGATACCAAGAAAGAGGAAGAGAAGCTAGGATAGTTTCTGTCAATTGCACAGGATGGAGGGACAGATATCAGACTTCTGGTATTTCAAAGACATGATAACACGAGAGGTTAAGATCCCAGGAAGAAGAAGGCACACCTACATGCTCTAGACATTTGGCGCCAACTTTTCCCTTGATGCCTTTTCTCACTAAGCTGCATGGGGCAAGATGGTAAAAGATAAAGCAAAGCAAAACCAGCAGAAACAGCTATAAAAAAAGTGGAGTTTGCCACAGTTTTGTGTACTGCAAACCAAAACTTGGAGTTGACAGTCCTCATTAGATAGAGTCACTAAATGACACTATAAACCCTCAGTTGGAATTCTTGAAGAATTGAACCCTAGGAATGTAGGCAAAATAGAAGGGGTGATATATAGAGACTACAAAGCAGACGTGGACCACTTCAATTTAGGATTGGATTCAGGTGGTCTAAACTTTTGTGGCCTAAGTAAGAGATAGACAAAATCTTCTTGGGAGGAAGATAAGCTCATGTGGAGCTTCTGTAATTTTTCATAGGCAATTTCTGATACTCACTAAAAGTTGAATAACATAACAAAAACCAACTTCAAGAGAAAAGTATGGACAACAGAAAGTCTGCTGGGAGTTTGATTATTCAATATTTAGACTTTGACTTTAAAATTAACAGTGATCAATATTGAGTATCAAAATAGATAGTAAGAGTGTAGCTTTGGTATTTTCTAAATGAAGGAAAGACATCAAACCATTATTTAAAAATATGGTGAGCCCAAAGCAGAATAATATAAAAAGAAAGCCACACAAAGAGATGTCATAGTGAAACTGTATGAAACTAATATCAAAGAGAAAAAATTTAAAAACACTTAGAAGTAAAGACTCACCACCTTTAAAACAGCAGTAATTAAACAGAAAACTGAAAGGCACTGTTGTAATTTATAAAAGCTAAATAATTAAAGGGATAAACCAGGCTAATGAATTAGAAGAATTTATATTGCAATTATATCAATTCTCTCCAAATTTATCAGTAGATTTAGTGCAATCCCAGTAAAAATACCAGCAACTTTGTGTGTGTGTGTGTGTGATTTGACAAGCTCATTCTAAAATTTATAAGGAACGAACTATAAATGCCTAATTTCACCAAGATAATCATGAACAAAAACAAAGCTGGAGGAGTTACACTACCAGACTTATTTTAAAGCTACAGTAATTAAGACACTGTTTATTGCATCATGTAAACAGAATTGCATGGTCAAATTTCCACTAAGATTCAGTGAGGGAAAAAGTAGTAGTTTATCAATAAATAGTGCTGGATTAATTGAGAATCTAAATTAAACCTTGATTTCTTCTTCTCACTACAGAAAAAAATCAATTTCTAATGAATTGTGACCTAAATATAAATGATAAAACATAAACTTCAAGGAAAATAAACTTTTAATCATAGCATACACAAAGATCTCTTAAACAGGACACAAAAAAAATTATTAAGAAAAATAATAAATGCAACTGCATTAAAATTAAAGATATATTTTTATAAAAGATAATTAAAAGATTAAAAAGGCAATCCATAGTGTAAGGAAAGATATTCACAATGTTTACACACAACAGAAGACAAGACATGCATCTGGACCAATAAGCAAAGTAAAATATGACCCAAGAGAAATAAAAAATGTGCAAAAGACTTGAAAAGGCTCTTTTCACATACAGTTATGAATATACACACATAAAAAATCATCAAGAGAATGTGAATTAAAACCACAATAAAGTATCACTATATATTCACTACAATGAACACTTTTAAAAGACTGACAACACTACATGCTATTGATGGACAATTTGTCCATACAAGCACCATGGACAATTTGTGATATGTTTGAAAACTAAACATATACTAATTATACAACCCAACACACTCTTAGGTACATGACTAAGAGAAATGAGTGCATATATCCACTATTTTAATATAGAAGATTGCCTGTAGCTGCTTTATGCAGAATAACACCAAACGGAAAACAAGTCCAAATATTTATTAACAGCAGAATAGATAAATAATGTATTCATATTATATATTACTGCATGGCAATAGCAATGAAAAAAATCACAGGTACAGATAACATTTAGGAGAATCTCAGAAACAACATTGACTGAAAGTTGTTAGGTATAAGAAATAGTCACTGCAAGATTACATTTCTATAAAATTGAACAACAGCTTAACAACTCCCTTTTATGGCATTAGAAATCTGGATAACAATTACTTTTCCTGGGGAACAGGAACTGGATGGAGGCATAAGGAGAGGCAATGTTGTGTAGGTGATTTTCTGTGAAAGAATCAAGAGTGATGTCAGAGAAATGGCGCCATGAGGAATGCTCCCGATACCTCTCCCTAAAACTTCAACAACTTCAACAACTAGAGACAGAAAAACAATCTCATGAACATCTGAAATACACATACATCAAACAAAGGTGTGATTGGGTGAAAAGGTGGCTGAATATATAACCCACTCTGAAGGAAATAAGACAGAGAACGAAGTATTCCACTTTTCTCACTAACCTGAGCAAGGGCTGCTTTCACTTGGAACTGAGAGAAAGCGAGGGCTGGGGTGTGAAAAGGTCTGGGGGTAAGGCAGAGATGTTCAAGCCAAGGAGAGAATGGGCCCATGGCTCAGCCCATGTGGAGCTAATGCCAGTGGCAGACCCCAGCAGAAGTGGGTGAGAAGTTGCCTTGTTTACTCCCATTATCTCTGTCAGCGAGTGTGGGCAGTGTGTGAGTGAATCCACCTAGTGCTTTGATTGTGGGTGCCCGCATTCATGGATAGAGGGGCTGGGTCGGAGACTGTCAGTAGTTACCTTCTGCATGGACTGTGACCAGAGTTTCTGAATAATCCCAGCTTCCCAAACAACAGTGCACAGGAAGTGCACAAAAGCCAGCTTCCCTACACTCAGACCTGTCTGAACGTGGCACCTCTGCCAGCCATATAGGCTAACAAAGCACACTACTGGAGAAGAGAACTGTGAAAGTGGTGGGGGGAAGGGTGCACAGGCAGCTTGCAGACAGACTTTAGAGAGCAGACCTGTGGAGTGCCGAGGCATACTAGACATGCCCAGAGGCTCATAGAAAGACACCTGAAAGGCAATTGTCTCCCAGCCCTATCTGATTATACTGGCAGCTCTGGCTGGAAAAGTCTTACTCAGAACCCTGCTTTGAGTGGGGACAAGGGGGGATTTGACAGCTCTTAGAGCCTCTTGCTCTCCAGGCAGTGGCTGGGGAAATTTCACAGGTGGGTCCCAGGCTGCTGGTTCAGGAAGGAGAGATTTGGGGAGGGGCTCTGGGAAAACAGACTCTCCCATTGTTGGTGCCTGCAAACACTAGCAAGCCCCGCCTACCAATGGGACTGAGGCCTAGTTTATGTCATCACCATAGTGACACAACAGCAAATCTCTGCCTAAGAGTGCCAGAGGGGCAGAAACTGAGGTACAGAGCCACTGGCCAAAAAGAGAGAGAAGAAAGAAAAAGAAAGAAGAAAACTCAAAACCAGGAAAAATCCAGTTTTTATAACTTTTTCCATATTTTTCTTGTAGTTTTTATCTTTTTTTCCCAACATTCCTTCCACTTTGGCCATTTTATCCTCTTTTTGTTTAATTCTTTTCTTTTCATTTTGAACTTATTACCCATGAGCGTTACATTCCAAAAAAACTTAATTCAATTTTTTGTCTCTCTCTCCTTTTGTTTCTTCTTTTGTCTCACTTTTTCTCTCACTCGAATCTCATCCACAAACAAATTATCTTATTCTGGATTCAAATTTTTTCTTAGTGGCATTTTGTGTGCTTTTTACTTCACTTTTTATCTCTTTAGCATTTCCCCCAACATCAGCTCTTCATTCTATAGTTTTTGTGCCACTTAATACAATAGAATTTTCATTTTTCAGTGCATTTTTTTCTTTTTTTCTTTTCTTTCTTTTTCTTTTCTCTTACACTATTTTTCTCATTTGACCATCATTTATAAACAAATTATTTTATTCTTGATCCAATTTTTTTCCTTGTGTATTTTCTGGGTTCTTGCCTCATTTTTTGACTCTTTGTCACTCCCCCCACAAATCAGACCCTCCATTCTACATATTTTTGTTCCCCTCAGCAAAATAGAATTTTCAGTTTTTCACAGCATTTTCTCAAACACATTTTATGAGGTCAACATAACCCTCATACCAAAAGTTGGCAAGGATAACACACACACACACAAAACTACAGACCAATATCTCTAATGAATACAGATGCTAAAATACTAAACAAAATACTAGCAAATAGAATACAACAACACATTAAAAAAATAATTCATCATAATCAAGTGGGATTCATCCCAGAATCACAAGGACAGTTCAACATATGTAAAATGGTTAACGTAATACACCATATCAACAAAACAAAGAACAAAAACCATATGATCTTATCAGTAGATGCAGAAAAGGCATTCGATAAAATACAACATCATTTTATGTTAAAACACTTAACAAAATGGGTATAGAAGGAGAATATCTCAACATAATAAAGACCATCTATGATAAATCCTCAACTAACATCATATTAAATGGCATAAAACTGAGGACTTTGCTGCTAAATTCAGGAACAAGACAAGGTTGTCCACTCTCTCCACTCTTATTCAACGTCGTGCTGGAAGTTCTAGCCAGAGCAATCAGACAAAAGAAATAAATAAAAAACATTCATACTGGGAAAGAAAAAGTAAAGATATCACTTTTTGCAGATGATGATCATATACATCGAAAACCTCAAAGACTCCACAAAAAGACTACTAGAAACAATACACTAATACAATAAGGTTGCAGGATACAAAATTAATACACAAAAGTCCATTGCCTTCCTATATGCCAAAAATGAAACATCAGAAAACGAACTCAAAAAAAAAAAAAGAAACAATACCCTTCATTGTTGGCAACAAAAAAAAAAAAAAAAGAAAAGAAAAGAAAAAAGAAAATACCTAGGAATAAACATAACAAAGAATGTAAAGGACCTATATAACAAAAACTACAAAACATTGTTAAGGAAAATCAAAAAAGAGATAAAGAAATAGAAAAATATTTCTTGTTCTTGGATAGAAAGAATATAGTAAAAATGACTATATTACCCAAGGTGATATACAAATTTAATACAATTCCCATCAAAATTCCAATGTCATTTTTTAAAGAAATGGAACAAAAAATCATCAGGTTTATATGGAACTATAAAAACCCTCAAATAACCAGAAAAATCCTAAGGAAAAAGAATGAAGCTGGGGGCATTACAATTCCTGACTTTAAATTATATTATACAGCCACAATAATCAAAACAACATGGTATTGGCAAAAAATAGACACTCAGACCACCGGAACAGAATAGAAAGCCCAGAAATAAAACCACATGTTTATGGTCAAATAATTTTTGATAAAGGGGCCAACAACACACAATGGAGAAAAGAAAGACTCTTCAACAAATGGTGCTGGGAAAACTGGAAAATCATATGCAAAAGAATGATACTCAACTACAGTTTGTCTCCTTGTACTAAAATTAATTCAAAATGGATCAAAGACCTAAATATAAGACCTGAAACAATAAAGTACATAGAAGAAAACATAGGTACTAAACTCATGGACCTTGGTTACAAAGAGTACTTTATGAATTTGACTCCAAAGACAAGGGAAGTGAAAGCAAAGATAAATGAATGGGACCACATCAGACTAAGAAGCTTTTGCACAGCAAAAGAAACTGACAACAAAACAAACAGACAGCCAACTAAATGGGAGATGAGATTTTCAAACAACAGCACAGATAAGGGCCTAATATCCAAAATATACAAAGAACTCATAAAACTCAACAACAAACAAGCAAACAATCCAATTAAAAATGGGAAGAGGACATGAACAGACACTTCTCCCAGGAAGAAATACAAATGACCAACAGATATATGAAAAGATGCTCATCTTCATTCACTATTAGAGAAATGCAAATCAAAACTACAATGAAATATCACCTTACACCTGTTAGATTAGCTATTATCAACAAGACAGGTAATAACAAATGTTGGAGAGGCTGTGGAGAAAAAGGAACCCTCATACACTGTTGGTGGGAAGATAAAGTAGTACACCACTATGGAAGAAAGTATGGTGGTTCCTCAGTAAATTAAAAATAGAACTACCTGCCTGACCAGGTGGTGGCGCAGTGGAAAGAGCACCGGACTGGGATGCAGAGGACCCAGGTTCGAGACCCCGAGGTCACAAGCTTGAGCACAGGCTCATCTGGTTTGAGCAAAAGCCCACCAGCTTGAACCCAAGGTTGCTGGCTCCAACAAGGGGCTCCTCGATCTCCTGAAGTCCCGCAGTGAAGGCACATATGAGAAAGCAATCAATGAACAACTAAGGTGTTGCAACACACAATAAAAAACTAATGATTGATGCTTCTCATCTCTCTCCATTCCTGTCTGTCTGTCCCTGTCAATCCCTCTCTATGACTCACTCTCTATCTCTGTAAAAAAAAAAAAATTGAACTACCATATGACCCAGCAAGCCCTCTACTGGGTATATATCCCCATAACTCAAAAACATTGGTACGTAAAGACACATGCAGCCCCATGTTCATTACAGCATTGTTCACAATGGCCAAGACATGGAAACAACCAAAAAGCCCTTCAATAGATGATTGGATAAAGAAGATGTGGTCCATATATACTATAGAATACTACTCAACCATAACAAATTTTGACATCGGATGACTTTCAACAGGATGGATGGACCTTGATAACATTATATTGAGTGAAATAAGTAAATCAGAAAAAACTAAGAATTATATAATTCCATACATAGGTGGGACATAAAAATGATACTCAGGGGACACGGACAAGAGTGTGGTGGTTACTGGGAGTGGGAGGGGAAGGGAGAGGGTGTGGGGAGAGGAGGGGTACAAAGAAAACCAGATAAAAGGTGATGGAAAACTATATGACTTTGGGTGATGGGTATGCAACATAATCAAATATCAAAATAACCTGGAGATGTTTTCTTAGAACCTATGTGTCCTGATTGATTAATGTCATCTCATTAAAATAAAAAAAGAATCAAATAACACCTACATTACAAAAATGAAATCTTTATAGGCAACAACATTGGTCATCTTAGTGCCAGTACCTTAATATGATGAACTGATAGTAGAATGCTTGAAAATTTATAAAAAGATATCCAACACTAAAAATTTCTACTTCTGAAAGATACATGGACACTGATACAATTTTTAAGGACTCAAATTATTGTGCATAGCTTTTGCTCGTTGTTAGTGAATTCTACCAAGATACATATACTGAACGAAAGAAATAGTGTTTAATATTTCTATAGGGATCTAAGCTACATATCTTAGCTATATTTTTAATAATGCTCATCCAAACATATTTTTAAAAGAATCTGTGTATACTGAATATAAATTTATCAGCTATATTTTCATTTTCTGAAATAATAATATATTTGAACTCACATGGAGCAATAATCTGAACTTTATGTCATTCAATTACACTGCTCACAGAAATTAGGGTATCAGGGAACATGCAGATACTCCAGTACTTTCAGCTCTTTGTATAGTGCATTTTCACCAATGAAATAAAAGTTAGCTTTGCATCTCATTTGCATAATTGAACAACTTTCTTTGACTTTTTGTTTACAGAGATGAGAAGCATCAATCATTAGTTTTTCGTTGTGCGTTGCAACACCTTAGTTGTTCATTGATTGCTTTCTCATATGTGCCTTGACCATGGGACTTCAGTAGACCAAGTAACCCCTTGCTCGAGCCAGGGACATCGGGTTGAAGCTGGTGAGCTTTTGCTCAAACCAGATGAGCCCGTGCTCAAGACCCCTCGGGGTCTCAAACCTAGGTCCTCTGCATCCCAGTCCGACGCTCTATCCACTGTGCCACTGCTTGGTCAGGCTTGTTTAGTTTTTTGATGTTCTTGTTTAACAAAAAATATCAAATGCTTCTTTTTTTATTGCTTCATATTCATTTTTAAATATCCCCTAATTTTTATGAGCAGTATATTCAGACAGAGAATTTACTGAGCATATGCTATTCATTATATACCATTGCAGGCAATGGAAAGAAGATATGATATCTACCCCTAAGAATTTTTTGACAGCTTGATGTTAGAAACAGAAGCAAACATGAGACATGTATAGTGTACTGACTAATAGAACCACATCTGAAGACAAACTGGGTTAAAAGCAAGCTTTGCTATTTGCTAACTGTGTGACTTTGGACAATACACTTGGTCTTTATGCCCATTTCTTTATATTAAAATATAATAATTATAATAACAGTACTAACAGCATTATTGTAAGGGCTAAATTAAAGGTGATAGGACAGTCTGACCAGGTAGTGGCATAGTGGACAGAGCATTGGCCTGGGACACTGAAGATCCAGGATCGAAACTCTGAGGTTGCTGACTTGAGTGCAGGTTTACCAACTTGAGCCGGCTTGAGCGTAGTATCATAGACATGACACTATGGTTGCTGGCTTGAGCCCAAAGGACACTGGTTTAAGCCCATGGTTGCTGGCATGAGCAAGGGGTCACTGGCTCAGCTGGAGTCCCTCAGTCAAGGCATATATGGTAAGTAATCAATGAACAACTAAGGTGCCGCAACTATGAGTTGATGCTTCTCATCTCTCTCACTTCCTATCTGTCTGTTCCTGTCTGTCTGTGTCCCTCTCTCGCACACACACTAAAAAACAAACAAACAAAACGTGATAGAACAGGTAAACTGCTTAGCTCCATGGCTAACATGTAGTAAATGCCAAAGAGATCTTGATCATTGTTCTTATAAAATCAACATACATTGTGATATATTTTATGATATGTTTTTGTGTGAACCCCGAATAAAGGTAACAAAGTAAGCCTTGGTGGTTTAGGCAAGAACTTATGTGGATGACATATTCTAAGATTACAATTTAAGAAATCCTTATTGATTGCATACTAGGGCTAGGTATTGTGCTAGATTTTGAGGAAATAATATGATCAGATTTTTCGCTGTCTGTCGAAGAGACAAACAAATATACATGCTCTAATTGGGTCTGTAGATGCATCGCTTAAGAGTTTCCTAACAAAGTATGAGAAATTTAGCATCCTCTCTCTCACATTGGAAACTGGTAATGTATGATATGTTATTCAAGGGTCTGAGATGTTCTGTGGAAATACAATAAAACTCAAGGAAAGAAAACAAAAAGCCAGCATCTCCCAAACTTATTTGTAAATTGACCCTCTTTATTAAGGCATACTAACTATATTCTTTTGAACTTCAGTTTTCAAGTCTTGTAATAAAAGTGGCGGTATCATTTGAGATGAATGGCAACTCCTCTTCCTCATCTCCTTAGAGAAGGTGATTAGAAGAAGGAGCAGAAAGTCTGTGAGCTTTGTTTGTTCTTAGTCTGGCTCCTTTTTCAGACAGTGACTTAACTATCTCCAGATCACGTAACCATTGACTTCTCTGAGGTTAACAACATCATTACCAATGAAATTTGCCAGGTGACCCAATACACACAACCTTCTTCTGAAATCATCAACATGCAGTCTCGCTAGTGCTTTCCAGTCGGGGAAAAGGAACAAAAGGGAGAGTGTTCCTTATTTTGGTTACTATTTGACAGAACAATTACTGCATTTCACATAAATGACTAAAAAACAAATAGGGGCAGCTACTAGATTTTTCAGAAAATGTTTCTGTCAGAAAGATAAAGTTACCACAAGAAATGCTTTAGCATTCAGAAGCTTGTGCCTGTGAGTTTTTATACATTTTTACGTTTTAGACTTTTGAATTTCAAAATAGACAAAGATGGAATTTCTTTTTCTCTTTCCTTGAGAATACATGACATTTAACACAATGATAGATTCGAGTCTGAGTTTCTCATTTTGGTTGTACAATATATTAAACATATGCTATTAAGCAAATAAATTAATATACCCACCTAGATTATGCCTGAATCCTTTAGTGAACTAAAGTCAATATGCCTTTAAGATTTAAATAAGATTGAGTTCCTTATATATTTTGGATATTACCTTCTTATCATTTATATGACTTGCATTTTTTCTCCTAGTCTGCAGGTTACCTTATACAAACAAACATCCAACTCAATGGCTTGTTTTCATGCTATGATTTAAGAGCTGAGTCTGAACACTATTTGGCCTGCAAAGCCTCCATTTTCAATGTGGCCTTTTACAGAAAAATTCGCTATGTCTTTGCCTATTACTCTTAAGTAGCAACTGACTTCAGTAGGCTTTTGACAGAATTTGGGTATCATTAGTTTTAATCTTGAGTTTTTAAAGAGCAGTTGAGGTATGGTGGGATAGTTTGGTTGGTTAGAGCCTTGTCCAGCAGCACAGAGGTAGCCGGTTTGATGCCTGATCAGGGCACATATAGGATAGATTGATGTTCTTGTCTCTCTCTTCCCCTTCCTCTCTTCCTAAGAGCAATAGGTAATAATAATAAAATTTAAGAGCAGTTCAGCAGAATGCATATATTAGGAAAATCTAAGAATCAGACATATTCTTGTCCTGTAGGAGGGCTACCCCAACTCTGCACTGAATTGGGTCTTAGACATAACTGGGAGTGGACAGATTTCCTAAAAACAACAGCTATGATCGCTACTATCCTTGTGCTTGAGAAAGCCAAGACTCATGTGGTTTTCTGACAATAATTGACAGGATTAACACTTGCCTACTTTAATATTAAAAAATTCCTATGTAATCATTTTAGCAGCTTTAATGAGATATAACTAATTCACACACCATATACACACTTAAAGTGTAGATAGAGTTCAGTGATTTTTTTAATGTGTTCAGATATGTGCAATGATCAGCACAGCAAAAGTTAGAACATCTTCATCACTTTCAGAAGGAATACTGTAACTTTAACAATCACTACCATTCCTTGTCGCTCCCTCAGGCCTACACAACCACTAATATAACTTTTCTTTCTAGAGATTTACAGGTTCTGGAGGTTTCATATGATTAAAATAATAGAATATGTGACCTTTTGTGACCGGTTTCTTTCATCTATTATAACATTTCTAAGCTTCATCCACATTATAGTATGTGTTGATAAGTTTATTCTTTTAATGGATGAATAACATTTATTATACAATTACACAGGCATAGCTCATTTTATTGTGCTTAGCTTTATTGTGTTCCACAGATATTATTTTACAAATTGACTATTTGTGGCAATCGTGTGTCAGACAAGTCTATCAACATCATTTTTACAACAAAATGTGTTGTTCATTTTGTCACATTTTGGTAATTTTTACATTTCAAATTTTTCATTATTATTGTATTTTTTATGGATCTGTGATCAGTGATCTTTGATGTTACTGTTATAATTGTTTTGGGGCCCTACAAACTGTAGACATATATGACAGAACTTAATTGCTTAATGTGTGGCTTCACTGGCCAGCTGGTCTGTCATTTCTCTTCCTTTCCTTGGCCTTCTCTATTCTCCGAGACACAAAAATATTGAAATTTAGCCCATTAATAACCTTAGAATTGTTCAAGTTGAATAATTCAAATTGTTTAATTGTTCATATGAATGAAAAAGTCACATGTCTGTCACTTTAAATTAAAAGGTACAAATAACATTACTCAGTGAGGAAGGCATGTTACAAATTGAGAGTGGACAAAAGCTAGGACTCTTGTGAATGCAAAGGAAAAGTTCTTGAAAGAAATGAAAAGTGCTAATTCAATGAGTGAAACAGCTTTGTTGCTGATATGGAGAAAGTTTTAATGATCTGGATAGAAGCCACAGCATAAGCCAAAGCCTAATCCAGAGCAGATTCTTAACCCTTTTCAATTCTATGAAGTTCTGAGGGAGATGTGGAAGCTGGAGAGGAAAAGCTTGAAGCTCGCAGAGGATGTTTGATGAGGTTTAAAAAAGAAAACATCTCCATAACCGAAGTGCAAGGTGTTGCAGCAAGTGCTGATGTAAAAGCTTCAGAAAGTCATCTAGAAGATCTATTTAAGATAATTAATAAGAATGGCTATATTAAACAACAGCTTTTCAATGTTGACAAAATATCTTATATTGGAAAAGATGACATCTACGACTTTCATTGCTAGAGAGGAGAAATCAATGCCTGGTCTCAAAGGACAGGCTAAGTCTCTTATTAGGCACTAATGCAGCTGATGATTTTAAGTTGAAGTCAATGATCATTTACAATCCTGGGTCCCTTAAGAATTATGCTAACCTTACTCTTCGTGTGCTGTATAAATGGCATAGCAAAACATGGAAGACAACACATCTGTTTATAACATAGTTTACTGAATATTTTAAGCCCACTGTTGCAACCTACTGCACAGAAGAAATCATTTCTTTCCAAATAATACTGCTCATTGACAATGTACCTGGTCACCCAAAACTCTGATGGGAATTTACAATGAGAATGATATTGTTTCCATGCTTGCTAACACACCATCCATTCTTCAGCCTATGGATCAAAAGGTAATGTTGAGCAATGCATGTCCTAAAACTAAGCTCCTATTGATAGTGATTCCTCTGATGAATCTGGGCAAAGTAGATTGTAAACCTTTTGAAAAGGGTTCACCATTCTATATGCTAGTAAGAATATTTGTGATTCATGGAAAGGGATCAAAACATCAATATTGACAGGAGCTTGAAAGAAGTTGATTGCAAACCTCATGGATAACATTGAGGGATTCAACTGCAGATGTAGGGAAAATAACAAAAGGCCTAGAATTAGAACTGAAACTTGAAGATCTGACTAAAATGCTACAATCTCATTATAAGACTTTAATGGATGAAGAGTTCTTTATACAACGAGCAAAAAAAAAAAATGGTTCCTTGAGATGGAATATACTTTTGGTGAAGATACTCTAAAGACTTTTGAAATGACAACAAAGAAATGAAAATATTACATAAACTTATTTGATAAAGCACTGGTGGGTTTTGAGAAGCTCAACTCCATTTTTTTTTTTTTTTTTTTTTACAAAGCAGAGAGAGAGTCAGAGAGAGGGACAGATAGTGACAGACAGGCAGGAACGGAGAGAGATGAGAAGAATCAATCATCAGATCATCAGTTTTTTGTTGCAACACCTTAGTTGTTCACTGATTGCTCTCTCATACGTGCCTTGACCGTGGGCCTTCAGCAGACCGAGTAACCCCTTGCTCGAGCCAGTGACCTTGGGTCCAAGCTGGTGAGCTTTTGCTCAAACCAGATAAGCCCGCGCTCAAACTGCTGACCTCAGGGTCTCGAATCTGGGTCCTCTGCATCCCAGTCCGACGCTCTATCCACTGCACCACCTCCCGATCAGGCTCGGTCAGGCTCTACTCCAATTTTTAAAGAAGTTCTACTTGGGGCAAAAAAAAGTATCAAACAACATTGCATTCTACAGAGAAAACATCTAGTGAAAAAAGAGTCAGTGTAGAAAAATTTTCTTTTTCTTAAACTGAATTTTATTGAAGTGACATTGATTAACATAATTATACAGGTTTCAGGTGGCCAATTCTACAACTCATCTCTGTACACCATATAGTGTTTTTACCCCCAAGTCAAGTCTCTGTCCATCACCATTTAATCCCACATACCATCCTCCACCTCCCTCCACATTCATCATACTATTATATATCTTTTTTTTTTTTTTTCTGAAGCTGGAAACGGGAGAGACAGACAGACTCCCGCATGCACCCGACCGGGATCCACCCAGCACGCCCACCAAGGGCGATTCTCTGCCCACCAGGGGGCGATGCTCTGCCCCTCTGGGGCGTCGCTCTGCCGCGAACAGAGCCACTCTAGCGCCTGGGGCAGAGGCCAAGGAGCCATCCCCAGCACCCGGGCCATCTTTGCTCCAATGGAGCCTTGGCTGCGGGAGGGGAAGAGAGAGACGGAGAGGAAGGAGAGGGTGGGGTGGAGAAGCAAATGGGCGCTTCTCCTATGTGCCCTGGCCGGGAATCAAACCCGGGTCCCCTGCACGCCAGGCCGACGCTCTACCGCTTAGCCAACCGGCCAGGGCCCATACTATTATTTTCTTATTTTAAGATTGCCACAATCATCCCAACCTTCAGCAATTATCAATCATCAGTCAGCAATATGAAAGCAAGACCCTGCACCAACAAAAAGAGTACAATGTGCTGAAGGTTCAGAAGATGGTTAGAAATTTTTAGCAAGAAGGGATTTTTAAATTAAGATATGTTCATTTTTTATAGATATAATGTAATTATACACTCAATAGACTACAGTACAGTGTAACTTAACTTTCATATGTACTGCAAAACCAAAAAAAAAATGTGACTCACTTTACTGTGGTAATTACTTTATTGTGGTGGTCTGGAACCAAACCCGCAGTACCCCTGCGGTCTGCCTGTATGCTCATCCATTCACCAGTTGATGAATCATTTCTACTTTTTAAGTATTATGAATAAATCTTTTATGAACACTGATTTACAAGGTTTTGTATAGACAGATGTTTTCCTTTCTTTTGGGTAAATACCTTAAAGTGGATTGTTGGGTCATTTGATAACTCCATAATTACCTGAGAATCTGCCAGACTCTCTAACATCTAACAGCAGTGTATAAAGGCTCTGATTTCTTTACATCTTTTCCAAAAACTTGTTTCTATCTGATTTTTTATTGTAACCATCACAGTAGGTGTAAAATGATATCTCATTATGGTTTTATGTTTTCCTGAAGACTAAAATGTCATTCTTTTTTTTTTTTTTTTAAATAAATTTTTATTAATGGTAATGGGATGACATTAATAAATCAGGGTACATATATTCAAAGAAAACATGTCTAGGTTATTTTGTCATCAAATTATGTTGCAAACCCCTCGCCCAAAGTCAGATTGTCCTCCGTCACCCTCTATCTAGTTCTCTGTGCCCCTCCCCCTCCCCCTAACTCTCTCCCTCCCTCCCTCCCATGTCCTCCCTCCCCCCCCCACCCTTGGTAACCACCACACTCTTGTCCATGTCTCTTAGTCTCATTTTTATGTTCCACCAATGTATGGAATCATGTAGTTCTTGTTTTTTTCTGATTTGCTTATTTCACTCCTTATAATGTTATCAAGATCCCACCATTTTGCTGTAAATGATCTGATGTCATCATTTCTTATGGCTGAGTAGTATTCCATATTGTATATGTGCCACATCTTCTTTATCCAGTCTTCTATTGAAGGGCTTTTTGGTTGTTTCCATGTCTTGGCCACTGTGAACAGTGCTGCAATGAACATGGGGCTACATGTGTCTTCACGTATCAATGTTTCTGAGGTTTTGGGGTATATACCCAGTAGAGGGATTGCTGGGTCATAAGGTAGTTCTATTTGCAGTTTTTTGAGGAACCACCATACTTTCCTCCATAATGGTTGTACTACTTTACAGTCCCACCAACAGTGAATGAGGGTTCCTTTTTCTCCACAGCCTCTCCAACATTTGCTATTACCCGTCTTGTTGATAATAGCTAATCTAACAGGGGTGAGGTGGTATCTCATTGTAGTTTTGATTTGCATAAAATGTCATTCTTTCATTTGTTTATTTCTTATTTACTTCTCTTTTCCCAGAGTTTACTTCCCAGAGCTTACTTCTCTTTTTCCAGTGTTTTAAGGAATACTAAGTTGTTTAATTTAATTTTTTTTCTGTCATAATATTCACATTTATACAATGAAACTCTCCCTAAGTACTATGTTAGCTGGGCTCTGAATTTGTTTTTACATTGTATCTTTATTTTCACTCATATCAAGGTATATTCTAATTTCCCTTTTAATTTCTTCTTTGGCCCATTGCTTATATACAAGTATGTTGACTAATTGCTACATTTTTTAATTTCAGCAAAATGTTCCTTTTATTTATTTCTACTTCTATTCCACGTGATCTGAGAACATACTTTTAATACTTATAATCTTTTAATTTCATTGTGGGTTTTTTTATGGCCTAACATATGCTCTCACTTGGGTAATGTTCTGTGTAAAATTAAGAACATATATTCTGTCATTGTTGGATAGAACATTTTATATATGTCTGGTTAGGTCTAGTTGGTTTATAATTTTGTTGAAGTCTCTTGTTGATCTTCCGTATACTTGTTCTATTCATTATTGAAAGTGGAATATGAAAGTTTACAACTATTATGTTTGAATTAGTTATCTCTTTTTTTTTTTTTCATTTTTCTGAAGCTGGAAACAGGGAGAGACAGTCAGACAGACTCCCGCATGCGCCCGACCAGGATCCACCTGGCACGCCCACCAGGGGCGACGCTCTGCCCACCAGGGGGCGATGCTCTGCCCATCCTGGGCGTCGCCATGTTGCGACCAGAGCCACTCTAGCGCCTGGGGCAGAGGCCACAGAGCCATGCCCAGCGCCCGGGCCATCTTTGCTCCAATGGAGCCTTGGCTGCGGGAGGGGAAGAGAGAGACAGAGAGGAAAGCATGGCGGAGGGGTGGAGAAGCAAATGGGCGCTTCTCCTATGTGCCCTGGCCAGGAATCGAACCCGGGTCCTCCGCACGCTAGGCCAACGCTCTACCGCTGAGCCAACCGGCCAGGGCCAGTTATCTCTTTATTTATGGCAGTTTCTGTTTCTTACATAACGATGCTCTGCTATTATATGCATTTATGTTTTATAATTGTTAATATCTTCCTGATGTGTTGGCTTGCACAGTTTATCTTTTCTGTAATTTTACTTTCAATCTATCTGTATCTTTAAATCTAAAATGTCTACTATATGCTCTACAGTGAGCATATAGTTGAATCATATTTCTCTTTAAGCCAATTTAATAATATCTGCCTTTTGATTGAATCATTTAATTTATTAACATTTATTGTTAGTATTGATATAGTTGAATTTATTTATTGATATAGTTGAATTTATGTTTACCATTGCACTTTTTTCTGTATATATTCTATATTTTTTGTTCCTTTATTTCTCTTTTATTTTATTAATATTAAGTGAATATTTCTTAATGAATCATTTTATTTTCTTGAACAGTGTTTGATTGTATTATTTTATTTCTTTTTGAGTGGGTGATCTAGGGTTTACTACAACATCTTAATTTATCTGATTCAGTTTCCAAGTTATATACTAGCTTAACAGTGTACCAATTTCTTTAATTTTTTTCATATCTTCTTCCATCTTTTTTTCAGTTTTTATGATCTATATTGATACATCTTAAAGCTTGTTTAGTCTTTCTTTTACTATATCAAACCTACTGTTGAGACTCTCTTTTTTTTTAATTTTAGTTATTATGCTTTTCAAACCTATCATTTCCATTTGGTTCTTTTTTTGTAATTTCTATCTCTTTATTTCTATTTTCTATTTGATACAACATTCTTGTCTTTTTTTATTTCTTTAAACATGGTTGCTTTTAGTTCTCTACTGTATTTATAATGGCTAATTTAAAGACTCTTTCAGATAAATCTGACATCATGTCACTATCCCAGGAGCTTTCTGTTGTCTTTTTTTCTTTCAGTGGATGGATATATTGTATGTTTTTTTTTCTTTGCATGTTTCATAATCTGACATTGTAAACTGGACATCTTATATAATATATTGTAGCATTTTGGGGTAATATTCTTCTTTAGGTGCTTCTTATTGTTTTTATTTGTTTAGTGGTTGACTCTCTTATTTTAGTAAAATCTATCCCCTACCCAATGTTTAGCCTCTGATATTGTTGCTCAGAAAGGTTCAGTTTTGAGTATAGTCTCAGTGATGCTGGGATAATAGTGGTTTTTCAAGAATTCTTTTCTTTTTTCATTGACCACACATACTTGTCAAACTCCAAAATTTGCAGATGATTGTTTATGGTTTTCAGTGATTACTTGGGGCATAAATTGTTGTACAAATAAATTCAATCTAATTTTGTCTCCTTTGAAAAAATAGTTTCTATTGTCAATATTTTATTTTTGTTTTGACCCCAGTAAGGCTTCTCCTAGTTGTCTGATTCTCAGTTCTTACTGCCAAAGTAGCTAGACTGCAATTTAACCTCTATCTTAAATCTTTATCAATTGCCTTTCACCATACTCATTGGATGAGCACTCACTGGAGAGAACAACAGAGTAGAGTACTCACGTCTTGCCTCTCCTGACATGAAGCTACCCCCTTCCTTAAGCTGGAACAAGAGTGATCAGGGTTCACTATTTTCAGAAGGGTTGTGCCCATCATAAAGTCTCTGTTCCATGATTCAGGGCTAGGTAGAAAAATGAAGTCCCTTTCTCAATTGCACTTGTCTATGTCTTAGCCTCAGCAATAGATACCTGTTGGTAGGATGAGAAATGCTGACACCCTGTTCTTCCTGGGAAGAAAACTCTTTATTTGGGTGCTGTTGGAAAAAAAAGAACTCTATGTCATTTGTTGCAACATTCTGGAGTGGAATCTTTGTTTCCTTGAGCTGGAAAGTGGAAATAGATATTTCCTTATTTTCTATTTAACATCAAGACTATATCCAGACACATTAATTCGTTAATTTTTTTTCTTAAATGGTTTTCACCAGCTTCACTATACTCAACCTCTTCTATGTGGCATTGATTAGTATTGATAAATGATTGAGTAATAGTTCCTCTTTATAAAAAGAATTATTTAGTATCTTTGTACCTTAGTTTCTACCACTATAAAATAAGGTTTGTGTAAAGTAATGCTTTTTCTTAAACTCCAAATTCCTGTTTTTATCCTTTAATACTGCAACAAAATACATAGGGTTAAATGCCTCCATTTATGCCACAAATTCAATGAAGAAAAATAGTGAAAATAGTTTTTGATTTATGTCAAACAATATTAAAAAAAAAACTAGCCCTGCATAAGTAATCCAGATTTTCAATAGTACAATACAGAAAAATTGCCTATTGATTCCTCCAACCAAGCTTTTTTATCATGGGAGAGGTATCTGGTTACATGTACTGCCATGATTAATCAATTGTTGAAAAAGAAAACCAAATGCTCCATAGGTTATTTCCTAGTGATATTGTTTTATTTCTTATTAAATATGTGGTGCTGATTGGCTTTTTAAAATATATTGACTCTTTTTCTAGGTTTTAACAATCTGCAACAGTGTTTTTGTTAAACCAAATTCAAGTTTATTTTCTCTTCTATGACAATTTCTGGGTTAAAAGAAAAACAAAATAGTTGTCTTGGAGTTGCTATCAAAACCTTCTCGAGCTTGTATAACCAGGAAGGTTAATGAGGAAAAATTTACCTTAATTATTAAAATGCATGCTTCAGACTGGGTAGCAGTGTTCTCTAAAGTAATTTATTCAATGAAATTTAATGTGGGAATGTGTATGACCAGTGGCCGCCGCCATCGTGGCCATGCAAGTTCTCATTGGATTCGGGCAGACAGTAAAGAAACAGTGGAGCCAAAAAACGGAGGGCCATCGTTTATTAAAGTCTAGCATCATCTGACAAGCCAACACACAAGGAAAACACTTCGCTTTCATTCAGAGCTCCCAAAGCCCTGAAGCATTCTCCCATTTCAAACCAGGAGAAGATTCTTCAGTTTCTCCTAGAATCAAAGGCACCACCAGTCTCAACAGAGCTCACAAAGCTCCTCAGCTGTGGTTCCCCATCTGCACACCTTCTCTTTCTCTGAAAAACTGGTTTCTTCTTCAGCACTTTGCATTCTTTCTGCTCTCCCTGCAAAACTGGCTGGGCCCACAAAGACCCCTCCTCCAGCAAATATCAGCAAAACAATGGCCTCTCCCAAGGAGGAATGTAATCTGCAATTTGCAATAAACTGTCCTGCTCTGAAGGCAAGCACACATGTGGCTGCTCAGTACCATTTTTTAACAATAAAAGTGAACAAACTAAAAAAATACAAATTTTACAAACTCATTTGCCCAACAGAATGCAATTTCAAAGAGAAATGTAAAGTTTAAATAATATGTTGTTTGGAATGTAAGGGTAGTGTTTATCTATAATGGACATTGTATCTCACTACTTAAGAACATAGAAAATAAATTATTTTCCTTATTATTGCTAGTTTTTTTTTAATTTTTGTTCAGTTTTTGATTTTTCATTACCAGTTTTATAATGCTAAAATGGTAGAATTCATTCTTATGATTTCTAGAGCTATGGATATAAAAATACTCTATATTTTACCTGGCATTTTGAAATAAGAAAATTCTTTCTATTAGAAAGTGATTTGCTATTGAGTTTGAACATGGTTTGTTTTGTGTTGTTTTTTTTTTCAGAGACAGAGAGAGGAATAGACAGGAACAGACAGACAGGAACGGAGAGATGAGAAGCATCAATCATTAGTTTTTCACTGCGTGTTGCAACACCTTAGTTGTTCATTGATTGCTTTCTCATATGTGCCTTGACCGCGGGCCTTCAGCAGACTGAGTAATCCCTTGCTCAAGCCAGCGACCTTGGCCTCAAGCTGGTGAGCTTTTGCTCAAACCAGATGAGCCTACGCTCAAGCTGGCAACCTCGGGTTCTCGAACCTGGGTCCTCAGCATCCCAGTTGTTGGGCAGATAAAATGTATTATGCTCACTTTGTTAAAGATGGTGCTGCCCACGTGGAGGCCATCGCCCAGGTGATATTAATGTGTGTTGGAGGCTGGCTGTGGGCAGGCAGAATCCTTGTAGCCTGGGGCTTGGTTTTGGGATTAAGCCTTTCCCACCCTTTTTGATGTGGGATGGTACAATCCCATCTTGACTCAGATAGGTGACTTTGTATTAGAGACTTCCCTGTTGTGTATATTGGATTAAAGGTTTGGATTCCTACACTATAAAATAAGGGCAGACCGGGAGCTTGCTCTCTCCGTTCCTGAGATTAGCATTAGGGCACAGAGAGGAGAGCAGAAAGAGGCCATGTAGCCAGGAGAAGCAGCCAAGATGGCGGAGTATTGAGTGAGAAACCAGTCTGTGTAGAGTTTGTGCAGGGAGAAGGAAGGAGATGGGGAACAGAGGTAAATAAGTCTGGTGAGCTAGAAACCTATGATTCTAGGAAACTCCGATTAAGTCAGTAGCTTTGTGAGCACTGAATGTGAGTAGGTTTTGGAGCCCAGTGTGTGTTTTTACTTGCCCACCGGGTACAAGCTAGGATTAAAGACTATGGTCTACCAGTTTTTGGCTCCGTTGTTTCTTTACCGACTGTCCGAATCCAATGCGAACCTGCATGGGCTGGGCTGCTGTGATGCTAGCCACGGCTGCTGGCTTTACATTTGGCGTAATCTGTGGTAGGATTCGATACAGATCGGCAAGGAGACTTTGAGTGGTGGAGTAGAGGACTGGCTAGTGTTAGGGTTCCCCATGGCTGTCCTTTTGGGGATTGTAGGCTGGCTGACTTTTATAGCCATGCGTGAGGAAACTGAGAGCTCTGTGGAAGAGGCTGCCCAGGACCTGCCAACCGAGCAGTGGAAGGAGCTGGAGCAAACATGGGAGAAACAGATGCTGACCCTGGAGCTGGAGGAAATGCTGGAGGAGGAGGCCGACCAGGTTTGCGAGATTCACCTGGAAATGGAGCAACACCTGGAGGAGGATTCACAGGTTCATGAGTTGCAGCTTGCCCTGGATGTTGTGGAGAGCCAGCAGCGGCAGGAGGCCAGGGCTGAGAGTAAAGCTGAGGCCAGGGCTGAGGCCAGGACTGGAGCTGCAAGGTCTGTGGAGCAGAAGGCTGCGGCAGCCCGGGGCTCGAGACCGGCAACGGGAGCTGGTGTTTTCAGTTCCTCTTTGGAGGATGAGGATAATCAGGCTGGAATTGCAATCCGCAGTCTCCAGAAGATGAGAGCCCAGCTGGAAGGAGCACCTACTGCGGCCCTGGTAGGTCTGTGATTTTGGGACATAGGGCTGGACATGTTCTCCAGAGCACAGATGAAAATGCTGACTGCCATTGCCATGTGCTCCTCTTTGGAACAGTGTAAGACCTGCCAGGACGGCAGGAATGAGGGGGGTGGCTGACACCCTATGTGCGTGGACTGATTTCCTGGAATACGACAGGAGTGGGCATTGGCTCCTTTGTTGAATGGACTTACAGATTTTGGACAATGTGAAATACCCTGATAGGGGTGGGGGTGGCTTTGCTGGAAGCACTCCCCTGCCCTGGGAAGCTTTTCCCGTGGCTAAAAAGAAGGCTGAGGACATTTTGCACTTTTGGCAAAGTGCTCAGATATTGGTGAAGTGTACCTTTGTGATTGTTGATACTGTATGATTTGTGCTGTTGTAATTTGTGTAATGTGCCTAATTTCTTGCACAGGGATGCCGGTGATGTAGATTGTGGGTAGTAAAGTGAGCATAGAGGTGGATTGTTGGGCAGATAAAATGTATTATGCTCACTTTGTTAAAGATGGCGCTGCCCACGTGGAGGTCGTTGCCCAGGTGATATTAATGTGTGTTGGGGGTGGGCTGGGGGCAGGCAGAATCCTTGTAGCCTGGGGCTTGGTTTTGGGATTAAGCCTTTCCCACCCTTTTTGATGTGGGGTGGTACAATCCCATCTTGACTCAGATAGGTGACTTTGTATTAGAGACTTCCCTATTGTGTATATTGGATTAAAGGTTTGGATTTCTATACTATAAAATAGGGGCAGAATAGGAGCTTGCTCTCTTGGTTCCTGAGATTATCATTAGAGGAGAGAGCAAGCAGAGAGCAGAAGGAGCCCATGTGGAGGAGGCCAAGAGAAGCAGCCAAGATGGTGGAGTGTTGAGTGAGAAGGCAGTTTGTGTAGAGTTTGTGCAGGGAGAAGGAAGGAGATGGGGAACATAGGTAAATGAGTCTGGTGAGCTAGAAACCTTTGATTCTAGGAAACTTGGATAAGTCAGCAGCTTTGTGAGCACTGAATGTGAGTGGGTTTTGGAGCCCAGTGTGTGTTTTTGCTTGCCCACCAGGTGCAAACTAGGATTAAAGACTATGGTCTACCAGTTTTTGGCTCTGTTGTTTCTTTACTGACTGTCCGAATCCAATGCAAACCTGCATGGGCCGGGCTGCTGTGATAGTAGCCCTGGCTACTGGCTTTACACCAGTCCAATGCTCTATCCACTGTACCACTGCCTGGTTAGACGTGAACATGCTTTTTGATGTGGGTAAACATTTTGTAATTTAGATTTGCAAAATATAAACAATTTGTAAAATCTGTTACAAGAAGGATTTCTGGTTTTAGCTCTGACATGTAAAAAGCTGGAAAGTCATCACTCCTGTCCTTATAATAAGAAAAGCTAGACTTTTTCTTGACATGTTATAGAACTGATATAGCAGGAAAAGTCAGAACCTCTAAATCTGGAGAGATGGATGAAGTCAGAGTGTCAGAGCCAAGATCTATTTATTTTAGAGACCTAACTTGTAGAATTATTTAAATAGTAATGTTTTATAAATTTCTGGAAGCTGTACATGGATGATCATGAGAGTGAGAAACTTGTGGGCATGATATTCTTACATATTTAAGTGTTATACCTCAGGAAATTTACTAGGTTTTTACAGTTGTGGATGAAAAGGGGGCCACACAAAGAATCTGACAGCTCAGAGAAAGCCTGCCTGGTGTCCTTACAGACTCTGGGACTTAAAATAAGCACACAAGGTGCTCTGAAATGGAAACGTTTTTACTAAAGTTGTTTACGGTGGGTGTCATGTCCTAGGGAGTTGTTCTCTATCTGAACAAGGTCAGTGTTTGCTTTGTAGCCTGTTTGTTGCCTTTTGCCTCTACAATAATATACCGGATAGCATACATTTGCAATGTAAAGGTAATCTTTTTCTGTCCCCTCAGGGCAGGCATTGTACCAGAGCAGGTACCAACAAACCCTTTCATTGTTATTATCATGTTAATTAACCTGACCTGTGCCTCCCTATGTAAGAAAGGTTTTAATGTATACATTTTCATTTTTATCCAATCCCAGAGATGTCTCCACTTTGCTTTCTCCCGCCTCCCTAATCTATCACCAATCAATTTATGTAACCCCCTTACATCTTTCCCTTTGATTCTAATGTATAAAATAAGTGATGAAACTGCCATTTTTTGGAGCAATTTCTCAATTTGTTGAGACTTTGCTTCCCAGCAATTATCAAGAGTTTGGCTCAAATAAACTCATAAAAAATTCTAAGAGGTTTGGAAGTTTTTTTCATTGACACAGTAAAGAAATAAGAACTATCACCTCTGACTGTGGCAGTAGAATGAGGAGAGTACTCTGTGAAATACACCAGACTTTCTCTACAACAAAGGACTACCCTTCAAAAGCAGTGATTTTACTAGGGCATTATCTCAAAGCAATGGGGAGAAGGATATTCTTCTCACTCCAGTCCCTTCTAGTCTTCTTTACTTAGAGAAAAAAAGAAATTTTAAAACAATGCAAGAAAAAACATTTGGGAAGGTCAAAGCCAGAGATACTTGCCCACTCTAATATTGAGATTTAAGTAGAGGGACATAGAATATTTTATTTCTCTATCTCTTATCATGTCACCAACAAGGATCAAGCATGATAATAGTGAATTGCAAATGAAAGATCTGTAAGTGTAAACTCTCTCTGAGGAGGAATAAGGTAAGAAAATCCAAAGTTAGTAAGGAGTGGTCTTCTTGGAGTTTCAATAAGGCTTATAAACTGGTGGAGATAAATTGTGTTGTAAATCTTAATATTATTGGACTTGACACTGTCACAACCTCCTTTGGTGTCCAGGCCTCATTGTCCCTCTGACAGAGAGCAATAATCACTTTGGTCTGCTTTATAAATTTTATAAAGTAAAGTTACTTCCTTACATTATAAATCACCATTACTGTAGAACCGGTGGATGGTTAGAAAATTTTACTACTAACAGAGATACAAAAGGGGGCGGAAGGTATAAAAAGGTTGACTACCCCTGCTCTACATTATTTGTTGATAAGGAATTGAAAATTAAGATACTGAAATACCATTTTGAGTGTATTAGAATGGTTAAAATCCAAAAACTGACATTTAAAGCTGTGGGAGAGGATGTAGAGCAAGAATTCTTCATTTATTGCTGATGGAAATGTAAAATGACACAGTTACTTTGGAAGAAAACTTGACAACTTCTTCTAAAATACTAAACATAATCTTACCATATGATCCAGGAATTACAATCTTATGTATTTACCAAATTGATTCAAATGCTTGAATCAAAAGCTTATGTTCTCAGAGAAACCTGAAGATGGCAGTGAGTAGGCAGACACACAGACGCCCAGCTCTCACCACCAAACTGGAATACAAATTGATTTAGGAAAAATCAGCATGAAAAACCAACTCTGGACTACAAGAACAGCTCTCAAAAACCAAGGAGCAAAGAAGAAGCCACAACAAACCTGGTAGAGAGTGCCTGAATCTCCCCTGCTTACAGGAACAGAGGGGTGGGTGAGGCTGAGAGCCCAGAGGTGCTCACACTCCAGAGAAAAGAGCAGAAAATACTGCTCACAGCCACTTGCCTGGCGACCAGGTAGCAAGGTATATTGAAAGTACCAGTTTATCTTCCAAGTGGAAAGGGAAGAGAGAAGGACAGATGGTAAGGGGCAAAGGAATGCAGGAGACTACCTAAAAAGCTGACTCATCCAGTACTGGAGGCAGCTATAGCTCGGGGAGGGACTGATCCTTCCACAAAACAAGGCTAAATTGCTTCCAGTTCACAGATCTCCAGACATCTCTCCAATTCCAATCAACGCAACAAGACACAGCTTAAAACAAGAAATGGGGAGGAGGGGAAGTAACTCAGGTCTCCATGGAGATCTGACATACACCTCCCCCTACTGAAGCTGAGAAAACATTCTGCCCTCAGAGGGATTAATTGGTAGAAGAGGCCTTCAGAGTCACAGGTTACACCCACCACATTCCTGCATACAGTTTCAAGGAAGCCCCCTGCTGAGATTAGTAAACAAGACTATCACCTGTTAAGAAAACAAACAAATCAATACTTCAAAGCAGGCCAAAACCAAAAGTGGATTACAAATAATAGCTGATGTCAACCCAAGAGACCTAGAAATAACACAATTGAAAACTGGAGACAGACAACACCAAGCCTTGACTCAACCAACTCTACAAACAAAACACTCAAACACAGATAATGAGAAGACAAAGAAGTGCAATCCAAATGAAACCACAAGAGACACCTTCAAGAGATGAACTGAGTGATATGGAAATAGTCAAACTTCCAGATGTGAAGTTCAAAATAATGATTGTAAGGATGCTTAGGGATCTTAGAACAACAACAGATGGTCATTACTAACACCTAAATAAAGAAATGGCAAGTATAAAAAAGGATATTGAAATATTTAAAAAGAATTAGTCGGAGATGACAAATGCAATATCAGAAATGAAGACTACAATGGAAGGAATTAAAAACAGGATGAATAGAGCTGAGGATCGAATAAGTGAGTTGGAGGACAACTTGAATGAAGGCAAGAAAGCAGAGAAAAGAAAAGAAAAGAGGCTCAAGAAGTCTGAGGAAACTCTTAGAGAACTCTGTGACAACATGAAGAGAAACAACATCTGCATCAAAGGGGTTCCTGAAGAAGAGGAGAAAGAACAAGGGATAGAGACTTTGTTCAATCATATCATAGCTGAAAACTTTCCTAAATTAATGCAAGAGAAACTCTCACAAGTTCAGGAAGCACAGAGAACTCCATTAAAGAGAAACCCAAAGAAACCTACACCAAGACAAATCATAATTAAAATACCAAAGCTAAATGATAAAGAGAAAATATTAAAAGCTGCAAGAGAAACAAAGCTATCTCCTACAAAGGAGCCCCCATAAGGATGACACCTGACTTCTCAACAGAAACACTTGAGGCCAGAAGGGAATAGCAAGAAATATGCAAAGTAATGCAGAACAAGAGCCTACAACCAAGACTACTTTATCCAGCAAGGCTATCATTTAAAATCAAAGGAGAAATAAAAAGCTTCCCAGACAAAAAAAAAAAAACTCAAGGAATTTATTACAACCAAACCAATGCTGCAGGAAATGTTAGGGGCCTATTGTAAACAGATCAAAGTGGGAAAAGAATATAGCAAAAAAGAAATACAGCTTTAAAGAATAAAATGGCAATAAACAACTACATATCAATAATAACCTTAAATGTAAATGGATTAAATGACCCAATCAAAACACATAGGGTAGCTGCATGGATAAGAAAACAAGACCCGTACATATGATGTCTAAAAGAGACAAACGTTAAAACAAAAGATGCGCATAGATTGAAGGTAAAAGAATGGAAAAAAACATTTCATGCAAATGGAAATGAAAAAAAAAGCTGGGGTAGCTATACTTATATCAGACAAAATGGACTTTAAAACAAAGAATATAGTAAGAGATAAAGAAGGCCACTACATAATGATAAAGGGAGTAATCGAACAGGAACGTATAACTATTATAAATATCTATGGATCTAATATAGGAGCCCCTAAATATATAAAGCAGACTTTGATAGATATATAGGGCAAGATCAACAGCAATACTATACAAGTAGGGGATTTCAATGCCCCACTAACATCACTAGCTAGATCCTCAAGAAAGAAAACTAACAAAGAAACAACAGAATTAAAGGACACACTAGATCAACTCGATTTAATAGATATCTTCAGAACCTTTCACCCTAAAGCAGCAGAATATACATTTTTTTCAAGTGCTCATGGTACATTCTCTAGGATAGACCACATGTTAGAGCACAAAAGTGGTCTCAAGAAACTTCAGAAGATTGAAATCATATCAAGCATTTTTTATAATCACAATGGCATGAAACTAGAAATGAACCACAACAGAAAATCTCAAAAATTCTCAAGCACAAGGAAACTAAATAGCAGGTTGTTAAATAATGAATGGATTAAGAATGAGATCAAAGAAGAAATAAAAAATTCCTAGAAACAAATGACAATGAGCATAAAACAACTCAAAATTTCTGGGACACAACCAAAGCAGTACTACAAGGGAAGTTCATAGCACTACAGGCACACTTTAAGAAACTAGAAAAAGCTCAAATAAACAACTTGACCCTGCATCTAAAAGAACTAGAAAAAGAACAGCAAGTAAAGCCCAGAGCTAGTAGAAGGAAGGAAATAATAAAGATCAGAGCAGAAATAAATCACATAGAAGCTAAAGAAACAATACAGATGATCAATGAAATTAGGAGTTGGTTCTTTGAAAAGATAAACAAGATCGATGCACCTTTAACTAGACTCACCAAGAAAAAAAGAGAGAGGACTCAAATAAATAAAATTAAAAATGAGAGTGGAGAAATCACAACTGACACAACAGAAATACAAAATATTGTAAGAAAATACTATGAAGAACTATATGCCAAAAAACTAGACAACCTAGATGAAATGGACAAATTCCTTGAAACATACAATCTTGCAAAAATCAATCTGGAAGAATCAGAAAACCTAAACAGACTGATTACACCAAATGTGATCGAAAGAGTTATCAAAAAACTCCCAACAAAGAAAAGTCCTGGGCCTGATGTCTTCACACGTGAATTCTACCAAATATTCAAAGAAGGACTAACTCCTATCCTTCTCAAGATGTTTCAAAAAACTCAAGAGAAAGGAAGACTTCCAAGCTCCTTTTATGAGGCAAGCATAATTCTGATTCCAAAATCAGGCAAAGACAACACAAAAAGAAAGAAAATTATAGGCCAATATCCCTGATGAATATAGATGTTAAAACTCTCAACAAAATATTAGCAAACTGGATCAACAGTATATGGAAAAAATCATACACCATGATATAGTGGGACTTATTCTAGGGAAACAAGGCTGGTACAATATTCGCAAATCAATCAATGTGATTCATTACATAAACAAAAGGAAGGAGGAAAACCACACGATAATATCAAAAGATGTACAAAAAGCATTTGATAAAATCTAGCACCCATTCATGATCAAAACTCTCAGCAAAGTGGGAATACAGAGAACATACCTCAACATGATAAAAGCCCTCTATAAAAAACCCACAGCCAACATCATACTCAATGGGCAAAAATTAAAAGGAATCCCCTTAAGATCAGGAACAAGGCAGGGATGCCCCTTTTCACCACTCTTATTGAACATAGTCCTGGAAGTCCTAGCCACAGCAATCAGACTAGAAAAAGAAATAAAAGGCATTCAAGTTGGAAAAGAAGAAGTAAAACTATCATTATTTGCAGATGATAGGATATTGTATATAGAAAACCCTAAAGTCTCAGTCAAAAAACTACTGTACCTGATAAATGAATTCAGCAAAGTGGCAGGATATAAAATTAATACTCAGAAACCAGAGGCATTTTTATATGCCAACAATGAACAATCTGAAAGAGAAATTAAGGAAACAATCCCCTTCACTATTACAACCAAAAAAATAAAGGACCTAGGAGTAAATTTAATCAAGGAGACTAAAGACTTGTACTTGGAAAATTATAAAACATTTTAAAAGAAATCAAGGAAGATACAAACAAGTGGAAGCATATACCGTGCTCATGGTTAGGAAGAATAAACATCATTAAAATGTCTATATTACCCAAAACAATCTATAAATTCAATGCAATACCAATTAAAATACCAATGACATACTTCAAAGATATAGATCACATATTCCAAAAATTTATATGGAACAGAAAAAGAACACGAATAGCCTCAGCAATCTTAAAAAAGAAGAATAAAGTGGGAGCTATCACACTTCCTGATATCAAGTTATACTACAAGGCCATTGTACTCAGAACAGCTTGATACTGGCATAAGAACAGGCATAGAGATCAATGGAACAGAACAGAGAACCCAGAAATAAACCCACAGCTCTATGGATAACTGATATTTGACAGAAGAGGTAAGGAAATAAAATGGAGTAAAGACAGCCTCTTTAACAAATGGTGTTGGGAAAATTTGACAGATACCTGCAAAAAAATGAAACTAGATCACCAGCTTACACCATTCACAAAAATAAACTCAAAATGGATAAAAGACTTAAGTGTAAGCCGTGAAACCATAAGCATCTTAGAAGAAAACATAGTCAGTAAGCTCTCCAACATCTCTTGGAGCAATATATTTGCTGATTTATCTCCACAGGGAAGTGAAATAAAAGACAGGATAAACAAATGGGACTATATCTAACTAAAAAGATTTTGCACAGCTAAAGACAACAAGAACAGAATAAAAAGACAAACTATACAATGGGAGAACATATTTGACAATACATCTGATAAAGGGGTTAATAACCAAAATTTATAAAGAACTTGTAAATCTCAACACCAGGAAGACAAACAATCCAATCCCAAAATAGACAGAAGAGATGAATAGACACTTCTCCAAAGAGGACATACAGATAGCCAATAGGCATATGAAAAAATGCTCAACATCACTAATCATTAGAGAAATGCAAATTAAAACCACAATGAGATATCACCTCACACCAGTCAGAGTGGCGCTCATCAACAAAACAACACAGAATAAGTGCTGGCAAGGATGTGGAGAAAAGGGAACCCTCCTGCATTGCTGGTGGGAATGCAGACTGGTACAGCCACCATGGAAAACAGTATGGAGATTTTTCAAAAAATTAAAAATCGAACTGCCTTTTGACCCAGCTATCCCACTTTTAGGAATATACCCTAAGAACACCATAGAATGGCTCCAAAAGGAGAAATGCACTCCCATGTTTGTGGCAGCATTGTTCACAATAGCAAAGATCTGGAAACAGCCCAAGTGTCTGTCAGAGGACAAGTGGATTAAAAAGCTTTGGTACCGGCCCTGGCCGTTTGGCTCAGTGGTAGACTTCTGCCTGGCGTGCAGAAGTCCCAGGTTCGATTCCCAGCCAGGGCAGACAGGAGAAGCGCCCATCTGCTTCTCCACCCCTCCCCCTCTCCTTCCTCTCTGTCTCTCTCTTCCCCTCCCGCAGCCGAGACTCCATTGGAGCAAAATTGGCCCAGGCTCTGGGGATGGCTCCTTGGCCTCTGCCCCAGGTGCTAGAGTGGCTCTGGTCGCAACAGAGCAACCCCCCGGAGGGGCAGAGCGTCGCCCCCTGGTGGGCGTGCCGGGTGGATCCCGGTCAGATGCATGCGGGAGTCTGTCTGACTGTCTCTCCCCGTTTCCAGCTTCAGAAAAATACAAAAAAAAAAAAAAAAGCTATGGTACATATATACTATGGAATACTACTCAGCCATAAAAAATGATGACATGGGATCATTTATAATAACATGGATGGACCTTGATAACATTATACAGAGTGAAATAAGTAAATCAGAAAAAACTAAGAACTATATGAATCCATACATACATAGGGCATAAAAATGAGACTCAGAGACATGGTCAAGAATGTGATGGTAACGGGGGTGGGGTGGGGCACAAAGAAAACCAGATTAAAGGTGAAGGAAGACAATTTCACTTTGGGTGAGGGTCATACAGCGTACTCAAATGTCAAAATAATCTTGAGATGTTTTCTCTCAACATATGTACCCCGATTTATCAATGTCACTGCATTAAATTTTTTTAAAAAAGCTTATGTTCTCAAAACTACGCACAAATGCTTTGATAGCTTTATTCATTTTATTTTTTGTGACAGACAGAGAAAGGGACAATGACAGACAAGAAGGGAGAGAAATGAGAAACATCAATTCTTCGTGGCGGCTCCTTAGTTGTTCATTGACTAATTTCTCATATGTGCCTTGACTAGAAGGCTCCAACTGAGCCATTGACCCCTTGTTTAAGCCAGCAACCATGAGTTCAAGCCAATGACCTTTCGGTTCAAGTCAGTGTCCATGGGGTCATGTCTGTGATTCCACATTCAGCCAGTAACCGCACGCTTAAACTGGTGAGCCCATGCTCAAGCTGGATGAGCCTGCGCTTGAGCGACCCAGGGGTTTTGAACCTGGGTTCTCTGTGTCCCAGTCTGATGTTCCATCCACTGTACTGCTGCATGGTCAGGCTAGCTTTATTCATAATTACCAACAACTAGAAGCAACAAGAAAGTCCTTCAATAGTGAATGGACTGTCAACTGTGATACATTGGGATATTTTACAACAATAAAAAGAAATGAGCCATCAGGACATGAAAAGATATTGATGAATGTTAAATGCGTATTTCTAAGTACAAGAAGTTAATCTGAAAAAGCTACATATATTCTGTATAGTTCTGATTTTTTGACATTCTGAAAAAGACAATGCTATAGATATGGTAAACAAGTTCTTAGTCGTTAGAGGTTTGGGGGGAATGATTAGGCAAAGAACAGGAAAATTTTTATAACGCATTGTAACTATTTTGTATGGTACTATAATGGTTAATATAAAACATTAAGCATTTATCAAGACCAATTAAGTTTTACAATACAAAGAGTAATCTTTAATGTACGGATTCTAAGATGGAATGGAAAAAGTTGCAATATAAGCTAAATGTATTATAAATGTTCTTCAAAAAAATCTCTGAAGGGGTAAATAAGTAAATTGATGATCTACATGGTGGGGAAAAACTAGGTTTACAGCTGTAAATATGCAAAACAGTTTATTCTTTTTAGAAAATTAAATTGAACTGGGTGTCATTGATCAATAAGAATACATAGAGTTCAGGTAAGAGTTTCTCGCATTTGAATTGCTGATTATGTTGTATACCCATCACCCAAAGTCAATTCATTTTCCATCACCATATATTTGTTTTTCTTTACACCCTTTCCCTCCACCCCTCTCCTACATTCCCCTTCCCCTGGTAGCCACTTCACTTTTATATGTGTCCATGAGTCCTAGTTTTATATCCCACCTATGTGTGAAATTGTACAGTTTACTCTTGTATTATTATTTACTCATTATTGTATTGTTTTCCATACAAACAAGTGTAAGCTTATTTTGTCCCACCTTGTAAGTAACTTTGGAAATAAGTGGAGTCTGTGAGACTAAAAGCAAAAAGAATTGCACATAAAACCGTACTTTATTTGATAAAGAGTTTCCCTAGCAGGATTTCAGTTATTAATTCTGATACTGCAATACATGGATACTAGAATTTAGCAATTCGGTAAATAGATGCTTGATGGTAGGAGTCAGGTTTCTCACTGTTTGAGTGGGAATTTATAGATAAAGAAATGAATAGTCTAAAATGACCCAAATAGTAATGGATTAGAGTTGAAGAAATTACTATTATGGTGGAGACATTAGTAGTTTAATATCTATGAAATAATTAGTAGTTGAATATTTATAAAATAATCTGTAAAATAATTAGAATACACGCATACATTTCCTTGATTTGTCAGCTATAAGAGCATATAACCAAGAGCACCCCAGTAACAATGAACACACACTGATTTTGGTTTCCAAGACCATCTGTTTCTATCAGGAAAATGCCTTTTTGAAGAAATGGTTGATTATAGTACTTGGGCAGAAAATATGTAGATGACTGTGGAGCATCTTGTAGTACCTAAAACTAAGGAAGTTCTCAGAATATAAAGAGAATAAAAGCAAAAGAAAACCACATTAATGATGGTGGGAAGTACTGAAAGTTACTTTGGAGCCAAGTCAAAGAGCACCCAATGGATGAAATGTCAAGATTTCTGAGGCACAAAATATATCAAATTATAAAATAAAACTCCAATAATTCAAATGTTATAAATGATTGAATAAGTAAATGGGGAGAATAGACAAATTTCCAATGCAAAAGAATTCCAAATAATTTATGCAAATACTCTACGTTCAAGGACGTATAGCATATGTCCTTACTCTTAGATGTGGGCTGTGCATAATGAATATTATGAAGATTACAGATGGTATAGACAGGGAAAAAAGAAAAGTGAACTTTACAATGAAGAAACCAGAGAAACTCTAGGTTAAGCCAGGTGATCTAGTTAACAACAATAGTGAGTAAAAATACCAGACAAGTCCCAGTTTGTGGACATTCTATAAAATAACTGACCAATATTCCTCAAAATCATCAAAGCCAGAGAAAGAAAGAATGAATGAATAAAAGAAAGAAGGAAAGCAGGAAGGAAGAAAGGTAGACAGGAAAGAAAGAGAAAAGGAAATAGGAAGGAAGGAAGGAAGGAAGGAAGGAAGGAAGGAAGGAAGGAAGGAAGGAAGGAAGGAAAGAAGGGAGGGAGGGAGGGAGGGAAGGAGGGAGGGAGGGAGGGAGGAAGGAGAAAAGAGGAAGGTAGGGAGGGAAGGAAGGAAGGAAAGGAAGAGAGAGAGAAAGAAAAAATGAATGAATGACTGAAAGAAAGAAAGAAAGAAAAAAAAAGAAAGAAAGAAAGAAAGAAAGAAAGAAAGAAAGAAAGAAAGAAAGAAAGAAAGAAAGAAAGATGTAAGAAAGTCTTGAGACACTGTCATAGCCTAGGAGAGCCTGAGATGACATTAGAACTAATTGTAATGTGGCATCCTAGATGAGATTTTTGAGGAGAAAAAGACAGTAGATGAGAACTAAAAAAAATCTTAATAAAGGTTTGATATTAATTGATAAAATAGTTCGATAATATTATAACAAATGTACCATTCTAATGTAAGTTATTAGTAATAAGAGATTCTATGTGTGGGGTATACAAGAACTCTTTGCACTCTGTCATGATTCTATAAATCAACTCTTCTAAAATAAAATGTATTTGAAAGAAAAATCTGTCCCCAGGAGCTAAGAAAAGAACCTATAAGCATATTTAGAAATAGTCAGATTTAGAAAATCAAAATAACAACAAACAAGTCATTAAAATCATTTTACTTTGGTTTGTCATGGACTTGAGGAAGTTTTGAGTATGTGTCTTATGACAAGTGATAGCAATCACAGATGTTCTCAAAGTCTTTAATATTTTTCTAATTCACTAACCTTTATAGGAAGGTGCTGATATAATCTGGCAGCTGCCAATACCAGAAGGTTTCATATCTCACGAGTAAAAACAATGAGTATGCATCCCGAACAAATAAAACTAGATAATCTTCATTAAATGAGTTGGTAATTCTTTCTTTATTAACAACAATAGATATTGCCATGTGGTAAACAATTTTTATACCTCTTTTTCTCCTCCAGAACTTCAGTCCACAGTGCAAGGCTTCCTGGAATAGGATATCAGAGTAGACATTTATTTATATAAATGATTTATATAGCTATTCTCTTGTTACATGTAGGATTCTTTGGAGACTTTTGTCAGGTTTGTGTGGCTAAGAGGCTAATGAATCTTTTTCTTTATGTGTGTACTTTGCTACAGGAAGAGGATGTGTATTAGAGATAAAAGTTCAAGGTCAAATAAAGATTTGAGGAAATTCTTATAGTTGAGTTTCAATTTGTCTGTTTTTTCTTCTTTGAAAAATAATTTTAGGAAAGGACTAAGACTGATAATATTTTTTTGTATTGCACTTGGGAAAGTTTTACTCTTTATAAAATGGAGGTTCACTTCCTTCTCTTTTCACATCATAAAAAGTAATCTTTACCATCTAGACAGGTGCATGGCTTGTAGTGCAATAAAATCATCATCTTATAGAGAGCCTTTGGTGTTCTTTTATTTGTATTTACAGGCTTTAAGTCAATAACTCTCATGGTCTATGCCAGCCCTTTATTAAATATTGTTATATGCTAAAAGCTAATATAACATCATTACTCCACACTATATTCAGAAAACAAATGTCCAGAATCATTTTCTGTAAAATAGTTTAGTGTTGCTATAAATATATTTTCAGATATAGTACCCACATTTTAAAAAGATAATAAAATAATGATTTAAATAATAAAAAAAACAGTAAAATTGACAAAATGAATAATAAAGTGGTAATAATTTATCATTAGTCATACTCTATTTTAAACTCTGAAGAGCTATTTAGGGAAGATATGGATTAAAAAAAGAACAATAAAAGTGTTTTTACTGTATAAGCAACTAACCAGAAATATCTCCAATATTTATATCACAATAATGGTTGCAGTTTATATTTAGTAAAAAAAAATCCAAAATATGACAAAGTGGCTTGAAATAGTAGGGAAGAAAGTGTTAGATTGAATCAGCTACCATTTATTTTCAACAGATGCCATTTTGCTATTTGGAAGTTTTGTTGTTTTTTTTTTTTTTTTTTTTTTTTTACAGAGACAGAGTCAAAGAGAGGGATAGACAGAGACAGACAGGAACGGAGAGAGAAGAGAAGCATAATCATCAGTTTTTCGTTGCGTGTTGCAACACTTTAATTGTTCATTGATTGCTTTCTCATACGTACCTTGACGGCGGGCCTTCAGCAGACCAAGTAACCCCTTCCTCGAGCCGGCGACCTTGTGCTCAAGCTGGTGAGCTTTTGCTCAAACCAGATGAGCCCGCACTCAAGCTGGTGACCTTGGGGTCTCAAACCTGGGTCTTCCGCATCCCAGTTCGATGCTCTATCCACTGCGCCACCGCAAGGTCAGGCTATTTGGAAGTTTTAATCAAAACTTTTTATTAACAACTAGTTTTTGTTTTGTCATCATGAAAATTTTAAAGAGAATATTTATAAATATTAATAAAATATTTATAAATATTAATAAAATATTAAAAACATAAGCTATATAGATTGACTCAGACTTAGGTCTACAGTTCCATATTGTGGCTATCTAATAATTATAGAGCCTAGAGTTGACAATTGCCACCTGAAACTATTTATAGTAGCCAGTGCATTTACTGCCATTTTTTTCTGGGGATTTCTGACATACTTCTGTCAAATTTTGTTCTAACACTGCCTCCATCTCCCATTTTGTAACTTTCACTTTCACTGAATAGAAACTGGAAACTTGGTTAAGATTGGGTATTAATTTTTTGAGGAACCACCATACTTTCTTCCATAATGCTTGTACTACTTTACATTCCCACCAACAGTGGATGAGGGTTCCTTTTTCTCCACAACCTCTCCAACATTTGTTATTACCTGTCTTGTTATAATAGCTAATCTAACAGGTGTGAGGTGGTATCTCATTGTAGTTTTGATTTGCATTTCTCTAATAGCGAATGAAGATGAGCATCTTTTCATATATCTGTTGGCCATTTGTATTTCTTCCTGGGAGAAGTGTCTGTTCATGTCCTCTTCCCATTTTTTATTGGATTGTTTGCTTGTTTATTGTTGAGTTTTATGAGTTCTTTGTATATTTTGGATATTAGACCCTTATCTGAGCTGTTGTTTGAAAATATCATCTCCCATTTAGTTGGCTGTCTGTTTGTTTTGTTGTCAGTTTCTTTTGCTGTTCAAAAGCTTCTTAGTCTGATGTGGTCCCATTCATTTATCTTTGCCTTCACTTCCCTTGCCTTTGGAGTCAAATTCATAAAGTACTCTTTGTAACCAAGGTCCATGAGTTTAGTACCTATGTTTTCTTCTATGCACTTTATTGTTTCCGGTCTTATATTTAGGTCTTTGATCCATTTTGAATTAATTTTAGTACAAGGGGAAAAACTGTAGTCGAGTTTCATTCTTTTGTATGTGGCTTTCCTGTTTTTCCAGGACCATTTGTTGAAGAGGCTTTTTTTTTTCTCCATTGTGTGTTGTTGGCCCCTTTATCAGAAATTATTTGACCATATATATGTGGTTTTATTTCTGGACTTTCTATTCTGTTTCATTGGTCTGAGTGTCTATTTTTCTGCCAATACTATGCTGTTTTGATTATCCTGGCTCTATAATATAATTTGAAGTCAGGTATTATAATGTCCCCAGCTTCGTTCTTTTTATTTAAGATTGCATTGGCTATTCGGGAATTTTTATAGTTCCATATAAATCTGATGATTTTTTGTACCATTTCTTTAAAAAATGGCATTGGAATTTTGATGAAAAATAGAACTACCATATGACCCAGCAATCCGTCTACTGGATATATACCCCCAAAACTCAAAAACACTGGTACGTAAAGACACATGCAGCCCCATGTTCATTGCAGCATTGTTCACAGTGGCCAAGACATGGAAACAACCAAAAAGCCCTTCAATAGATGATTGGATAAAGAAGATGTGGTCCATATATACTATGGAATATTACTCAACCATAAGAAATGATGACATTAAATCATTTACAACAGAGGTCCCAAAACTTTTTGCACAGGGGGTCAGTTCACTGTCCCTCAGACCATTGGAGGGCCAGAGTATAAAAAAAAAACTATGAACAAATCCCTATGCACACTGCACATATCTTAAAGTAAAAAAAACAAAACAGAAACAAATACAATATTTAAAATAAAGAACAAGTAAATTTAAGTCAACAAACTGACCAGTATTTTAATGGGAACTATGAGCCTGCTTTTGGCTAATGAGATGGTCAATGTGCTTCGCTCACTGACCACCAATGAAAGAGGTACCCCTTCCGGAAGTGCGGCGGGGGCTGGATAAATGGCCTCAGGGGGCCACATGCAGCCCGCAGGCCGTAGTTTGGGGACCCCTGATTTACAACAACATGGATGGACCTTGATAACATTATATTGAGTAAAATAAGTAAATAAGAAAAAATTAAGAACCATATAATTCCATACATAGGTGGGACATAAAAATGATACTCAGGGACATGGACAAGAGTGTGGTGGTTACTGGGGGTGGGAGGGTGGAGAAGGAGGAGGTGGAGGGAGATGAGGGGCACAAAGAAAACCAGATAGAAGTTGAGGGAAGACAATTTGACTTTGGGTGATGGGTATGCAACATAATCAAATGTCAAAATAACCTGAAGATGTTTTCTCTAAACCTATGTACCCTGATTGATCAATGTCACCCCATTAAAATTAATTAAAAAGAAGTTGGGGTATTGAAATGTGAGTCGAGGGAAGACCTGGCATTCTAGCTGGGTGTGGAAGGTTGATTGAGGTGCACAGTTGCTGGAGGGAGCAATGCTTATGAGGTGATGCCTCTCTCTCCTAGTCCAGAAGAGAGAATCCTGACTACAACCTTCTAGAGCAGGGGCTTGAGGTTGTTTTGTATCTTTGTTTCAGCTGAACTTAATAGTTGGCAAAAGTAGTTGTACATAGGAGCTAAAAACAAGTCTTTATCAGGTCTTTGATTACTCAAAATAGTTGAACTGCTCAGAATAGTAGGTATAGCTGTTTAAACTATCGTTGTCAAAATGAGTGTTTTTCAAATTGTGGATCACAACCCATCAGTGAGTTAAGAAATCAATTTAATAGGTCATGGCTATCACTATTTTTTAAATTGTTAGTAGAAGATAAGATATCAGAGTGCATCACATGAAATATGTTACATAAAATTTTGCCTTCATTTGCATTAAAAAAAACTCATGTGCTTACTGGATGATAGTGTGAAATGCATTTCTTCCTATGGCCCGCATTTAAACAGCTTGATAAAGTTACATATGTTGACTCTTGGTTTACATTTGTATGCCATTACACTTTAAGTAAATATCAATATTGAAGATGATTTTTTTTATTCTAAACCTTTTTGTATGAACAAATTTACCTTAAAATTTTATATAACTTAATATTTTACCTTAATGTTTTACTTTGACAAGTAAGATAACACAATAGATTTTAGAGAAAACCAGCCTAGGTTTCAATCCCAGATGAATCATTTATTTGTAAGTTGTGAGACCTTGTAATAGTTGTTTGGCACCCCAATATCCTCAGGTGTAAAATGGGACTTTCTGTTTATTTGAATGTTGTGAAGAATAAATGAAATAAGTCATTGAATATAACTTTATGTGTAAGGGGTAAGCCACATTTGAGCAACTAGGAAGTAGTCAAGAAATGCCTCTTAGTGTCTTTGTTTCTGGATTTTATCAAGTGAACTGAAGTTTCAGGTGAATAAGCTCTTTTTATCATTTCAATCTACTGAGTGACCATGATCTTGGTGCTTGATTTTTCTGGAGTATATCTGAATTAGCAGTAGCATGAAAACTTGAAATACAAGCACACATAGCAAAATTCCAATAACAATCATCGATAATATTTGAAGTCTTAGTTTCAAACAAGCACTTATACCTGAAGGAAGCCAGCTAAAGCATCAACAAGAAACCAGAGAGTTATTAAAAGACATCGGACTGGAGAAATCTTGTGGTATTTTTCTAATTTTCTCAAGTTCTAATTCAATTTCACTAGAAGTACTGTTCCAGGTACAGCAAGAGGTGTTGACTGTGGTACAGATGTGATCATGTTTTGCAAGAAGATATTTGGGCACTATTTGATTATCTAATAGACTATCTAATATAACCCTTGCTGGGGAATCCAAGGATCAGTGTTGTTAAGCCAAGACTCAATCAGTGGAATTTGCTGATGCAGCTAGTTTAGGAAATAATAGTTCACTAGAAAATTATCTTTCATTTGCCAACAGAAGAGCCCTCAAAGGAGGTGAAGACTCCAGCTAGGACTAAACAGATTCTAACAAAGTACTGTCTATTCACCATTTAAGACATAATAAAAGAAGTCACTAAGGGAAAATCCAAAGCTACTGGCTAATTAAGTGGACCTTCCTCAGCAAGGCGATAAACATGAGAAGACAATTAACAATAACAATATTTCAAAACCTCATGGACATTAAACGTATCAAATTTGGTAATATAGCTAATATTTCCAATCATTTTATGTTACAAGGGGAATGGATTGTTATTTTACTTATACAAATACATATATTGTCAGAAAAATAATAATACTATTTGATAAGCATTTCTACATTCTGAAGGAATCAGGTAGAGAGAAAAAGATAAATGTTTTATTTTTGTTTACAAAAGTATAATTTACCAAATCATGTAAGTCGTATAGGCTTAAGAGAAAAAGTTTCCTTAAATCTGGGAAAGTAAAACATTAAAGAACAAGCATAAGAACTAATAAAAATTATAATCATGCTCATTGGTTCATTGAGTCCTTTGTAATTAATTCTTGTTAATCTTGATCTTGAGTTAGCAGTTTTATAAATCAATCAGTTTTCCATTAAAGATCCAGAATTCTTTTTTTACCCAGTTCAATATTTTATTCTTAATCTTATCAGAAACTTACAATACAGAGTATTTGTAAGGGTCTTTCCCATGAATCTTCCTGAATATAAAGCATTTTTTATGGAACATTTCTGCAAAGCATCAGAGTGAAAGAAATGTGTAAATGATAAAGGACAAGAATAGTGACAGTTAGAGATTTGATGAGAGCTCATTGTAATGCAATTGACAGGGGAATTTGTTTTTGTGGCAGATAAGATTTTAAAGTTAATGGTTGGAATTACGAATGATATTTTACCAAGGCATATCAGATTTTCAAGAATGTCATCTAATTTCTAAAACACTTATATACTTATATAAATAAAATGTAAGGTATTTTTCCCCGCCAAGAAGGAAGGAACGGGGCCGAGCCGCAAAGTGTGGAACAAGTAAACGGCTTTATTGAGTACAGAGCGCACACCCCGTCCGGCAAGGTTCCCTGGCCCCAAGGAAAAATGGAGGAGAGATGGAGGTGCAAAATGGAGGCCAGAGAAGTTGCACGGATTAAACCGGGTGGGAGATTATTTAAAGGGTCCCTCTAGGGAAGTGGAGCTTCTATGACGTGGTGAAATTTCACTGGCTGGCAGACAACTGCTTCTTTCCAAATGGTTCCTGGGAAGCTTCCTTTGGCGAGCTTGATTGTGGGCGGTCCTAGCCAACGTGGGCGGGTCTGAGTTCCCCACGTGACCATGCCTCTATCCACCGACCTTACATGAAACAAAAAGAAGTTTTTTTTGTTTTTTGGTTTTTTTTGTTTTTTTTTTTTAATTTTATTTATTCATTTTAGAGAGGAGAGAGAAAGGGAGAGAGAGAGACAGAGAGGGAGAGAGAGAGGAGAAAGAGACAGAGAGAGAAGGTGGGGAGGAGCTGGAAGCATCAACTCCCATATGTGCCTTGACTAGGCAAGCCCAGGGTTTCGAACCGGCGACCTCAGCATTTCCAGGTCGACGCTTTATCCACTGCGCCACCACAGGTCAGGCGAAACAAAAAGAAGTTTTAGTATTACTTTATTACTTGTTATTTGACAATAATTCCATGTAATTTAATATATAAAATAAACCTGATTAGTTTAATCTCTCTCCCTCCCCCCCCCTTTTTTTTTAATCTGTAAGGGGAGAGAACATTTCCTTTGAGATTCTTCAAGGATCCTGAAAAAAAAAGTAAAAAGTTAGTTCAAAGTCAAAAAGACTTAATTTTAAATTTGATTTTAGGAAACTTTTAAAAATAATCAGAGAGTTTGAACACAACTAAAAAGGATCACAGATTATTATAAAACAATACTTAATTACTTATTTAGCCAAAGTGATTTAAAAAAATCAGTGGAAAGCACAGAAATTTCTATAGATGCAAAAAGCCTTAACTTTTTTAAAAACAAGGAGACTCAACTATTCTAAGCAAAAACTGGATAAAGACAAAACACAGGTTCTTTGTTCTTAGGCAGATTACATCCAAGGCAATGAAATTTTGTCTTTTTAACAGAGACATAAAATGAAATCTAATTTTGCACAATGTACTTTTGATATTAAATTGCAATTAATTAAATTTATTTTAATTTTATCCAGCTTAACTATACATTAAAATTGCCTTTTCATAAATCTTTTATAATTTATTCTATTCAGCTTTGTCTTATTTTATTTTTTTTCTAATTCTGGCAATCATTTTACTTTAGGACTAAATTATTTTCCCAATGTCAAAAACTTACAAAGCTTATATAGACACAAAATGATGGATAGTAGTTGTTACAGAATAATTATCGATTTACTCTTGGAGGATAGCATAATTGCCTGTGAATTACATTAGATGAATATAAACTCTTTCTATGTAATATAGTTCAAATAAACCATATACTCTTTCAAGAAATTACAGTGCAAGATTCACTCATACCTACAGGTTCATCTTAATATTGCTCTGCTATATTGGGAATGATTTTTAAAAAAGCAGGGACAACAGGATCCTCATATTATTGCTGGAGAAGGTTGCTCCATAGCATAAAAATTTAAAATATGGGAAAATAACTTCTAAACTGATGGCAGAGTTATAAATATTTTGGAAGTTACCACTAGTTTTCTCAGTCTTATAAGTAGTTATCAGAAACATAAAAACAATTTTTAAAACATTTTTTAAACTTAGAAATTAAACTTAATAGAGTGACATTGATCAATAAGAGTACATAGGTTTACTCTTATTATTTACTCTTATTATTTTAATGTTTTAGAATTTTCTCTTTAGTTCATTTTGTATTTCCAGCTCTTTTTCTTCAATCTTTTAAACTATCTAAGACCTGGTCGGTGGTACAATGGACAGAACATCATCCTGAAGCACCAAGGTTGCCTGTTTGACCCTGGGGTTACAGGCTCAAGCCCAAGGGCACCAACTCAATCCCAGGGGTGCTGGCTTGATCTGGACAGCGCCTGCTGGACTCCAACATTGTTAGTTCAAATGATGGTCAGGATTCCAACCCGAGGGTGTCAGCTCAGTCTTAAGGGCAACAGCTTGACCCCTGAGGTTGCTGATTTGAGTCCCGGTCAGGGCACATATGAGAAGCAATCAATGACACAACTAAGTGAAACAACAAATTGATGCTTTTCTCTCTGTCTCTTTCTCTTTTCTTCTTTCTCAAGACAAAATAAAACAAAAAAACCCCAAATATTATTTGAAATATTTGCTTTCCAATGGAAACTAGAAAGCAAATAATTGTAAAGTATATATTATATATTTACATTCTGAAGTAAATTAGCAAACTTTAGAAGTATAAAATTATAATTTTATTATCTTCCTTATAATAAAAGTATGTATTTTAATATGGCATAAAACATGTTTATTAATAGACACCAAATTTTGTAAATTACTTGTTTTTAACAATTATGTTTGGATTAGACATTAGTTAACCATCATCTTCAGTTATTTTTCTTGTTGACAAATTTTGAAGGCATGCCAGTTTTAATTAAACCAACAAACTTAAAGTAGGTTTTATGTCACAAATTTTAGCCATATCTCAAGTACAAAATGTAGAGTAATAGTTGGATACAAACTGTGTTTCTGGTAGATGAAATGAGTTAAGGTTATGTACCTAGATGGCCAAAGTGTCCTTTGTTTGTTTATCTAAAGATGTTTATTTGCATGATGTAAACCTATAGAGATATTTTTGAAGTAAACTTAACAATCAAAGAATGCATTCCATTGACTTCAAAAGTACCCTGGGGGCTACTCATATTTTAAATCATTTTTTGTGTTATCTGTCCATTGAGATAGAGATTTTCAAGATGAAGGACCATTGTTTTTAAATATAAAATAATCTGGAGGCCCCAATAAATAATAACCCCCTGAGAGGGATCTAAAGACAGTACTATACTTAAAAGGATGCACAAAGAAATCAGAGTTTTTAACAGTAGGGAACCTCCCCAGTGGTATAGCTGCAAGCTGGCACCATGAGAGAGTCATTTCCCAGGGCAATCATTCACATGATCTCAAAAAAAGGTGATGACCACAACAGAAAGGACGCAGGTTAGTGCCTGAAAAGACTCATAGCTGAAGAGCACAATAGTTCATAGAAGCAGTAAGTACAAAAAGACTTGTGGGGGCATCACATCCAATTCCAGGAGATGCTAGTCTTACAACAGCGAGATGGCTTCAGATTTCACTTCTGACACCAGACATGATAACATTATTTCTCAGGAGGCAATACTTAAATAAAGAAAAAGAAAACATTTATTTCAAATTCAAAAATTACAGTTTGGGTAAAACAGATTCAGGTAACTGCTTATAAAGTATCTGCTAGGGAACAAAAGTCAAGGGGTTTTAAAAAGCAAAATGGGGAGGTTTGCATAAGTCACTCACAAAGATTTTTAACTGGTGCTATTGGCAGACAGTTAACCTTGGCCAAACACAATTAACTGTTAAGGTTATTGCTAAGAAAAAATTCCATCACTGTAAAAAATTGCAGGTATTCTTGCAGTGTTCTCAGAATATTTATGCTGAGGCCCAATGAGGAAGTTCACATTCTCTTTAATGAGGTCTTGCATAAGACCCATTACATTAATGGCCTCCCAGCTCCATTTTTAAAGATCCTAAAAATAAGTGACTATTTTATTTCACATTTTACAAACTAATATTTATTGAACACTCACTAAAAGCTAAATAATGTTTTAAGTTCTTTAATCAACTCAATATTTTCTGGGTCATATTATTGTTTTTCTGGTTCAATGAAAAATCTCTACTGTTTCCAGTTTTTTTTGTTTGTTTGTTTGGTTTTTTGGCTTCTTCTTATAGATGTAGCCTGAACATGCTTTAAGAATCACTAGTCAGTACTTTAAATATTTCAAGGAGTTGTAAAGTGGTGTCACAGTGTTTTTGTATTGACCACTGTTAGGTATTCCACAATGAAAATAAAAATTGCTTGGCTAATAAAAGGAAACCATATATATATATATATACACACACACACCTCCTTTGACTTTGTTTCTAGAGCCTAAAACTTTCTTTCTGTGATTCCTCCATTATTATTTTTAGTTTCTCCAGCATTTTCTGACCTCTACGAGCTAATTATATTTTCATTTAACCTAATTTGAGTTGATTCTTATCACTTGCAACTAAATAGGTCCTGATGAATCACTTCTGTAAACATAAGCAAATAAAGCCAGACTTCCCCTTGCCTGACTTTTGTAGTGTTTCTGTTTTTTTATTAAATTTTTTTTATTTAAAGAATTTCAAATTATAGTTTACAGTCAATATAATTTTGTATTAGTTTCAGGAGTACAGCTCAGTGCTTAGGCAATCATATACTTTGCAAAGTGATCCTTCTAATATTTCCAGTACTCACAGGCACTCTACATAGTTATAACAATATTAGTGATAATATTTCTTATTCGGTACTTTACAGCCTCATGGCTATTTTTAAAGTTCCAGTCTGTACTCCTCAATCCATTCACCTTTCTCACCCATTTCACTTAGACCCTCAACCCCACTGCCATCTGACAACTATCAGTTTGTTCTCTGTACATACAAGTGTGTTTCTTTTTTGTTTCTTCATTTATATGGTTCTTTCAATTCCATATACAAGTGAAATCATGTGGTATTTGTTTTTCTCTGACTGATTTACTTCACTTAGCATATTAAATTCTAGGTCTATCCATGCTGTCACAAATAGTAAGATTTCATTTTTTTAATGGCCAATTATTATTCCATTATATATAAGTACCACAAAAAAAATTTTTTTTTGTATTTTTCTGAAGCTGGAAATGGGGAGAGACAGTCAGACAGACTCCTGCATGCGCCCAACCAGGATCCACCCGGCATGCCCACCAGGGGGCGACGCTCTGCCCACCAGGGGGCGATGCTCTGCCCCTCCGGGGCGTCACTCTGTTGCGACCAGAGCCGCTCTAGCACCTGGGGCAGAGGCCAAGGAGCCATCCCCAGTGCCCGGGCCATCTTTGCTCCAAGGGAGCCTTGGCTGCGGGAGGGGAAGAGAGAGACAGAGAGGAAGGAGAGGGGTAGGGGTGGAGAAGCAGATGGGCGCTTCTCCTGTGTGCTCTGGCCGGGAATCGAACCCGGGACTTCTGCACACCAGGCCGACGCTCTACCACTGAGCCAACCGGCCAGGGCTCAGTACCACAAAATTTTGATCTACTCATTTATTGATGGGCACTGGGGTTGCCTTCATAGCTTGCCTATTGTAAACAACACAATGATAAATATAAAGGTGTATATATTCTTTCAAATTAGTGCTTTTGGTGCCTTTTGATATATACCTAAAAGGGAAATCACTGGATCATAAGGGAGTTCCATTTTAAAAATTTTGAGGAACCTCCATACTTTTTTCCACAGTGGTCACACCAATCTGCATTCCCACCAGCAGTGCAGGAGGGTTCCCTTTTCTCCGCATCCTCGCCAGCACTTGTTGCTTGTTGGATTGTTGATGATTGCCATTTTGACAAGCATGAAGTAATATCTCATTTTGGTTTTAATTTGCACTTCTCTAATGATTGGTGACATTGAGTATCTTTTCATGTGTCTATTGGCCATCTGTATGTCCTCTTTGGAGAAGTGCTTATTCAGATCTTTTGCCCACATTTTAATTGAATTGTTTGTTTGTTTTTGTGTTGAATTGACTGAGTTCTTTGTGAATTTTGGCTGTTAATCCTTTATCGGTGTATCATTGGTGAATGTGTTCTCCCATTCAGTGGGTTGTCTTTTCTGTAGTGTTTCCTCAGTGGGTCTCTTAAGAAATGTATTGTTCTTCGGGTATTCTTATTACATGATAAATCTGCATATTATTTTAGTACTAGAACAATTACAATGCCCCAAGGGGTATTACAGAGATTATTGGTTATTTGGTGCTTAGAATGAATACAAATATTTCTGTAGACTAGAAATGGCTCTTCTGATGCAGTTATAATGCATGGTTGAAGATTGTGTATACATGTCTATGTGTAGGAAGGGTGCACTTGGAGGGGGAGAGTGTCCAGATAAAAAAAGCTAGGGAATTTTTAGTTAACCACAAATGAAATAACACTTTGTCAAAAGAAGTAAAAAGATTGCCTCTTTTTTTTATTTTACAAATATGTTTCTAGCATATTTTAGAAACTATTTTGAATAATTATTTTCAGGAAACTTTGATCGTTTACATTAAGAGTCATATATCTTGATTGTGGAAGTGTGAGAGGTGACAAAAGTCCTAAATAACACAGTCAGTATACATAAAGCATATATTATTAAGTTGTTTATGGTTGGAAAAAAATTTTTTTTGATGACAGAGACAGAGAGAGAGAAAGAGAAAGACAGACAGGAAAGGAGAGAGATGAGAAGCATCAATTCTTTGTTCCAGTACCTTATTTGTTCATTGATTGCTATCTCATATATGCCTTGACTGGGGGGCTCCAGAAGAGCCAGGGACCCCTTGCTCAAGCCAGTGACCTTGGGCTCAAGCCAGTGACCATGGAGTAATGTCTATGATCCCATGCTCAAGCCGGCAACCCTGTGCTCAAACTGGTGAGCCCATGCTCAAGGCAGCAATCTTGGGGTTTCAAACCTGGGTCCTATGCATCCTAGTCCAATGCTCTATCTACTGCACCACCTCTTGGTCAAGCTTGCTGGAAATTATTAATCCAGCTTTACCCCCAAATAATTTGAAAGTATAATTTCTACTCCTTCTGCATATACTCATTTGCAATAAAATATATCTATTCTAGAATTCAATGAAGATTGTTTTCCTCAGTGCAAACAGTCCTTCATGCCAGATAAGTGCATACACTATCATACTTACCAAAAATAACTTTTCAGAAATTAGAAATGCAACTTGCAAAAAGAGGTCAACTTCACAATCATCTCTATGAGAATTGCAGGTACAAAAGATTCACTTCCATAAATGCCATGTGCTGTTGTTAGACTTCTTGGTTCGTGCTTGGTCATCAAATACATCTTCACTCCACTGCCCTGATTTTTCATATTGTGATTGAGACTCTCAAAATCACACCTATGCAATGCAATCACTTCACCAACAAAGCAAATTAAATAAATGATTGGGAAATTATTGACTTGATTATTGGTAATCATGGAGAGCAAGCCAACAACTGATTAAAGTTCTTGTTTTTCAACCTATTATTGTAGCCTTATGCAAAATTATTAATGTGTGTTTTTTATTGTTTTTGCAATCACTGTTTTTACTTTCTCTCATAACTTGGATAAAAGTGTTCTCTTTGGGGTCTCTAGAACAGTACTTCTGAATGTTGTCCTTTCAAAATGCTGGCATAGATTATTAGCAGACACAGATGTATTTTTCCATGAAGCTCTCAATATAGCATAGCACAGCTTCGGAATCATTTCAGCGCCGTTACACTGAAGGCATTAACACTAGGACATTGAAAATTCTGCCTTAAAATTTGAAGTGAAAATTACATTTTTATATCATTATAAAGAGACACTAATGTACACCTGTAAGGAACACATTTTCTCATCAATCAAGAAGCATTTTTTTTAGTATGGTAACAGAAAACTAATTGATTTAATATGCATAAAATGAGGACAGAGGAAAAGAATAGTGAGTTGAATGTTTATCATAGAAGGCCTGGTAACTTCCTTTCAATCATCACTGAAATGCAATACTTTCTCTTTCATGAATGAGACCCCAAGTCTCTCTCCATTATTTGAGACATCTATCTTCTTGGATCTCAGATTATTGTCATCAATGACCTCATTATTTTCTAGAAAGATTTTGTATTATCATGAGACAGAATAGCTACTTAATTTTTGGACCACCTAACTTCTTCATGTGTGCACAGTACATTTAATACAGTACGTGGTACAGTGTCTGATAATAAAAGAAATGTATATTTAGATCAAAATGAATTCAGTGAAAGAAAGGTTAATGGATTTCAGGAAAGAAATGGACTAGGATGTTTTGTCATTCAATTCCAATGAGGTTTGATTTCTTTGATCAAATTGACTAATGGTTTTTGGTACTTGCCCTTTTCTTATCATAATAATTTAAAATACATGGAAACCCAGGGGACATTTCCCATTAGCTGAAAAATAGCAGGTTAACTGGTGACTTGTACATGCTTGACCTATTCTTCATCAACTTATTTAAAAACAAAATGAGAGGTGATATGAAAGATAGTGCTGTTCAGAACAATTAAATTTGATTAGGAATTCATCTACTGGTTCAACAAGTACCAGTGCACAGTACATACTTAAAATTCTTTCTAGGCTTATTTTGGATTACAAAATGATTTTCTATATAGGGTGAGTGGTATAAGGTGTCATATAAAAAACCTTAACAGCTTGACCTGTGGTGGCACAATGAGTAAAAACGTTGACCTGGAATGCTGAGGTTGCTGGTTCAAAGCTCCAGGCTTGCCTGGTCAAGACACGTATGGGAGTTGATGCTTCCTGCTCCTCCCCCCTTCTCTCTCTCAGCTTCTCTCTCTGTCCCCTATATCTAAAATGAATTAAAAAAATCTTAAAAAAAATCTTAACCGAAGCAAGTTTTTCCTAAGAGCGCTCAACACATCAGGACTTTGCCTCACATTACACAGTAACCATGAATTAAGCAGTCTCTCTCAGCAGTCCAAGTGATATCTGAAATAGTAATAATAAGCTACTTTGTGAACAAGAAGTAATTTTACAAAAGCATTAAAACAGGCTGTCAGTAAAAACTTTTAAAGAGACCCCCTCCTGAACCAAACAAGGTTATACTTTACAATTGCACACTGGATTATACCTTACTTATTCATCTCCCATGAAGTGTCATCTCCCTCTTCTTTGAAGTGTCATAGGATATTTCTGTATCTTTATTACAGCACTACTAATTTAGTATTTTTTTTACAGTGACAGAGAGAGAGTCAGACAGAGGGATAGATAGGGACAGACAGACAGGAACGGAGAGAGATGAGAAGCATCAATCATTAGTTTTTCGTTGTGACACCTTAGTTGTTCATTGATTGCTTTCTCATATGTGCCTTGACCATGGGGTTGCAGCAGACCGAGTAACCCTTTGCTCGAGCCAGCGACCTTGGGTCCAAGCTGGTGAGCTTTGCTCAAATCAGATGAGCCTGCGCTCAAGCTGGTGACCTTGAGGTCTGGAACCTGGGTCCTCCTGGATCCTCCGCATCCCAGTCCGAAGCTCTATCCACTGCGCAACCACCCAGTCAGGTAGTATCCTTCTTTTTTATTATCTTTCTTCACTAGAATGGAAGTTCCTTTAGGGATCTGACATTTTCATGTTTTTGTCATCCACAGTTTCTTGTATATAGGAAGAGTTAATAGTCACTGAACAAATAAATACATTGGATAAATAAACACCACAGCTTCATTCCCAAAATTCAAGATGATAAGTGGTAGTCTCTGAAACAGTAAAGAGAGTTTTAAGATGAATTAAAAAATACAATCACAGCCAAACTAGGTGGTGGCACAGTGATAGAGCCTAAGACTGGGAAGTACAGGACCCAGGTTCAAAACCTCGAGGTCACCAGCTTGATCTCAGGCTCACCAGCTTCAGTGTGGGGTCACTGGCTTGAGTGTGGGATCATAGACATGTCCCTATGATTATGGCTTGAGCACAAAAGTCACGGGCTTGAAGCCCAAGGTTGCTGGCTTGAGCAAAGGGTCACTTGGTCTGATGTAGTTCCCCCTCACCTGGGTCAGGGCACATATGAGAAAACAATCAATGAACAATTAAGGTGTCACAATAAAGAATTGATGCTTCTCATCTCTATCCCTCTTGTCTGTCTGTCTCTATTTGTCTCTCTCTTTGTCTCATTCTCTATCTCTGTCACAAAAAGAAAAAAATCATAAAGTTGATCATATAAATCATTATATTTTAGGAAATGGAGAAAACTGAAAGAAAACATTATGTTTTGGGTTTGTTTTTTTTTAACTTAACAAGTTTTTAATTGAACTGCTGAAGTATACTACTTTGCTATGAGCAAAGGCTATAAGAATGAGACATGGTCTTTTTCCTAAAGGAGCATGAATGTGTTAATCTCATGCAAGGCACACTTTCTGGGAGGCATTTTAAATCTACAAAGCATTATTAAAAGAAGCCAAAGATGTTTGTGATAATAATGTTAATCTTAAAAGAATTTGTCTCATGGGAAACTGTGTTTATCTAAAACGTATCTCAACAGAGACTTGTCATGATGTGGTGAACACACAACACAGTATATAGATGTTGTGTTGTAGAATTTTGTTAATCAGTGTCACCCAAAAAAATTCAATGAAAGAAAATAAATAAAAATAAAACCTATCCCACAGTGCTGTCTCACTACCATATTCAGAGCATGGATGATTAGACTAAAAGACCTTTCAATTTTTTCTCTTCCCTGAGGATCTAATGCACTTACTATGATAATGCAACTGAAAAGGAGGTAATGTGAATTCTATTACTGTACAACTTGCTTAGGAGGATTTATCTCAACTTCAACAACTATCAAAGCAGCTGACATGTCCACTACAACATCTATATGCAAAATGAATCTCACCTTTCATATTTACTGACTCACAATAATGTAAATGCACAATACTATATATAGTGTCTTAATTTTTGGAATGTGTCTGTGACTATTAAATGTTAAGTTATAATAGATCAGTATGATCATGTGGTTGAAAATTTGGTCTCTAAATGTGACTTCTTAAACGAGAAACTTTGGGGAGATAAGAGCTCCTTAGAATATTCTATATAAGACATCGGTTGAAACTGTTTACTTTTATGAGCGAAAAGACGTATATAGTTAGTTCAGAAGAAAAAAATATATTACCTTTTCCTTTCATCACTAGTGAATGTTTTATCTACTAGAACCACCCTATACTTGATGAAATCTCAAATCAAGATGTACTTACAGTACAATGACCTTGTAGTATAGCTTGATATCAGGAAGTGTGATACCTCCCCCTTTATTCTTCTTTTTTGAGATTGCTGAGGCTATTCGTGTTCTCTTTTGGTTCCATATAAATTTTTGGAATATGTGATCTATATCTTTAAAGTATGTCATTGGTATTTTAATTGGTATTACATTGAATTTATAAATTACTTTGGGTAATATAGACATTTTAATGATGTTTATTCTTCCTAACCATGAGCATGATATATGCTTCCACTTGTTTGTATCTTCCTTGATTTCTTTTATCAATGTTTTATAATTTTCCAAGTACAAGTCTTTAGTCTCCTGGTTAAATGTACTCCTAGATACTTTATTTTTTTTGGTTGTAATAGTGAAGGGGTTTGTCTCCTTAATTTCTCTTTCTGACTGTTCATTGTTGGTGTATAAAAATGCCTCTGATTTCTGAGTATTAATTTTATATCCTGCCACCTTGCTGAATTCATTTATCAGGTCCAGTAGTTTTTTTTTTTTACTCAAAACAGCCTGGTACTGGCATAAGAACATGCACATAGATCAATGGAACAGAATGGAGAGCCCAGAAATAAACCCACAGCTCTATGGACAATTGATATTAGACAAAGGAGGTAAGGGCATACAATGGAGTAAAGACAGCCTTTTTAACAAGTGGTGTTGGGAAAATTTGACAGCAACCTGCAAAAAAATGAAACTAGACCACCAACTTACACCATTCACAAAAATAAACCCAAAATGGATAAAAGACTTAAATGTAAGGTGTGAAACCATAAGCATCTTAGAAGAAAACACAGGCAGTAAGCTCTCCGACATCTCTCGCAGCGATATATTTGGTGATTTATCTCCACGGGCAAGGGAAATAAAAGACAGGATAAACAAATGGGACTATATCAAACTAAAAAGCTTTTGCACAGCCAAAGACAATAAGAACAGAATAAAAAGACAAACTATACAATGGGAGAACATATTTGACAGTACGTCTGATAAGGGGTTAATAACCAAAATTTATAAAGAACTTGTAAATCTCAACACCAGGAAGACAAATAATCCAATCAAAAAATGGGCAAAAGAGATGAAGAGACACTTCTCCAAAGAGGATATACAGGTGGCCAATAGGCATATGAAAAAATGCTCAACATCACTAATCATTAGAGAAATGCAAATTAAAACCACAATGAGATATCACCTCACACCAGTCAGAATGGCGCTCATCAATAAAACAACACAGAATAAGTGCTGGCGAGGATGTGGAGAAAAGGGAACCCTCCTGCACCGCTGGTGGGAATGCAGACTGGTGCAGCCACCATGGAAAGCAGTATGGAGATTCCTCAAAAAATTGAAAATCAAACTGCCTTTTGACCCAGCCATCCCACTTTTCAGAATATACCCCAAGGACAACATAGAACGGTTCCAGAAGGAGAAATGCACCCCCATGTTTATAGCAGCATTGTTCACAATAGCGAAGATTTGGAAACAGCCCAAGTGTCCGTCAGAGGACGAGTGGATTAAAAAGCTTTGTTACATATATACTATGGAATACTACTCAGCCATAAGAAATGATGACATTGGATCATTTACAATACCATGGATGGACCTTGATAACATTATATGGAGTGAAATAATTAAATCAGAAAAAACCTAAGAACTATATGAACCCATGCATAGATGGGACATAAAAATGAGACTCAGAGACATGGACAAGAATGTGATGGTAACAGGGAGTGGGGTGAAGGGGTGGGGAGGGGGCGAGAAAGGAGAGGGAGGGGTGGGGGGGAGGGGAGGGGCACAAAGAAAACCGGATAGAAGGTGACTGAGGACGATTTGACTTTGAGTAAGGGGTATGCAGCATAATCAAAGGTCAAAATTATCTGGAGATGTTTTCTCGGAACATATGTACCCTGATTTATCAATGTCACTGCATTAAAATTAATAAAAATAAGATAAGAAAAATATGTACTTACAATTCTTTTCTGCTAACATACATGTATTTATTAAAAACTTGGAAGTACTAGACTAATACAATGTGTTTTAGACAAAAAAAATTTCCTTAGTGTGTTTGGGCTACTATAGGCAGTCCCTGGGTTGCGAACAAGATAGGTTCTGTAGGTTTGTTCTTAAGTTCAATTTATATGTAAGGGAGAACAGGTGCATTTACCTATTAAATGCAACTTAAACAGATGTTTGTCATAACAGTATTTATTTTTACCTTTCTGTGCATATAAATACTTAAACATTTCCAAACTTACAGAACCTGTTTCATTCATACCCTGGGGACTGCCTATGTAACAAAATACTATAACCTGGGTAGCTTAGAAACAACAGAAATTTATGTCTCTTCATTCTGAAGCTTAAAGTTCAAGATAAGGTTGCCAGCATTGACTGATTCTTGGGAGAGCTGTCTTCTGAGTTATAGACTGCCAACTCACATGGCAGAAAAAGGGAGCAAGAACTCTCTGGGTCATCTTTCTGTGAGGGTACTCATTATATTCACGAGGGCTTTACCCTCATGACCTAATTCTCTTTTGGTCATCAGGGTTTATCACATCACATTGGTGGATTTCAACAAATTGCTTTTGGGGGAACACAGACATTCAATCTGTAACAAAATTTTCTAGCAAAAGTTCCTGAGATGCATCTTACAACATTGTCATTTGCTTTTAAATTATAATGCAATGCTGCTGTGAAGACAGTTGTCACTGACAATAATAATAAGCAATAATAATACTATTTGCATAGCTTCTTTCATCTTGAATATTCTTAAAACATCCTATAAAAGAATCATTTCTGATGTGTAACCATCTCTGGGGAAAACTTGGAAGCTATTTAACAGCTGGCCATCAGTTAGAGACAGGAAGTGAAGAACGTGTTTCCCAGCAGACACTGGAGGATATACGATGTAATTACCCAATTTAGAATTGGTACAGGACACTGGAGCTAATTAATGTCCATATACTTAAAAAAGTGGCATGGGACAATTAGTAAAAGCAGAGTGATCAGGACTTCAATTGTACATCTTAGCTGAAAGACAGCTTGAGATAACAGTGTTTTTGGGAATGCTGATTCACTGTTGCCTGGACACTGAGTCATGGTATGTGTGAAGGAATCAAGACAGGTGATCATTTTACCTGGCCTGAGGTGACGTAGTAGATAGAGTGTCAACCTGGGGTGTTAAGGTTGCTAGTTCAAAACCTTGCGCTTGCCCAGTCAAGGCACTACAACAAACAAACATCTATACTACTCACAAAAAATAGGGGATATTTCAAAATGAAATATGAAACTATAAAAAAAGAAGCATTTGGTCTATTTTTATTAAACAAGAACATCAGAAAAGCAAACAACAAGTCAAAGAAAGTTGTTCAATTATGTAAATGAGATGGAAACTTAATTATCGTGATTAAGTAGCAAATGACATGTTGGTACTTCTTTTTTAAATTGCTTCATATTCATTTTGAAACATCTCCTAATTTTTGTGAGCAGTATATAAAATGAAGCAACTATATGTCGGAACTTCTTGCCCCTCCCTTTCCACTGTAAAATCAATAAACAAAGTATTTTAAAAAAGAAATGTAACAATATCTTAGTTGGAAATATAACAACACACACAAATATAAAAAGTCTGGATTTTTTTATTGTGTTTGCAAATGCAGCAGTGTCCTAACTCCAAATGCCCATTGTTAATTTTTCTGTACAGCTTCCCTGTTTCTTGATTCAATAGTGCAGGTGTGCCTCATTACATGAGGATTCACCAATGACAAATCCACCATAACAGAAAAGTAGGGAATAAATGTAATCTATGCTTCCAGAAACCTCACATGAAGAGAAATTTGCCAGCAGACAAACAGTTTCCAGGCACATATACAAAATGAGATCTCCTGTTGTCTATACCTTGCCATAGAAACAGCAGGGTGTGACCAGCTGCTACTCATATCTCCACGGCCTGATCGTGGATATGCTATCACATCCAGGCTGAGCCAGTGGGGGACAAGAAGTTGCCTGCATGAAGCAAGCATTTGAAATGAAAGCAAGGTAGAAAGAGCAGAGCTTTCTACGCCCCATGCCTGAACTGAGCTGTGACTTCAGGCAGGTGGCAGATATTCTGAGTTAGTGAAGTAACTATACCCCTCTTGTGTTATAATTACCTAGAGGCAGGAACAGCAAAAAATATATGTCTACATATCTATCTATCTATATCTATATCTATATCTATATATATATATATATATATATATATGTATATAGATATATATACCTATCTATCTATATCTATATCTATAATTTATATCTATATCTATATCTATCTATATCTACTGTATTTCCCCATGTATAAGACACACACTTTATTTTGAAAAATTTGGGGTCTAAAACTGGGCACATCCGATATACAGTGGTTGTAGATCTTTTAACTTGCATTTCTCACTTTTTTGCACTTGTTTTTGCACTCGGTAAAGGCAGTGATTCGTCATCAGACACAGATGAGGACAAGCTAATGGACGGGAGTTTTGACACTGATGAGAAATTGTATGAATTTTATGATGAATAAAATTAGTTCAATAGTTTTATGGAATACATATTTGTTCAAATTTCAGGCCTCAAAATTAAGGTGCCTCTTATACATGAAAGTGTCTTATACATGCGGAAATATGGTATATCTATATCTATATCTGTATCTATCTATATCTGTATCTACCTATATCTGTATCTATATCTATATCTATATCTATATTCAGAAACACATTCCTTACATTATAAAGGTTGGTGGAAAAGATCTTTTTTTTTTTTACAAAAATGTGCTTTACAAGAAATTTTACTAGATAGTAACTATTCCTTAAGTAATGCCCAAATATGAGATCTGTTCCTAATTCAATGGTAAAATATTGGAAAGGCAGCAATAAAGAAAAAAAAAAGCTTATGAACAATTGATAAAACAGTTGAAGGTAGAAATAAACACCTCTTGAGTAGTACAGCTAGGAGAATAAACATTTTAATTATTTGGTACATAGTTCTCATATCTTTATTTCCTGGGATATTTTGGTGCTAACATTGGAGTGCGATGTTCTTTCTATCTTCCTAACCCCTGCCCCATTACCCGAATTAGTACTGGCTATACGTCCTTAGGATAAGAAATGGAGTAAGGCTGATTTCCTAGACTCACCTGATATTCCTAACTATGTATAAAAGTCCAAATTAAACAATGTTGAAGTATGAGATCTGAGACAAAGTGCAATAAAGCTCCTGTGACATCTTAAGGCACAAGGTCACTTTACATTAAGTGACTTCATGTAACTGATAGTAATCTCTATTGAACTTATTTTTAAAATTTTAAGAAAGATTTCTAAAATGAATAATATATCTAATGAGTATCCATTAGATGATTTAATGGAATTATCATATTAAACATATCATAACAAACTCCTGATTATTAAAAGAATTGTCATTGGTGTTGAAAAAGAGCGATACTATCAGATGTTACAGAGGCTGTAGGGATTTTAGCCTAAATGGTCAGCATAGCCATATACCCTTTGTGTCAGCCCGTAATTTATGATTATTCGGTCTCAGAATGCATTCTGTCTTTAACCACATTATTTCTAACTTACTATTGCTATTGCATTTTGCATTAAGACAGGAAGCAATAAAATCTGTGAGAATTTGACAACAATAGATATGGGGCATTGTATCATTTGTTTGATAGCAAATATTTCAGTTGATAATATTATGGGTGGCTGATAACTCCAGAAGTACAGTTTCCAAATAAAAACAAACTTGCAGTTCACAGTACTTCATTTTAAAAATAATAATCAGGAACGAAACAGAGTTAGAGGACCAGGATGGGTGGAAAGAATTTTCAGAGAAAAACATTTTAATGCCAAGTCTAAGAAAATAATTCAGAATCCCAACCCTCAGTAGAATTTTTTAAAATAGTATTTTCTTTATAAGTAACTTTCTTACCTATATTTTTTATTAATTGATTAATTGATTTTAGAGAGAGAGAGAGAGATGTTGATTTGTTGTTCCACTTATTTATGCATTTATTGTTTGTGTCCTGACTGGGGATCAAACCTGCAATCTTTTTGTGTTGGGATGATGTTCTAATCAACTGAGCTAGCATGCCAGGGAAGTATCAATAACTTTAATGACATAAACTTTAACATTAAGATTGTAAATAATAACCTGCACTGATTTTTGTCAATGTAGATGTCCTGAAAACTAGGAGTTCAAATACTTAGATTGGGACACCATTCTTTTAATGCAACCTAAGATTACATTAGCCTTACTGGTAGTCCTATTCTAGTCTTATAATATTTTGAGCTGTATGTCAATGAATAATCTTAGAATCTTAATATTTTTAAAATTATTTTATCATGCTAGAAATGCTTAATATGAGATTTGCCATCTTAACAAAATTTTAAATCCAAACTACAGTGTTGGTAACTATAGATAGACAAAAGGTTTTACAGTAAATCTTTAGAATTGACTCATATTGGATGACTGAAATTTTATACCCATTGAGCAGTATAAGGCCAGTAGCCATGGCCACTGTCACAGCTGCCTGGCTTGTGCAGGTTCAGGTTTGATTACGAAAGATGATAATAAAACAATGGAGCCAAAAACTGGTGAGCCATCACCTTTAATCCTAGCTTGAACCTGGCAGGCAAGAAATACACACAGTGAGAAAACACTTCCCTTTCCATTCAGGGCTCCCAAAGCCACTGACATATCTGAACTTCCTAGAATCAAAGGTTTCTACCTCAGCAGCCTTATTCACCTCTGTTCCTCATCTCCTTCTCTCTGCACAAACTCTCCACAAACTCTGTACAAGCTGGCTTCTCCTTCAGCACTCCGCCATCTTGGCTGCTTCTCCTCTCTTCCACATGGCCTTTCTCTGTTATCCTTCAGCATGGGCTCCTCTGTCCCATTTTATAGTGTAGAAATCAAAACTTTTAATCCAATATACAAACAAGGAAGTCTCTGATACAAAGTCACTTATCTGAGGCATAAATGGGATTCCTCATAAGAGTGTACCACCCCTATCACGCAACAGTGAAGGGTGTGGGGAAAAGTTTAGTCTTAAAACTAAGCCTTAGGTTATAAGGACCCTGCCTGCTTACAGCCTGTCCCCCACACCCAAAGCAAGCAAACATATATGTCATATTTAAAAACTTATTTAACCAACAAACAGTAACTTCTAATTCCCCCTTCTTTCTTATACTTGGAAACCACCTTATTCCTTTCTGTTTCTATGAGTCTTACTATTTTAGATACTTATATAAGCGAAATAATGCAATATTTGTCCATCTGTGTCTGGCTATGTTTATTACATGTAGCATAATGTCCTCAAGATTCATTCATGTTGTCACATATGGAAAGATTTTATTCTTTTTTGAGGCATAATAGTCTTTTATTGTATATATATTTAGTATATTCATACATGTAAATTTTTAAATCCATTCATCTGTCAATGGACATTTAGGTTGTCTTCATATTGTGTTGTTTATGAATAATGCTGCAATGCCATGCAAATATAGCTATCAAATTGAGATCCTAATTTCAATTCTTTTGGCTATGTACTCCAAAGTAGGATTGCTGGATCATATGTTAGTTCTGTTGTTAATGTTTTTGAGAAACTGCCATAGTATTTTTTGTAGCAGTGTCACCATCTTACATTCCCACTAACAGTACAAAGGGTTTCCAATTTCTTTATATCCTCACCAACATTTATCTTTTTTTGCTCCTTTTTTTTATTAAATTTATTAGAGTGACACTGGTTAACAAAATTATGCAGGTTTCAGTTGCATCTCTTCTCTTCTCTTCTCTTTTTTCTCTTCCCTTCCCTTTTTTTCTTTCTCTTCTCTTCTCTTTCCTTTTGTTTGAGTAAGGGTGTCCTAACTGGTGTGAGTTCACCACCAGTCGTAACTATCAATGTATAGTTAACATATAAAATTATATACATGAATATATATATATATGGTATACAGCATGATGTTTTGGTATTTATTTTATAGTGAAATTATTACCACAAACAAGTTGATTAGTATATTCATCACCTTATATAGTTACTTTTTACTTTGATGAGAATGCTCAAGATATACTTTTTAGATATTTTAATTACAGTATACAATTCAGCATTATTAATTATAGTCTCCATACTGTATTTTAGATCCTTTGAACTCATTTACCTTATAATTGAAAGTTTGTACATCTAACCAACATCTCCCCATTTTTCTCTCCACCCCGTAGCCACTGACAAGCATTATTGACATTGGATTGACAGTAACTTTTTAAAAAACATTTGATAGAACTCACCAGTAAAGCCATCTGGTCCTGCTTTGTTGGGAGACTTTTTATTATTGATTCAATATTCTTACTACTTATACATCTATTCAGATTTTTAATTCTTTTATGATTAAAATTATGTTTTTAGAAATTTGTCTAATACTAAGTTATTCAATTTGTTGGTATATAATTAATTATTTATAGCAGTTTCTCATGATCTTTTATATTTCTGCAATATCCATTTTAATGTCTTCTCTTTTATTTTTTATTTTATTTATTTGAACCTTCTGTCTTAGTCTGGTTAAAAGTAAGGAACATACTATCTAAATATTTGTTACTATTTTTATTTTAATTCAGTTTTGTTGATCTTTTCTAATGTTTTCTACCTCTATTTCATTTATTTCTTTTCTGTTAGCTTATTTTTCTACTTTTTTCAGCTAACTTTGGACTTAATTTGTTATTCTTTTTCTAATTTCTTAAGTTGTCAAGTTAGGTTGTTTATTTGAGATCTTTCTTTTTACTTAATAAAAACTTTTATAACTGTAAATTTACCCATTACAACTGCCTTTGATACATTTCATAAATTTTGTCTCAAGATAATTTTTAGTTTACCTTTTGATTTTTGTTTTGAGCCATTCATTCTTCAAGTATATATTGTTTGATGTCTACATATTTTTGAATATTCCTGCTTTGTTTGAGTTATTGATTTCTAGTTTCATACCATTGTGATTGTACAAGACACTTGCTATGATTTAAATTTTCTTAAGCTTTGTGTGTGGCTTACAATGATCTATCCTGGACAATGTTCTGTGTGACTTGAGAAGAATGTATATTCAGTTGCTCTTGGATAGAATATTCTGTATATATCTGTTAGGTCCTTCTGATCAAATGTTTAGTTCAAGCACAATATTTTCTTATTAATTTTTTTGTCTGGAAGTGAGTATTAGTCTCCTTTACTGTTGCTCTGGTGTTGTCTATTTTGGTTTTCAAATTTGTTAATATTTGTTTAATATGTTTAAGTTCTACAGTGTTAGGTGCATATATCTTTACAGTAGCTACATCATCTTGATTTGACTCATGTATCATTATACAATGACTTTTTTTTGTCTCTTGTTACAGTTCGACTTAAAGTCTATTTTGTCTGATATAAAGTATAGCTATCCCTGCTCTCTTTTGGTTTCATTTGTACAGAATGAATTTCTTCTATCCCTTTACTGTGTCCTTAAAACAGAAGTGACTTTCTTATAAGCAATATTGTTGGGTCTTGTTTTTTTAACTTATTCAGCCACTCTATATCTTTTGATTGAAGAATTTAATTTATTTAGATTTAAAGTAAGTACTGATAAGTAAAGGACTTACTTTTATCATCTTGTTAACTGGTTTCTGGCTAGCTTGTAATTCCTTTGTTCCATTTTTCCTCTTTTGCGGTCTTCTTTTGTAAACAGATAATTTTTGTAGCTATTTTTTCCCCTCTTTAATTTTTGTGTATCTACTATTGGTCTTTGTTCCTAGTTAGCTACCAGAAAGTTTACATAAAACATCTTTAGTTATAATAATCAACTCTAAATTGATAAAAATTGAACTTTGCTTACAAAAACTTCACCTTTTTACTTCCCTTCTACACATTTTATGTTTTTGATGCCACAATTTAAATATTATTATATTGTATAGCTATTTACAAATTATTTTAGCTGTTGTTACGGTTAATATTTTAATTTTATACTAAACTTAAATGATTAACGCACCACCATATTACAGCACTGAATTATTCTAAATGCTAGTATATAATTATTTTACCATTGAGTTTTATACATCTGTATGATTTTGTTACTGATTAGCATTCTTTTGTTTCAGCTTCAAGAACTTCTTTTAGCATTTCTTATAAGGCAAGTCTCTTGGTAATGAAGTTTCTCAGCTTTTGTTTACCTGGCAAAGTCCTTATCTCTCATTCCCTAAGGACAACTTTTCTGAGTAAAGCCGTAGATTCTTCACTTGATCAAGTCTGATGTTTATGTTTTCTATTGCATTTTTATTTCATCATTGTATTCCTCAGCTCTAAAATTTATGTTTGATTCTTTTTTATGTTTTCTATCTTTTGGATTTTCATTTTATTAGTGTATTTTTTCCTGAGTTCACTGAGCTCTCTATCTGTATTGTTTTGTAGCTCACTGAGCTTCATGAAATCATAAAAACAATTATCTTGATTTCTTTTACAGTTCATAGATCTCCATTTCTTTGTGATTAGTTAACAAAAAATATTGTTTTGTTTGGTTTTGGTGGTATAATGCTTCCTTAATTTCTTGTGCCGTGTAATCTTACATTGATACCTGTGTATTTGATGGAATACACAGATTATTTCCACATTATCTGAACTGGTTTTCAGGGTGAAAGAACCTGTGAAGATGTTAGCTGAAAGGAGTGTGGTAGTTATGTTTCTGAGACTTACTGTCATAGTCTTTGTGTAACTCCATCAGCTAGGGACAAGTTTGATGACCTGTGGTGGCGCAGTGGATAAAGCGTTGACCTGGAAATGCTGAGGTTGCCGGTTCAAAACAAGGCACATATGGGAGTTGATGCTTCCTGCTCCTCCCCCTTCTCTCTCTCTGTCTTTCTCTCTCTCTTCTCTCTCTCTCTCTCCTTTCTAAAATGAATAAATAAAAATAAAAAAATTTAAAAAAATAAAAAAAAGATTGTAAGAGTCTTTAATGGTCAAGGCTGTGGATATCCACACTGGTAGTGGAGGCTGATGGGATTTTTGGTGGTGAAGGCTTCTATGGGCCTCTTTATCTCTTTTTCTCCCAAGTAGAATGCTGTGGCTAAGGAGATCATTTTTGGTGTTGTGTCTGGTTGGTGGGAGTTATTGCAGTGATGATACCACTGATGACTAACACATGGGTATCCATGGGTCATCATGGAGCTGGGGTATAGAACACATGTGTAATTGGTGAAACAGTGTATTTGTCATTCAGGGTGTTAGTTGGCTTGTCGCAGTGGTCAATCCATTGTATGATATGAGACACTAGGATGGTCTCAGAGCTGGAGTCTAGAGTGTCATGAAGCATCTTTGGCTTTGGAGTTTAGGATGTGTGAATGGTTGAGGGTAGGGGTGGAGAACTTGGTCCTAGGATGTTGCAACGGTATTTCCTTATGAGAGGAGGAGGCAACAAAATTTCCCTTGTAGGAGATGAGTGGGTCTCTGATAACGATGGCTGTTGGCTATTTCAGCAGTGAAAGTTGCCAGTGTCCTCTGCAGAACAATCTGCATGGATCCATGCTGACAACACCATGGGCTCCACTACTATGAAAGCTGCATGAAGTCTGTGGTTGTCCCAGACGCTGTTGAGGTCTTCAGTGCCAAAGGCTGCTGGCGTACTCAGCAGAGCTAGTCACTGGAGACGGCAATAGCACCCAATGAATGACTCATATCTACAGTCTCCACCCTTCTTTGTTCCTAGCTGTTTGTAAAGGTCTCAGCTCAGCTGATCTCTAGGATTCTTTCTGTACAGTCGTTCGCTGTGTTTTGCTCCACCCTGTTGCTGTAGTTATTCGTTGGATTCTTAACAACTATCAAGGTTATTATCCTTTGTGGAGAGCAGTCTATTTTAAGGAGGCCAGAGGAACAAATGTTGGTATCTCCTATTCTGCCATTTTGTTGATATCTCTAAACCTTTTTTATTTTTTAATTAAAACATTTTGCTTAACACAATCTTCTCTGAAACCAAATTTACTTTGTTGTATATGACAAATTGTGATATGTTTGTTCCCAAATTTTCCTTAGATCTGGTTTGTTGTCCAGGCCATCAATAATGTGTCGATACTGCCTTTTTGATTCTTGATCCTATGAATTCGTTTCATATATTATCAATATACTCTTCTTGGTCATTGTTTATTTAACAAACATTTATTGGCTACCTAATTTTGCCAGGCAATGTGATGATGAACATGGAATGTCAGGCCTCATAGTGTTCATAGGCGGATTAGGCCATCTATAAATATATAAAACAGAGCAAGACTAAGAACAAACTTTTAAGCATTTCACTAGAAATATTTTTCTAAGTTGACATTTGTTAATTTAATTGGTATCCTTTGGGTACTATTGTTTACCAGCTATGAATCAACTGTATTCTTCTAACATCAATCCCACAATTTGCCCCTCTTATGCACAATGATAATGTGAGAACTTATCATATTCCTTGGAAAAGTTCATATACACTATCTGCAACATTCTCCTGATTTTGTAAACCCTGAGGGGAGTAGAAGCTAAAAAGAATGGCAAGAAAGGTCCAAGTGATGAGTTATTTGATTCATTTGAGTGCATGGGGCAGAGTGGCAAAATAGGTGGAATGTGGATGATAAAGTGGGGGAAGAACAAGAAAAAAAACCACAGTTATACAAATAGCAAAATGTTTGGTTATGAACTCTTTTGGCCACTGGATAAATGCTGCCAAATGGAAAACATTTTCCATGTGCCTGACCGGAAGACCCAGCTACATGCTGCTTTTCATTTTAGTTATATTTCTAAAAGCTATGGTTTGCTTTTCAGAAAACCTGTCCTTTTACATTTTCTGCATGACGCAGTGAATGGCAATGTTCATGTCAGAGAGCATTAATCTGAGGAGAAAAGAGGACAGTGTACCTTTGAGAAATGGAGTCATTTTCTTCTGTGTGTTTTTCTTCTCTATTCATCAAGATGACAATGTATGCATCTCTAGGAGTGAAGTTAAGCATTTTGATTGCTTGCTCTCTTCTTTAAGAACAAAAGCAAGTCAATGTAAATTAGAAAATAAAAGTGAAGTTACCTTTAAAACACAGCATTGAGTTTGACCAGGTGGTGATGCAGTAGATAGAGCGTCAGACTGGGATGCGGAGGACCCAGGTTCGAGACCCTGAGGTCGCCAGCTTGAGCGCTAGCTCATCTGGTTTGAGCAAAGCTCACCTCACCAGCTTGGACCCAAGGTCACTGGCTTGAGTAAGGGGTTACTCGGTCTGCTGTAGCCCCATGGTCAAGGCACCTATGAGAAAGCAATCAATGAACAACTAAGGTGTCACAACGAAAAACTGATGAATGATGCTTCTTATCTCTCTTCGTTCCTGTCTGTCTGTCCCTATCTATCCCTCTCTCTGACTCTCTCTGTCTCTGTAAAAACAAAAACAAAAACAAAAAACCACAGCATTGAGGTGTTTTGATGCAGTGTAACCCAAAGAATCTAGAAATGAAAATTGCATAGTTAGTGTTGTTTTGATGAGTCTCAGAACATTTAAAATCTGTGGTGTGATAGAAAAAGCACTGGTATCTGAGCAGGGCTCTTGGATCCCAGTCCTGGTTACTCTACTAGTTTTCTGTATATTATGGACAACTCATTTACCTTCTCTAATAAGGTCTTTGTTTTGACAGATAAGAGGATCTGGCATCATTTCAAAGGTTTTTTTTTTTTTTTCGGCTCTTTTTCTGTTTCTTACATAACAAGTAATATGCTGGGAAAATTCACAATAAAAATGTCCTGTGTATTCTTGAAATAAGAGGAAATAAATTTAATCTATCCTACAATAAGAATTTTTAAATCTAGAGCTAATTCTGTTCAAAAGGGTTTAAGAATGTAGGGTCTTCCTCTGAATTTCAAATACACTGAAGGTCTGGTCTTACTATTGTTCTCTAGAACTTTAGATCTGGCTTTTCAGAGCATGGAGGACCTTGGCTGACTCCACACTGTCCTGCAAAAGTTTCTTCATTGTAGTGGGAAGAAAAGCCCAGCTGTCTTCTATACAGGCCACCCTCAAGGTTGGTTCCTATATCAACTAGAGAAGTACACAAGCAAGCACCATCAGACTTGAATTAAGTGCTTTATCAGACAGAGGCAGTTCACACTGGACTGATTTTTGGGTTTTTCATTTTTAATGGCTACTGAAAATAGGCTGAATTTTAGTTCTTGGTAAAACTACAAAGTGAAGGCACTAGAAGGTAGAAATGGGTTATAGGAAGTATAGTATTCTTGAAGCAAGGTAATTTGAGCTTTAGTCTTAGGTCTTCAAAGAGATTCTTAAGAATTTGGTTAAGACCCTTTCATGACTGCATGCTTCAGTTTCCTCATCTGTAAACTGAGGAGGTAGCTTAGGACAGAAGTCTCATACTCAAATACTTTCAGTAGAAAAACTCAGGAAACACAACAGGGAATGGAGAGTATATAAGGGAACTGGAGAATTTATGCTTTGCCTAAAGGTATTTTAACTAAAATTTGTTTGAATTCTGCGATAGCTTATAAACTAAACTATAATTTAGGTTCTTCAGAGAAACAAAACCAATAGGATATCTCTCACCTTTCTTTCTTTCTTTCTTTCTTTCTTTCTTTCTTTCTTTCTTTCTTTCTTTCTTTCTCTCTCTCTTTCTTTCTTTCTTTCATTGTTTAAAAAGACCAACTTAAGTGATTGTGAGCCTAGTAAGTCTTATATCTGTAGGACAAATCAGCAACCTGGAACCTCAGATAAGAGTTGATAATTGTATTTTTAAATCTGAGCTCCATAAGACAGGCCATGGATTGGACACTGAGGCATGACTTCTACGTTACAATAGAGGAAGAACTACTTTTTTTCTGGGAAACCTCAGATTTTATTCTTAAAGCTTGTAATTGATTGAATGAGGCTTACATTATGAAAGGTAATCTCTTTTATGTAAAATCAACAGATTGTAGATATTTAACCACATACACAAAATACTTTCATACCTGCATTTAGACTACTGTCTGCCAAAACAACTAGGCACCAAGTTGACCCATTAATTAATTATTACATGTAGAGCCCTAAAGTGTACAATTTCCAAAGGCTCTTTCAGAGCTGATCTCTTATTATTTGGTACTTCCTTTATTTTTGTAATTGAATTATTAGGGTGACACTGCTTAACAAAATTATACAGGTTTCAGGTGCATAATTCTACAACACATCTCTGTACACTGTATGGTGTGTTCACCATCCCAAGTCAGGTCTCTATCCATCATCATTTAGCCCCCCTTTATTTTCCTCCACCTTCCTTACACCCCCTTCATTGGCAGTCACTCCATTGTTGTCCTCAGCCAGTCAGAGAAAAAAAACACCATATGATTTTACTCATATGTGGGATCTAATGAACAAAATGAACTAAAAACAAGTACCATATGATTTCACTCATACGTGGGATCTAATGAACAAAATGAACTAACAAGGAAAACAGAGACAGACTCATACATAGACAACAGGCTGACAGCTGTCGTTGCGGGGGAGGGGGTGCTTTGTGAGGGAGGTGGTGAGATTGAGCAAAAAAATGACAAAAAGAGAAAAAAATATTTAGTACTACTTTTAAAATTCAAATTAAAAGTCCAAGTCCTACATCAAAGAACACACAATAAAAGAATTTCCATATAGAAATACTGCTATTCTTGGATAAAAATAAAGGAAACCAAGACTAGGCTTTCATTTCTATTTTGATGTAGATTCATGACCCTTGTAATGCTGTTTAAATACAGTGACCCCAGGATAACCCTATGTTTATCATCTGTCAATCCTTACAAAGCATTTGTTCATGTTGGATCATTGTTTTTTATCAGTCAAGTGGACAGCAGGGTATATTAGGATAAATTTGTTGAAAATGCCTGATTTGACTTTTCTAGCATTAAAAATATTTTTTAACAGGTATGGGGTATGAAGAGAATGAGACTAGTATTGTTTCTTAGACTTCGAGATTTTCTTGTGCCTGTTGAAAACTGTACACTTTAGACAAAATTATTTTCCTCTAGGCTTCATACTGTGTCAACTATACTTTTCATTTCCTAGAGGTTGTGCATAATTGTTTTGGTTCAACTTCTGAAATATAAAGAGAACAAAGGAAATAAAACAAAACAAATCAGTGAATACCCCTACCCTTCTAACACTATATGCTTGGCATATCACTTCCAAAGCGGACTGATGTTATGGTTCTAGATGAGCTTGCCTCTTATCATTTGTGACAGTGACATTTGGCAAAACTGGGATTGCTTCATTCTAGCCATGGCTGGCTCACTGATTTTTCTTACAAGTGTTGGCATTATATTTTAGTCTAAATTCACACATTTCTTTTGAAAAAAAGTGAAATAATTAAATATCAGGATCAAATGCACAGATTTTATGAATTTAAAGATAAACATAATAATTATGTATTTTTCAGAGACAGAAATAAAGTATCAATGTAAAAAGGGAAGCTGTAATAGTTGTAAATTATTTTATTTAAAACAGAAGTAAAAATATTCTCTTCCAAATCCCTTTCTAAGAGTTAAACAGTTCCACATAAATTGGCCTTTGTTATGGAGAACTAGACTGAAAATTTACTCATATCAAAACAGAGATCTATATTGCTTAAGAAGCAGTTGGTCTGCCAACAAAAAACAAACAAACAAAAAAAACCCGGGCAATTTCTAAAATTTCAAGAAAAAATGTGTTGCGTTTCTTATAAAATGATTCAAGTAACATTTAACATTTCTATTGAGGCTAGGAGCAAGGACAGTCTTCAGCGCTATCTGATGGGATTATATGACAGATTCCAGGTGGCAGGTGTCTTAGAGAGGCTTTAGAAGAAACTCACCATGCTTGCAGAGAACTCCCCCAAAACAAGATTATTCAAAAAGAGTATAATTCTGCAGAATTGGTCAAGCTGCCCTTGGCCCCATGTTCTATTTCTCAAACCTTACAACATCAAAAGCTTCCGATAGCCAGTTCTTTCCCTGTCTTATATCTTTAGAACTGTCCTAAGGGGTGCTCAGAATCTATTAGTCACCTATGAAATCATCTTTCACTTCTGCTAAGGTCTCTCAGTTAATTTCCTATTGTGGATACTTGATACCAACTCAGCACAATCTTAGCATTGACCAGGCCCCAAACCTACATGATACTAAGTAAAGCATTATAAAATATATCAGAAAATGTCTTCTATTAGCTTTGTAAGTGTTTGCGCAGTTTGTATGTCATTAACTTTATTTTTCAATTACAGTTTACATTTCATGCTACTTTGTATTAGTTTGCCGTGTACAGCATTAAGGTCAGACCATCAAACACTTTACAGATTGACCCCCCCAATATTTCCAGTACCCACCTGGCACCATGCATAGTTATTATAATATTACTGACTGTATTCCCTGTGCTGGACTTTACATCCCCGTAACTATTCTGCGACTACCAATTTGTACTTCTTAATCTGTTCACCTTTTTGCTGGGTGAGAAAGGTGAAGGGGTTAAGAAGAACAAACTGGTAGTTAATTTTTTTTATAATTATATATATTACTTTTTTACCATATCAAGGAACATGATTGACTTCATTCATAGAAATAACATTTACGACAATTTGATGGGAAAGTTTCTTTGAGGAAAATGTTATATTAAAGTCTTTCATAAGTGGTTTCTTTTTCTTTGATTAATTCAATAAATGTAACAACCACTTAGAAAGTACACTCTTATTGGTCATAATGCTCTTTTCAGTTGAAAATCATATAAGTCAAGATAAAAGCTTAGAAAAAATATATAAGTATTTTAATCTAATTTTACTTTAATTTATACTAAGTGAGACAGAAATGCACAGTAATAACTGACGACTAGTGACCTTAAAGTGCCTAGGTACAGAAGAAGATAAATTAGATAGCATTGATAACTTTATACTATATGGGACTATTCAATTTTTTTCAATTTTAGAGGGAGCATATAATTTATCATCTAAACCAGAACATTTTTGAAACTAAAAGAAACAGCATTAAACATTACAATAAGACAAAATGAGTTAACCAGAAACTTCTTCCAAGAAATGAAGGCACATAGTAATCCTAGGGGTATAGATTTTTTTTTTATTTTTTGACTCCATACCCCAAGCAGGAAATTATAAGAAATTAAGGATGGGGATTAAACACAAAAATTACAGTAATCTAAGTGATAGGGTCTGGATGCTTCTAACGCTATTATAGGAGAGCATCTTCTCTCTCTCTCTCTTATATCTGTATACATAGATATGTTTTTTAAGATTAAAATCCCTTTAAAAATCATCTTGTTTTTGCCTCCTAATTTTTCATTAAGCGTGTTTTTGGCACAAGTTTGAAATCATTATTACATTGCCACAGACGATTCTGCCTTGATCACATTTTTCCTCCGTCAGTCTTCCTCTTGATTTAATTGGGAGCGAGCTTTCTCCTTTGATTTGCCTGAAATTTTGAGAACTAGAAATGCAATGTCATTTTACACCAGCAACTGGACAGAATTTCTTTTCCTATTCAGAACTGGTATAAGTTGTGCGGCTATTCCTCGCCATGTGACATCTGGCATGTTTCTCTAAAATTTGTTTGAACTGATTTAGTCTTCATAATCAACTGAAAGTATTTATCAAAATTACTGAAATCAGTTTTTACTGATTCATCTGTCTAGATGTTCTAGACAGATATATTTTAGAATTAAATCTTACTGCATCTTACTAAGTCGACAAAATATTCAAATATCAAAAACAGATTGTAACTGTGTTGAAGAAATGCACCTCTAATCTCTTAGCTCACTGTTTTGGCAACTTAAATTTGCAAGTGGTTAAGAAATGCAGATATATTTTTAACTTGAAAAAAAGTATATATGTTTTCTTCTAAAAAGACTATAAAAAACTAAAATATAGTATTTCTCTATAACTGGATAATATCTAAAGATAAACATTAATAACTCTTCCCTGTATAATAGTTTCTCTCTCTCTCTCTCTCTCTCTCTCTCTCTCTCTCTCTCTCTCTCTGTCTCTTTTTTTTTCTGGAAGACTTCCAGCTAAAGATAAGAGAGCCTGTTATTCTTCTAACCTGATTTTCTTAATATATCCTTGTAAAAAGTTGAAGGTTGGAACAAACTTTAGGTATTTTAAGATGTGAATAATAATGTTTTTATATGCATTAGAATTATTTTATACTATACCTACAGAAATAAGTTTTGCTCATATTCTAAGACAAAAATTAAGCCTTAATAGAGTAACTTTTAAGAATATCCTAGGTGGAATCTAAATCAGTGGTCTTTAATACTTTGAAACACTCTATAACAATATAAAAGACATTTAAATCTATAGTAAAAACTACAAAGGAAGAGAATATCTGATTTAACCATAATAGTTCTAAGCAAAATTGTTACTGAGACACTATAACCCAGAAAATTTAGAGTATGTCTATTGACTCAAAATCTTAATTTACATCCAATAGATAAAATACATAACTGAATTTAAAAGAAAAGTGTCCCATTGTATGCTTGTGGTTGTGTTTTAGCCCTCACACAGAAGAATATATGGTTACTGGTTGGGATAAGCCAGAAAACTATACATGAGCCACTTGCATAAAGTTAGTATACAGGAATGCTATAATTAGCCAAGATAGTAACAAAGCCTTTTTCTCTGCTTGGGACTCTGAGTGGTAAAAATATCTCTTTAATATTTGTATGGGTTGAATTATAGCCCTTCAAAATTGCAATATGGAAATTCTAAGCCCCACTGCCTCAGCTACGACCTTATTTGGAGAGAGGATCCTTACAAAGGTAATCAAGTTAAAAAGGTCATTAAGTGAGCCCTAATCCAATATGACTGGTGTCTTTCTGATTTAGCTCCAACCTTCTCTCACCAGCACCTCCAAGAGCTCCACATCATGGGTCTCAGGATTCTACTCAATCCTTATCCAAACCCTGATTTGAATATAAGAGACCTATCAAGCTATATACTCAGTCTCTTTTGTATCGCTGTTATACTTACAAATAATCTTATATTTAATTTTTTGTGGTCTTCCTTATGAGTATAAGACATAGGGTCTCTTGAAATGCTGCCATAGAGGTTATAAGTCCGTCAAATAGTGGCCACAAAAGTTACACCCAACTCCTTTCTTTTCTGTGACAGAGACAAAGAGAGACAGTGAGAGAGAGAGAGAGAGACAGGAAGGGAAAAAGATGAGAAGCATCAATTTTTTGTTGCAGCACCTTAGTTGTTCACTGATTGCTTTCTCATATGTACCTTGACTGGTGGGGAAAGGGCTATGGCTGACCAAGTGACCTCTTGCTCAAGCCAGCGACCTTGGTCTGAAGATGGTGTACCTTGCTCAAACCAGATGAGCTCGTGCTTAAGCCGGTGACCTCAGGGTTTCGAACCTGGGTCTTCCGAGTCCCAGTCTGGCACTCTATCTACTGTGCCACTGCCTGGTCAGGCTACACCCAACTCTTTAGCCTTCATACTTGTGAATATAAACTTATATTAAATAGGATTTTTAGATATAATTCAGTTAAAAATTTCAATATGAAATTATTCTAGATTTAAGGTGAACCCTAAATTCAATCATGAATATACTTATAATGGACAGGAAAAAAAACCTCAAAGACACCCAAAGGGAAGTCCATGGGAAAATATAGGCATAGATTAAAGTGGTAAATATACAAGCCACAGAATGTCAGAAATTGCTGATAACCACCAGAAGTTAGAAGACAAGTATAACATGGATTTTCCCTCAGAACCCACAGGTGGGTACAATACTACCAACACCCTGATTCAGACTTCTGACCTGCAGAACTGTGAGAGAGTTGATTTCAAGTCTCTGATTGGTGCAATTTGTCATGGTAGCCCTAGGAAACTAATATGGTGGCCTTCTGAATTCCATGTGTGTCCTGAGTTTTAAATTGACTTACATGAACCTGTCATTCATTTTTTTTATGGGAAGGTTTTCAAGAAAATAAACAAAAGCTAGTTAATTCTATAATCCTTATATTTACTATTGAATTTATATTGTTCAAGTGCTATTGGAACTATGTAAGCCCAATACTTCCTGAGTCTAGTTTATAGATGAGAGAGTTTACTATGTTAGTACAAACAAACAATTGATTTGTACTGCCTATAGCACACTCAAGGGTAGCTTTATAGGAGAGTGGTGAAGGAAATATCCTCAATGAGCAAGTCTCTCCAAATCTCCTATGACTACTATCAATGGAGGGAGAAATGGCCAGAGTTAAAGATTTATAGATGCATAGTCTGTGGTCAGTGACATATCTGGTTGGTCAGAGATAACAAAGAACCAAGTTTGAAAGGCCAGAGACACAGTGCAAATAGATCTATGGGAATAAATATAAATTGAGTAGAACTTTTTGTTTTGTGTTAATGCCAACTAGAGAGCATCTGCTACAGAGAAACAAGGAACAACCAGGTGATAGTTAACTCATCCAGTGAAAATCAACCCTCATCTATACTTGGCCACCTCAATGGCTGCATATTAGGCCCATTAACACAGAAATTACTTTGGCAAAGAAGGAGGCTTCGTACGGACCCAATAGCATGACTTCTCACAAAGTGTGATTTAGCCACTACATATGCTGAGTGTCTAACCCATCTGAATGTTGGCAAAAATTAATGCTGAGCCCCTGAGTTGATAAAATCCTTCAAGGGAATGAACCAGATCCTTCATAGAAATTATTTACATTAAATTCCTTCAATATAAGAAGGAGCATTGATTCTTCCTTTTTGGAAATAACACCAACATAAAATAAGAAGTTGTTTTTTCATGAGGTTATGAGATTCTTAAATCCACAGATTCTTCTAAAGTTTCAGGAAAGATAAATGCCCGATTTTCAGTATAGTTTTCCAATTCCACCTGTACTTCACTGCAATCCAACACAGGTGACAATCTTGATAATTGCTATTCTATAGTTGATGACGGTTATCACTCCACTTTCTCCAGTAATGGGGTTTAATTGTTCACTGATCAATGAGTGACACCATTTCCAGAATATACACTACTAAGAGTCTGCTTCCCACACCATTTTTACTATCATCTGTCCTAGTTTCGATGTCCCTAATATTTCCCATATTTACTTCTGGTATATGTTTGAATATTTGATCTACTTAAATATATACTGATTTAAGTTATGAGTTAAGATTTCCATTTTGTCTTCTTCTAGTATTACTAACCTATTATCACAATACCATTTACTGGATGATCCATGTTTCTTCTAATTACTTGAAATGATAAATTTATTATATACAGGTTTTCATTGCTACCTGAAAGAACGGCATTTCTATGGAAACTTTCATAAGCCAAAATGGTAGAAAAAAAAAAGAAACAATTACCAGCAATTTATACAAAAATATTTGTGAACATTCCAAGACCCATAAAATTGCTTACTGAATCATACAAAATATACTTAATTGCATTCAGTTTTATATAAAGTGTAACACCATTATAAGCTCTTTTAGGCTTTTCTGATACCTTAAGCTACATCTTGCCAATGGATGTGTGAAATAAATCAAGATAAAACACACAACTAACATCATCCTTAAAAGGCAAAAATTAAAAAATTTTCCTTAAGATTGGGAACAAGACAGAGATGTCTGTTTTCATCACTCTTATTCAATATATTACTGAAAGTCATAGCCACAGCAATCAGACAAAAAGAAGAAATAAAAAACATACAAATTAGATAAAAGTAGTAAAGCAGATGAAACAATATTATATATTAAGAGACTTCTAATAAGTAAAATGTCACCCCAATAAATTCAAGTAAATATATATTTATTTAGAAAAGATAAAACACAGGTGTTGACAGAAACAATCTAAAGCTATGGTCAATTGATGCTAAAAATCAGAGTGTAGTTCCTAGAAAAGGAGCTCGGCAGTGTTACTTTCACTGCTCATGGTGCACGCTACCTTTAATGATGTATTATTGCAAAACAAATTCTCAATTTTTTTTTATTTTTACTTTTTTGGGTAGAAACAAAAATTCTTTATAAAAACAAAGTGACAAAAAAAGCCAAGTGGCATAATACAAACTTTTAAAAAGTGAGGAAGACTTTTATTAAGATCTTGTATTTATTTAGATCTATTTGTGAACTTATAATTCTGTTTCATTTGATTGTTCTGTCTAATTAATGTGTCAGTAGGAAAGTACTTTTCTTCAAATATGTTTAAACGACATGAGAAACTACATATGAAATTTATTTTTAGAAAGCAGTGGGGAAAACATTAGCAAAATGGTAGAGTTGGCAGTTCCAAATTCTGTGACTACATAGAAATATATATAAAAAAAAAAGCCACAGGAACTGCTAGAATAAAAGTTGTTAGAACTCTGAAAATGTCAAAGGTTTATAGTAACCAAGAAAATTATGAATCAAGAAAAAAGCAACTTTAAAATTATATGAAAAATTTGTGGCATTTTATTTGCCCTTGCCTCACTGTCATCTCAACTAAGTTGCAGTCTTGAAGATGGCAGTTTTTGTTCCTAGTGTAGAATTCTGGCCCCTGGATCCAGTGAAAACAGAGAAAATCTTATTAACAAATTATTGTGAATATCTGTTCTAACTTGTCTGAGGGTCATTGTATCTATTTTATGTAATAGGCAACTCATTCTGGCTGGAAAAATAGCAGGTATTGCTCAAAGATATTGTAAAGCTAAAAAAAAAAACCCCACAATAACTTGAGGCAAAAGGTTAAAGTTGAGACACACATGGACAACTTAAAGCTTGATAGAAAAAACCAAAAAGACAGTTTATTTTGGGAAATTAGGGCACCCAAAAGTGCTCATGCATACTCGAGTATTTTGAAAGACATGTGCATAAGCAAGATGAGATACATATTCAGAAAAGACCTGCAAACATCTTAGACTTTCACTACTAGCTGATTCAAAGGCTCAGTGCAAGCAGGAAATAAAGGCTAAAGTGAAACTGTAAATGACCTGCCTAAGAATTAACATAGTATCCAATCCAGAGCCAAACAGCAAAGATTGGAAGGAGATTTTTGTTTATATTTTGCTTTTAGCTGCTGTAAATCACTGATTAAACATAAGCTAAGCTTTGAACAAACAAGAATTACATACTCAGGGAAAAAGAAAAATCTCATTTTTCAGAATTATCATATTATAATTTTCAAATTCCCAGTTTTCAACAAAAGATATTATTAAGCATACAAAGAAACAAAAAAGCATGGATCATTCAAAGGAAAAAAAATAAATTGACAAAAAACATCCCTGAAGAAGCTGATGATAGACTGATTAAATTTTACATCAAATGTCTCAAATATGTTCAGTGACTTAAAGAAAACCATAAAAAAAACAACTTAAAAGAAAACGTTAAAATAATATATAAACAAAATGAGAAAATCAGTAGAGATACAAATTATAGAAAGGAACCCAACAGAACTTCTAGAGCTAAAAAGTACAGTAGCTAAAATGAAAAAAAGAAAAGAAAACTAAAGAGATTTAACAGTATAAATGAGCAGAAGAAGAAAGAATCAGTGAACTTAATGATAGGAAAATTAAAATTACGTAGTTTGGGCTCTTCCTATCAAGATGGTGGCATAGATAAAATAACTGCCTTTTCCACAGTCATATCAAAATTACAACTAAACTATAGAACAACCGTCATTCAGAACCACCTGAAATTGAGCTGAATATAAATCTTGTAACTAGGGAATTAAAGAAGAAATGACATTGAGACTGGTAAAAGGAGCAGAGATAAAGAACAGGATGGTCTTGCACCCATGTATTAGATACAGATTTCAAAACACTGGTTATGAGGATGCTCAATGAACTTAGTGAGAGCCTCAATAGCATAAAAAATGACCAGTCAGAAATTAAGAATATGCTCAGTGGAATGAAGAATAATTTACAGGGAATCAACAGTAAAGCAGATGAAGCTGAGAATCAAATCAGTGATTTAGAATATAAGAAAACAAAAAACACCCAATCAGAACAGCAAAAAGAAAAAATAAACAAAAATAAAGACAGTGTAAGAAACCTATGGTACAACTTCAAGTGCACCAACATTCACATCATGGGGTATGTCAGAAAGAGAAGAAAGAGAGCAAGAATTTGAAAACCTATTTGAAAAAACAGAAAACTTTTCTAACACAGTGAAAGAAATAGACATACAAGTCCAGGAAGGGCAGAGAATCTCAATTTATAAGAACTCAAAGAGGGTCACACCAAGATACATCATAATTAAAATGCAAAAGGTTAAAGACAAAGAGAGAATCTTGAAAGCAGCAAGAGAAAAGCAATTAGTTACATACAAGGGAGCTCCCATAAGACTGTCAGCTGATTTCTTAACAGCAGCTTTGCAAGCCACAAGGGATTGGCAAGAAATATTCAAAGTAATGAAAAGCAAGGACCTACATCCAAGAATAGTCCACCCAGCAAAGCTACCATTTAAAATTTAAGGTCATATAAAAAGTTTCACAGACAAGAAAAAGTTAAAGGAGTTCACCACCATCAAACTAGTATTACATAAAATGTTTAAAGGCCTTTTTTTAAGAAGATGAGAGGGAAAAAGGGTAAAAGTTTGAACAATACAATAGCAATAAATACGTATCTATCAGCAATTGAATCTAAAAAGCAAAATAAATGAAGAAGCAGAACAGAAACAGACAAATAGATGCAGAGAACATTTTGATGGTTGCCAGATGGGAAGGGAGTAAGAGTTAAATTCAAAAGCTGAAGGAATTAAGAAGTACAAATTTGTTGTTACAGAACAGTCATAGGGATGTAAAATACAGCATGGAAAATACAGTCAATAACATTCTAATAAGTATATGTGGTGTCAGATGAGTGTGAAATTTCTCAAGGTGACTACTTAGTATGTTATGTAATGTATAATCACTGGGGTTTACTCCTGAAACTAATATAGTAATGTATGTCAACTATGATTTAAAATTAAAAATTATTTAAAAATTAATAAACGAAAATAAAAATGAAAATATTGTCCAATCTGAAAAATAAAAATGAAAATATTGTCCAATGGATTTGTGATGAGACCCCATCAGGCAAGCAACATATGCATATTGTAGTCCCAGAAAAATAAGAAAGGAGTAGAAAAACATTTGAAGAAATAATGGCTAAAAACTTCTCAAATTTTATGAAATACTTGTATCTCTGCATCTAAGTGATTTAGTAAGTTCCCTGGAGGAAAGTCTCAAAAGAATACAGCAGAAACACATTGTATTCACACAGTCAAAAAAAATAAAAATAAAAAGAGAAAATCTTATAAGCAGCAAATATAAATTTACCCATTGTGTACAAGAGGTTCTCAAGATTAACAGCTGTTTTCTCATTAGAAACCATGGAGACAAGAAAGCAGTGAGGTGACATATTTAAAGGCTTGAAAGTAAAACAAATAAGTCATACAAAAATTCTATGTTAAGAAAACTACCCTTTAGAAATAAAAAAGAAATTAAAATATTCTCAGATAAACAATAGCTAAAAGAGTTTTTTTAATAATAAACCTGTCTTAAAAAATTGCCATTAAAATGGAAAGACAGTAGGCAGCAACTTAAAGCCGCATAGAGAAATAAAGAACATTAATAAGAGAAATATAGAGCTAAATATAAAAACCAGTATTGCTGTACTTTGGTTTATAAGACCTCTTTTTTATTAAAAAAAATAAAATGCTTAAAATAAATATTAATCAATATATAAAATTAATCAGTGAAAATTACAAAATAAAGGGAAAGGGATAGAGATGTATAGAAGGAAACTCTTTGTATTGCAACTAAAATGAACTGGTCAAATAGGTTTTTATAGGTGTAAGATATTAATTGTTATACCTAATTAACCAGTAAGAGAATAACTAGAAAATATACACAAAAACAAAAGAAGAAAGTCTAAATTACATATTTAACAAATCAGATAAATATAAAAAGGCACTCATAGAGAAACTGAGAGTAAAAGTTTAAAAGATATATAGAAAACAAGATCCAAGAAGACAATGATGCAGATGGAATCTACCCTCTCTTTTTCTCAGGAACAAACTGGAATTACAACAAATTATAGAACAATCACTGTCAATAACCAACTGAAGACTAGCTGAAAAGAAGTCTTATAACCAAGGATTTACAGAAGATGCCACATTGAGACTGGTAAGAAACACAGTGACATAAAAAGGGGGGCTTCCCTCCCACAGGTAGTGGCAGAATGTCTGAAGGGGTATCTCAGCTCTGGGTGTTTTTTTTGTGTGTTTTTTTCCTGAAAAGCGTGAGGCCTAAACCCCAAGCCTGACTCCCCAGTTCAGAGCACCAGAGCACAGAAAAGACATCTGCTCACATGACATCTGGCTTCGAAAAGCAGTGAGGTTTCTGTCTACCAGGGAGAGAAAAGAGTCTGCTAGAGACACAGGTACCCTCTTAAAGGCCCAATGCACAAAATTTCTTTCACAGCCACTCACCCTGGGCCACAGCAGTGGGAGGGTTGAGCAGACTACAGTCTTATGAGCGAAGTCTGGAGTATGTGACTGTTGGGAGAAAGCTGAAGGGACAGTTGCCAAGATTCTCGTGCTGAATCATTCTCTCACACTGCAGGCACCATCGTTCTTGGGTGGAGCACTGCCCTCCAGAAGGCATCAGTTTGGGGGAAGGCACTAACTTCACCTTCTGGACTCCCTCCTGACCCACACTGAGGAGATTACACCCTACGGAGGCGCCAGCTGCTTTGGTCAAGGTGTAGAGGTCTGGGCAGACTCAGGGAGTGTCAGTGACTGAATTGTGTGGATTTGGAATGGGGATCATCTCGCCACTTTCCCATGAACCAGACTAGTGCCTCCCATCATGAGAGATCTGCTAGAACCACCTTCCACTCTCTAGCTCTGCCTCCAGAGGCCCCACTTGCATGTCTCCTAGAGGCAGTGCCCTGCTGAGGTCAAGATAAAGGCCAGACAGAATGAGTAGTATAGCTCTCGAGCAGGAGCCACACCTCCTACCTTCCCTAAAACCTGATTGGCACCTTACTTACTTTGGAGAGTCACTAGATTCATTTTCCCAACTTCCAGCAGTCCCATCCTTCTGAGATAAGGCTCCTTGTGGAATCTTAGACAGATTCACCTCTGTGGCTATGGAAAGGGGGACGTTCCTTCACACACAGAGCCCTCTCTTCACAAGTCTAAATTCTAGTCTGTTTTTGCCAGGTAAACTCTTCTAATCTCACCCCGATGACTCCCTAACCCCCCTCCCTCAACAGAGAGGTGTGTGAGCATCCAGTTGGTGGCAGCTAGACTTGCTATATCTGGGGAAAATTGCTGAGTGGCCTCAGACCCAGCACTAGCAATGGATTTGAACCTGAATCAATCTGGTGAACGCTGTTCACCCATACTTGATAACTCACTGTGAATGTACCTGATACAATGCCAGTATAACCAGAGGTCCTTTTATTGACTGAGCCTAACAGGCAATGAGCAGGCAAAGGAAGGTGGAGGCAGATCTCAGAGTGCCTTGGAAATTTTGCTTAGGTGCTGCTGGGACTAGAGCTAATAAAAGCTAGCTTTGGTGCACAGCTTGGTCCTTTCTGCACATACCGAGGCTCAGCAGAGATGGCAACAAAATGTGGCTTGCTTGTAGCTTCAAACAAGTTGTTAAGGGTCAGTCACAGGCAGTCTTACATTGGCCTGCACCAGAGCTCCCCATATAATGCCTAAAACTAACACATTCAGTGGCAGATTTGGACAACATCAAAGCAAGATCGAACAAGCCTCACAAGTGACATGCTCAAAAGAAAATCTCAGCAGACACCAAAACCTGCTGAGCTAAATTCTACTTCATGTGGTCAACACCTGCATAGCATCTTGTGTGCTGTGGTAAGGGCTGAGCTTCACAGTCAGCCTATTTGGGCTCAATTCCAAGCCTGAATGAACCAATAACAATCAAAATTTAATTATAATGGGAAGGTTTACATAATCCACACAAAGGACATTCCTGGAACACCCAGATCAGATGATCAGAGACTTCACCACTGAACCACACAGGATACCTAGTATATAAGGCCACCCCATGAAGATTGAGAATCATAGAAGATCTATCCAATACATAGAAAAAAACCCCACAAAGATGCAGACAAAATGGAGAGACAAAGAAACATGTGACAATGAAAGAGCCAGAGAAATCTTCAGGAAAAGAGCTAAATAAAATGGAGGCAAACAATTTATCAGATATAGAAATGAAAGTAATGGTTATGAGGATGATCAACAGAATTAAAAGGGCATAGAAACCATTAAAACGACCAGCTAGAAGTGAAGACTAAAATCTCTGAAATGAATGCATTGAAAGAAAGGAATAATTATTAGGTTGGATACATCAAAAAATCAGTTCAGCAATTAGGAAGACAAACTTGAAAAAATACCTAAACGAAATAGGAAAAAAAAAAAAGAGGATAGTGAAGATAGTTTAAGGGATATTTGGTACAACATGAACGGTAGGAACATCTGCATCATAGGGGCACCAGAATGAGAAAAGTAAGAGGAAGGTATTGAGAAAGTATTTGAAGAAATAATAACTGAAAATGTTTTTAATCTGCAGAAGAAAAACGGCACACAAATTGAGGAAGTACAGAGAATTTCAAACAAAATGAACCTAAAGAAGCTCACACCAAGACACATCATAATTAAAATGGGGATGATTAAAGACAGAGAGATTCCAAAAGCTGCAGTAAAAAGATGGCTACTGACTTACAGTGAAGCTCCCATAAGACTGTCAGCTGATTTCTCAAAAGAAATATTTCAGACCAGAATAGACCTTTACCTTACAACATATACAAAAATCAAGTCATAGTCAAAGATATTAATTTAAGAACTAAAGCTACAGAACTCTTTAAAAAAGCCAAGAGCAAATCTGTATGACCTTGGATTTACAATGTACCTTAAATAAAACATCAATAAAGTAAGCAAAAAACATTGAAATAGATAAGGTGGATTTCATCAAAATTAAAAACTTTTGCACTTAAACAGACACTATCAAGAGAGCAAACAAACAACCTAAAAAGAGGAGAAAGTATTTGTGAGTTATAAATCTGATAATAGTTTAATATTCAGATTATATAAAGCACTCCTACATCTCAATAACAAAAAAGCAAACAACCCAATTAAAAAATGCTCAAAAGATTTGAACAGAACATTTCTCCCCAAAAAATATACCAAGTGCCAAGAAGAACATTAAAAAAAAGTCTGTACCATTAGTCATTAGGAAAATGCAAATCCAAAACTAAATAAATGTCACTCTTAACCTACCAGGATGGTTATTATCCAAAAAACATAAAATAACATGTGGGTGAGTATGCGGAGAACTTGGAACTCTCCTGCAGTGTTGATTGGCATATAAAATGGTGCTGCCACCTGCAGAACAATTTGGAAGCGCCTCAAAATGTTCAACATAGAATTATTTTTTAATCCAGCAATTCTACTTCTGGGTACATATGCAAAATAATTTAAAATAGGGCCTTAAACAGTTACTTGTATGCCAATGTTCCTAGCAGCGTTATTCACAATAGCCAAAATGTGGAAATCGCACAAGGTCTATCAACAGATAAATAAGTTACAGTATAGACAATTAAATATTATTTAACCATAAAACAATTTTAAAAAGTTCTGATACGTGTGACAAAATAGATGAACCTTAAAAACATTATGTTTTGTGAACTAAGCCAGGCATTAAAAGGATAAATATGGTATAATTCCTTTTTTATAAAATAGCTAGAATAGGTGATTTCATAGAGAATAGAAGTAGAATAGAATTTACAAGGGCTTGATAAAAGGGGATATGGAGAGTTATTTCTTAGTAAGTATAGACTTTCTTTTGAGGTGATAAAACTTTTTGGAAATGGATCATGGTGATGGTTATATAACATTGTAAATGTATGCCACTGTATTATAGAGTAAACATTACTAAAATGACAAATTTAATGTTATATGTATTTTCCCATAATAAATGAAAACAAATAGTAAGATAAATGAAGACAATGAGAAAACATTATTACCATAGTCATCTCAGGAAGGGAATATGGGCCTTTCTCAATTATTAATAATGTTATATCTGAAATTGGCAAAATTCTTTTAGAATGGAATTTATTGCTGCATAAAGATAATAGTTACGTTTTATGGTTCCAAACTTCTGGTCCATACCTGGAGATGGGGAGTTTGTGAAAGATAGAGATTCCTAAACTAGCTTCCAGATATTTAAAATTAATAGCTAATAACAGGGGTACACAACTTAAGGAACATGGCAGGCAAATCTGATGAGAGTGACCCACAGACAAGACTGTGAGAATCAGCACTTTGAATAAGTTAGGTTTTCACACCAGACCACAGAAACTTAGTAATCTCCAAATAAGCATGGATATAGTAATATTTCGTGACACCGAACCACAATTTCTAATTTTATTCAGTGAAAAAATATAGTGTCCTAATATCCTTTCTGTAGTGTTGAATGGGCAGCAATAACTTACTGACTCTGTACATTTCCACAAGTAAGAGAAGTCACCTAAGCCAATCATATTCAGACACTCTGATCAGGATTCAAAGGACAGATAACTCATTTACTCTAGGATGCTAGAGAACTTGCAGCAGCACTTGTATTATTATAGGTCATTTGTAGAGCATTTTAAGACAGAGATTTTTTGCAAAAGGGATTTCTAAAAAGCAAAAAAGGAACCTGGAATTTAAGATTATGTATCTGTCTGGATAGAATATTGTATACCCTCTTGGGTTTTTGCCCCTTTTTATTTATGTATGCTGGGTCTCCTTATTTGGATTGGACACATTTTAAGGGCAAAAATTATGTATGAATTTCATGTGTTCCTACCATAATTAATAATGTCATCAACCAGATTAATCAACAAGTATGTCAACAGACCAATCAGCTTACTGCAATGTAGTTCAAACTAGGGCTCTTCGTAAAATATCAGCAGAATTAATATGCTTAGGGTTGCTAGCTGGATTGTCTTACCTGGGGCACAGAATAGACAAAAGCAAACAGAACAGAATTGGCTCCTGGAATTTCAGGGAAGAAGAAATAAAAGAAAAGAAATGTGTAAAAGAAAAATTGATTTTTGAGTAATGTATGGATTTTCTTGTTAATTTTGGCTCTATTGTATGATTTATCATGTATCATTTTACAAAGTAATTGACAAAATAGCTAAAGCAACAAAGAGCTTGATTCTGTGTCTCCTGTTTCACAATGAACTTGGTAAGCATTTGCTACATCTTAATAAATGTTATATACAGAATGGATTGGTGCCAATTCCCAGCATCTTTGTTATTGAAAGGTATCATTCTTCCTAAATGAGATTACCTTTTTGTTCAATCAAATTCAGATGTTGTCCCTCATAAATCTACTTTATCCATGAACTAATGGAAAACACCAGAGAATGAGAGTAAAGAATACTCACTTCTTATAGAATCTTACCATAATAAAAGTAATGCCCAACAATTATGGATTTGTACTGACTCTTTCAAGTTACTAATCTACACTTAAATTTTATTCATGAAATTCACAAGTACTAAGGACAAGTAGGCACCCTGAATTCAGATGTTGATTATATTAAGGTAATAAAATACGTATCTTCAGTTCTATTTGTGGCTGTGGACCTGACCTCTATTTCTTTCCTAAATCAGATCTTTTTTGTTGATTGCTTTTGTTACCTGGTCAACAAGACAGAGAAACGTAATGCAAATAAAGCAATACAGTAGTCACCTTTTCTGCAGTTTTGCTTTTCACAATTTCAGTTACTTGTGATGGAGTCTAAAAATGTTCATGAAAAAATTTCAGAAATAAACAATTACTGTTTGCCTGACCAAGCAGTGGTGCAGTGGATAGAGTGTCGTAACGGGACATGAAGGACCCAGGTTCAAAACCCCGAAGTCAACAGCTTGAGCCCAAGGTCACTGGCTTGAGCAAGGGGTCACTCAGTCTGCTGTAGCCCCCCAATCAAGGCACATATGAGAAAACGAACAATGAGAAACTAAGGTGCTGCAACAAAGAATTGATGCTTCTCATCTCTCTCCCTTCTGGTCTGTCTGTCCCTATCTGTCCCTCTCTCTGTCTCTCTCTGTCTCTGTCACACACACAAAAGAAATTTCTGTTTGAAATTGCGTGTCATTCTGAATAGTGTGATGAAATCTTGAGCCATCCCACTCCATCTTGCTTGGAGTTGTGAATTATTCCTTTGTCCAGCCTTTCCACACTGTTACTGCTGCCTTCCTTTAGTCAGGTCGTAGCCATCCAGGTCACCAGACCCACTATCACAGTGCTTTTGTTCAAGTGTCCCTTGTTCTTAATATCTGCCCCAATGTGAGAGTAGTGATGCTGGAAATTTACATATGCCAAAGAAAAGTCAAAAAGTGCTTCCTTTCACTGAAAAAGTATGCATGAGAAAAAACATAGTACATATATGGATTTCAGTATGATCTGTCATTTCAGACAACCCCTGGAAATCTTGAAACGTGTGCCCCATGGGTAAGGGGGGACTACTGTAATCCAGAGTTAGACTTTGACCTCCATATCTTCCACATATTTGGCCGTATGACTGCACAAGTACTTTACTCTCTGTAAGCCTATTTTTTCAAAAGAAAGATACTAGTAATTATCTAACTTACAGGGTTGTTGTAAAGAGTAAATAAGATTATGTATGTGGAAATCACTTTGTAAGAGGTCAGATGACAAAGTCAGCCGTTATTGCTATTATTATCATTACCGTAAGAAGTTTCTGCTTCATAGACTCTTATAAGGATTTACTAAATGGGATAAAACATTACTTCAATAATCAAAACCTCTTGAGCTTAACAATGATAACAATGATAATAGTTAACACTGGATACGACCCAACACGATCTGGCCTGTGCTTACCTGTCTAATCTGATCTCATCTCTTATTTCTTTTTCCCTCCTCCCTCACTATTTTCCAGCCATATTGATGTCTTTGTTCTTCCCAGAGAACACTAAGATTATTCTTGCCTTAATAAGAACGTCACACTGGCTACTCCCCGGAATGAAGTGTTCAACCTCCACATCAGTACATGGCTATCCATTGGACATCTTTCAAGCTTCTGATCAAGTGCCACATCCAAACAACCCTAAAAAATAGCATCTTTTTGTCCCTACAGACTTTCCTTAGTCCACTATTCTGCTTTAGTTTTTGGACAGCATTTATAGCTGATATTATTTTTTTACTTAGGTATTCTTTCCTCCCAATCAGAATAAGAGCTCTATGAAAACAAGGATTGTTTTCTATCTTGACTCATCATTGTCTCCTAAAGCATAGAACAGTGATGGGTTTACAGTAAATGTTTTATGAGAATTTGTTGAATGAATGAATTACATTTACTGAGTTTTATGAGCCAGGACTTGTTTTACACATCTCATTATATTTAATATTCACAATAGCTTTTAAAAGGAGATACTGTCATTTCTCTTAAGCAGAAAAGAAAATGTAGGTTTAGCAAAATTATATAAGTTGCTCAAGGTCACACAGTGAATAAATAAAAATCTAAGATATTAAACCAGAGGAGTTTGATGCTAGTGGCCTTATTCTTAATTCTTTAGTGCCTCTAGAGTTTATCTATTTAGCAATTACTATGTACCAAGTACTGTGTAAGATACTTTACCTGCATAATTACATTTAGTCCTCATCCCCATTTTTATACAAGAGGAACTTGAAATACAGAGAGGTTAAATAATTTGCTTCAGTCATACAAGGAATAATGGGTGGTCCTTTATAAAATATCTAAATAAAGGTGATGAAACTGACTTCTCATTTAAAGAATAAGTTGTCAAAAAGAAATAAAGGAGTAATGAGTCATCTCAATTATCTGGCCCTGTGCTATTCTTTTTCTAAAACTATATTTTTCATGTGTTTTGGCTAGTGTTAAAAAATTACAGGTGTTCTCTTTTCTCTACATCTTTGACAACACTAGTCTTACTTTTTTGGATAATAACCATCTTAACATTTGTAAGGTGATATCTTGTGTTTTTCAATTTTTATATCCTTGATGATTAGTGATGTTGAGCACTTTTTCATACACCTGTTTGTCATTTGTTTTTCTTATTTGGAGAAATGGCTATTTAGGTTCTTTTTATTCTTATTGTGTTTATTTGTTGTTTTTTTTTTTCATTATTGAGCTTTAGGAGTTATTTATGTGTTTTATATATTAACTCTTTATTCAATATATGGTTTACAAATGTTTTCTCTCATTCTATTGGTTGTTTGTTATGTTTACTGTTGGTGAAATGTATACTGGTGCAGTTACTATGGAAAAAAGTATGAAAGGTTTTAAAAAAAATGAAAAATGAACTACTATATAATCTAGCAGTCCCATTTCATGGTATATACAAAAATAAATTCAAATCAGGATTGCAAAGAGATAATCTTGCAGCATTATTCACAATAGCCAAGACATGGAAGCAATGAAAATGCCCATCACTGGATAAATAGATTAAAAAATGTGTTATATACATACAATGGAATAATATTCTGACATAAAAAAAGAAAGGAATTCTAGGCCCTGGCTGGTTGGCTCAGCAGTACAGCATTGGCTCAGCATGTGGAAGTCCCAGGTTTGATTCCTGGACAGGGCACATAGGAAAGGTGCTCATCTGCCTCTCTACCCTTCCCCCTCTCTGTTCTCTCAACCTCTCTCTTCTCCTCCCACAGCCAAGGCTCCATTGGAGCAAAGTTGGCCAGTGCACTGAGGATGGCTCTGTGGCCTCCACCTCAGGTGTAGAATGGCTCCAGTTGCAATATTTCAAGTGCTCAGATGGGCAAAGCATCGCCCCCTAGTGGGCATGCTGGGTGGATCCCGGTTGGGCACATACAGGAGTCTGTCTCTCAGCCTCCCTATTTCTCACTTCAGAAAAATACAAAAAAAAAAAAAAGGAATTCTACTACTTGTGACAACATAGATAAACTGAAGACAGTATATTAAGTTAAAAATAGAAGTCAGTTACAGGAGGACAAATACTGCATGATACCATTTATATAAGAACTCTAAAGTAGATTTGCAGAAGGAAAGATGAGAATGCTCAGAGCCTGAGACTAGGAGGAAACAAAGAGGTGTTGATCAAACAGCATAATGTTTTGGTATATCAAAATAAGACCTAGAGATCTACTCTATAGTACAGTGCTCATAATTAATAACACTATATGGTATACTTAAGATTTGCTAACAGAGGAGATATTAAGTATTCTTATCACAAAATAGTAAAGAGGATAGAAAGAAGGAAGAAAGGAAGTTTTTGGAGGTGATAAATATGTTATGGAATTGATTGTGGTAATGGTTTCATGCATTACACTTATTTCCAAACCCAACAAGTTGTATGCATCAAATATTGATATATACATCTTTTTGTATATCAATAATACTATAATAATTTTATTAAAATGTATACAGTATTACTGATAAAGTTTGAACTGCATTTTCACAAATATATACTTCTTCTTGTGACAGTGGCAAGAACAATCCCCTTTTGCTTATGTTAAACTGCTAATTGATTGTAGCACTGAAGGCCCTGGCTGGGTAGCTCAGTTGGATAGAAAATGGTCTTCCTGCTACACCAAGACTGTAGGTGAGATCCCCAGTCAGGGAACATACAAGGATCAACCAATGAGTGCATAGACAGGTGAAGCAATAAATTGATGTTTCTCTCTCTCTCCTCCTACTCCCCTCTTTAAAAAATAAATAAATAAATAAAAATAAAAATTGTAGCACTAAAACTAGAACTGGTCTTTGGACCCCTAGTTAATTTCTGAATCTGTTATAATTTTTCCTCATTAAAACCTTGCTTTAATCAACTGAGTTAGTTGGAAACAAAGACTTCTGTGTTTTTTAATCTGTTTTAATGCCTCCTCTGTAATTTCAAATAAATCTCAATCATCTCTGTGTCCCTGTGTATTTCATTGCCATATTCATTTTATTCCCAACTAATTAACCTGATAGTTAGATGTTTGCATATCTATTTAGGGACAAGCTTTCTGAGGGCAAAAACTGTGGGGAGCCTTTATTATGGAAATTCTAGGATTCGGAAAAGAGGTATGCACTATTTGGACACTGAATAAACACTGAGTCACTTATGTTAGTTTCTTTACTTTGGGCTTGGTGCCCTACAAAAGAAAGATTCCACTGAAACACAGGGTATTCAGAGAAAACAAAAACCACTTGAAGACTTGGATACACATTGACACAGACACTCTCATGAGCACGTGTGTGTGCACACACACAGAGTTCCACAGCATTTCAATTCACTCTTATTATCTTGGCTTGTGCAGTTTTTCTTTTACCAAGGGATCTCCCCCAACAGCTATTCACAACAAACAACAAGTATCGTGGGTATTTCCACTCTGGCATTTGCCAAAAGGAAAATGAATAATCCAGTATTTGTGCTGCTACAGGGACAGGCAGGCTTTGCCATTAGCGGAGAGAACTTTGGCTGAATTAGCGAGTGCCAACTGGCTCCATCCCACTAAGCACAAAGGGAGATGTTCTCCATCGTCTTGTTGCCAAATATCTGCACTTAGGCAAGTGCATTTGCATATTCAGAAAGAGGGAGTATTAGGTAGGATACTTGCCACTTTTTAGTAATTATGAAATGAACAATCTCTGCGGGGCCTTACATAATCAAAACTTTGTTTGAAAAAGGCATTATTCATCGACATTTCTTTTGAAGCTCAGTTCTGTTGTTTCTTGAATCAATGATCTGATTTTTCACAAGTAAGAAAATGAGCCTCCAGCTTAACAACAGTGGTACCGACACATCTGGGAGATATTGCAGGTTCAGTTTCAGACGACTTCCATAAAGCAAATATTGCAATAAGGTGAATCACGCGAATTCCTTGGTTTCTCACTGTGCATAAAAGTTATATCTACACTACACTGTAGTCTATTAAGCAAGAGCAGTATGTCAAAAAATTGTACGTACCTTAATTAAAAAATATCGCTGAAAGTGCTGACCGTCATTTCAGCCTTCAGCGAGTTGTAATCCTGCCTTGATGTTGAGGACAGTTGACTGATCAATATGCTGGTTGCTGAAGGTTGGGGTGACTGTGGGAACTTTGAAAAATAAGACAATGAAGTTTACCATGTGGATCGACCCTTGCTTTCATGGCTAGTTTCTCTGAAGCACCCAATGCTATTTGATAGTATTTTACCCAGAATAGGACTTTGAAAATCGAAATCCGTTCTCTCACAGTCTTCTGTTGCTTTATTGACTAACTTTCTATAATATTTGAAACCTAGTGTTATCATTTCAACTATCTTCACAGCATCTTCACCAGGAGTTGACTAGGGACTGTTCTCTTGCTTAAACACTTAGACGCCACTGTGCAGTTGATAATTGGCCTATTTTCAATATTGTTGTGTCTCAAGGAATAGGGAGGCCCCAGGGTACAGAAAGAGACCTGGAACCGCTTGTCAGTGAAGCAGTCAGACTACACACATTTATCGATTAAGTTTATGTTCTTATACGAGCATGGTTCATGGTGCCCCCAAACAATTACAACAGCAATATGAAAGATCAGTGATTGCAGATCACTATTTCAAATACTTATAATAATAATAAAAAAACGTTTGAAATATTGTGACAATTACCAAAATGTAACACAGAGACACAAAGTGAGCAAATGTTTTCGGAAAAAATGACGCCAACAGACTTGCTCGGTTCAGGTTTGCCAAAAACCTCCCATTCATTAAAAAGAAATCTGCAAAGCATAATAAAAAATGGTATGCCTGTATCACTCTCTGACTGGAAAAAATATATATATTACCAGTGTAAACTTAAGGTTCTTTCAGAGAAAAAGTGGAGTTTTTAAATAAACGTGTTTCTGGACAGAAAGATGGTCAGAAAATAATCCTTTTTCTTGTTATTTTTGCTACTGTTTTCCCACTATTCCCACCTATTCTCTGTGGTAAACATCCAATGAATGGATATGGTATCCAGATACACTGATTGCAAGGAGCTGATAATCCATTTACTGGAAAGACACTCAAAAACACAGACTCAATATTGGTTATCAATAAAGTTACTAAGGGAAAAATAATCAATATCCACTGAGCTAATATATTTGGTGAGGGAAAAGAGTAATTTAGAATTCATGTTCAATGGAAAAAATCAGGGAGGGCTTCTTGGAAGCAAATAGCTAAAATTTTTGAGTTGAATTTTAAAAGGAGTTCAGAGACAATGGATCAACAGAGACAGCATCCTAAGTAGGAGAACATTAATTTACTTATAATAGAGGAGGGTTTGTTTGGAAAGACTGATGAGAAATATGTTGGTGATCAAGAATTATAAGTTGACAGAGGTCTCTAAAGATCAGGCAAAGGAATGTAAACTACCTAATAAAAGTAATAAGAAACTACTTTAGTTCTATGAGAAAAAGAGTAACCTAATAAATACTATCTGAGCTTCAAAGTGGTACAACCCTGGTAAAGATCATAGAATCTGAAACTCAATTTCCTGGGTCTGAATGCTTGCTCTTCCACTTCCTGGTAACCTTGTGTAAGTTATTAAATTTTTTTAACATTTTTCCTCTTTTTTTAAGATTTTATTTATTCATTTTAGAGAAGGGGAGAGAGAGAGGAGGGGGAGGAGCAGGAAGCATCAACTCCCATATGTGCCTTGACTGGGCAAGCCCAGGGTTTTGAACCGGCGACCTCAGCATTTCAGGTTGATGCTTTATCCACTGCACCACCACAAATCAGGCAGTTATTGAACTTGTATGTCCCTCGACAGTAAAATAGATCTCATAATTGTGCCAACTTCATAGGGTTGGTATGAATATTAGATAATTTCATGCAAGTAAAATGATTAGGGTAGTGCCTCAGAATAACCATCCACTAAATGTTAGCTTCTGTATGAAAAGGTAGTAAGGGCCACTTTGTCCTTGAACATTCTGTCCTTAGTGTTCTTACACCTTTGAATCTAAATCTTGTCCTTCATCCAAACAAACCAATTGTGCATCTTTAATATTCAGATTGAACATTTTCATCTCTGTTTATCATGACCTGTTCTTTTTTACCAATCCACGTTTCTACTCTAGTTACAATCCTTACCTCAAATGACATTTCTTCACTAATCTCACCCAAATTCTATCATCCGTTCAGTTCCTTTTCTAGGATGTTTCGATCAATTTTCTTTGTTTTGGCCCTGGCCAGTTGGCTCAGTGATACAGCATTGGCCCAGTGTGTAGATGTCCTGGGTTTGATTCTCAGTCAAGGCACACAGGAAAAGCAACAATCTACTTCTCCACCACTCCCACTCCTCCTTCTCTCTCTCTTTCCCTCACTCAGCTGTGGCTCAATTGATTCCAGTGACTGGTTCCAGGTTCTGAGGATGGCTCCGTGGAGCCTCCACCTAAGGCTCTAAAAATAGCTCAGTTGCGAGCATGGGCCCCAGATGGGCAGAGCATCTACCCCAGACACGGGTTACCAGCTGGATCCTGGTCAGGCTGCATGCAGGGGTCTGTTCCTCTATCTCCCCTTCTCTTACTTGGAAAAAGAAGAAAAATTATTTTCCTTGTTTTACCTCAGACTTTTTTCTGTAATCCAAGTCTTCTTCCTTCCATTGAAATCATCCTTTCAAATATTCTTAACTTGACTAAGAATAAAAGCCAACGCCTGACCTGTGGTGGCACAGTGGATAAAGCGTCAACCTGGAAATGCTGAGGTTGCCAGTTCGAAACCTTGGGCTTGCCTGGTCAAGGCACATATGGGAGTTGATGCTTCCAGCTCCTCCCCCTTCTCTCTCTTTCTGTCTCTCTCTCCTCTTTCTCCCTTTCTGTCTCTCTCTCTCCCTCTCTCTCCTCTCTAAAAATGAATAAGTAATAAAAAAAGAATAAAAGCCAAAATTCACCAGTGTCAACCACACAGATTTTTAATTTTTTTCCCTCCACAATTTAAACATATTTTCACAACAAAATGTTTCTCCATTACTGATTATAGTTACAGGAAAAGAACAAAGCTTCCTGGAGGCAACAGTTAAGTCTTGAGTGTCACAATCTGTAGGCATTGACGCCCAGCTGTCTAGGTTCCTATCTTGACTCTTTTATTCAGTGAGTGGCCTTAGACAATACTCTTAATATTTCTGAGTTTAAGTTTCTTTATCTGAAAAACAGAAAAATAACTCATATTCACCTCACAGGATTGTTTAGAAAAGTAAATAAGGCAATAAATTTAAAAGGCTGAGCAGTGCTTGGCATGTAGAAATATATTAATAAATGATAACCACTATTATAACTGCTGGTACTTTATTTAGTCCTAACCAGGAGAATATAAAAAGAATTATTACCTCCATTTTATAAGACAGAAAAAAGGCTTAGAAAGGTAGAGGTCCTTGTTCAAAGTGACAAAACTAATAAATGGCTGAATTTGAATTTCAATTGCATCTGCTGCTAGTCCACTGCTTTTTACCCTACTTTTTTTCTTCACTGCAATAAACTTTAAGGTATTTAGAAAGGAAGCTTTATTACTTTTTGTCTATTCAGTTAATAACATTTTTATTTTTTACTTATGACCTGGAATGAGCAGCCATTGGCTATTCGGTTTGCATGTCTCACCTCTGGGTACACTGCAGCATGTGAGGTGTTACATATAAAACTTGTAGGTGAGTTGGAAAGTCTTTTCATGTGCAAAAAGCACTGCATCACTGAGCAGAAGCCCTGACTTCTTGTTTCCCAGAGTATCAAGGTTTTATTTATCTGTATCTAATTGTGTATAGCAGTAATTTTCAACCTTCTACACCTGGGAACTAGTGAAAATAGGGGAATTATTTCCAGGACCAGTAAGGCAGAAATAAAAACCATTATTAGTATTTTGTGCATTATCTTTTAATTATACTATTATACAATAAAAATTCTATAAAATAATCAAACAGTAAAAAATATTTTTTTAATAGAATATAACTGAAATTTCTAGAGAGCAATATTTAATCCAAGTACAGCTAGTGCAAAATCTCTGTTGCTTCATTGTAAGAATGCTTGATAACCGAGGCTGCACTTTTTGTTTCTGGGACAGGAAGCACTGCGTTGACTCCATTCTGTTTCTCTGGTTTTCAATAGTGATGGAGCTCAAGAAATCTTCTCAGACAAGTAGGTAGTCAAAAATACTATTAAAATTTAATAGTTTTGTAACTAAGAGATGGATATTCTTCTCCTAGCTATATCTAAAATTCTAACAATGATTGCATTTTATGTTTGAACACAAGAATGACATCAGATGTTAAATCAGTTTTTCTTTTCCACAATGATTAAAGAAGATTTGATATCTTTCATGAATGGGCTATTGATCCAGAAGTTACCTTTATGGAAATCCTAATTTTCAGGGTAATAATGGTCAAAATTTCAAACTAATGTTCTTAAATGTTGACTTATTTTATTAAATATGAATTTCCAGTTGATTCTGTAGCAAATGAAAAATCTTGGAAAAGTAGAAACATTTCTACATCTTCTTTCTGTATGTGACTTTCCCAAAGAAAAAGTTCCCTTTTGAATGCATTCATCTTATTTCTTAATGTAAAAATCTTTGTGTTAAACCCCTAAAGAGAAATATTTAGTTTGTTGAAGAGGCTAAATATATCCACCATATATGCAAGCTTAGCCATCCATTCTTCATCCAACAAAAGCTCTACTAATACAGAGTTTCACTCTCGCAGAAACTGTTTCACATCTCTCAGTTTGAAAAAGTGTGAAAACCTCCTTCTTCCTCAGAGCCACCTCACTTCTGTATAGAGAAGATGTCGGTGTTGTGAATCCATGCATTCACATAGTATTGTGAATAGTCTGGAGTTCAAACCTTGACTACAAATATTATTAATGATCTTCACTGTGTCATTCATCACTGTGCTCAATTCGCAGTGCAACTAAATGCTGCTGGTGAATCACATAGTGCATGGACAACATTTCTGAATGTGCAAAATCCTTTATTTTCTCAACTATCCCTACATGATATCCAATCGTGCTCAAACCACCATCCGTACACACTCTGATACACTTTCTCCATTGTAAATCCTTTACTTGAAAGTACTCATTAAGAACACTAAATACCAGCCCTGGCAGTTGGCTCAGTGGTAGTGTGGGCCCAGTGTGTGGATGTACCAGGTTTGATTCCCAGTCAAGGCACAAAAGAGAAGCTACCATTTGCTTCTCCACCCTTCCCACTCTTCCTTCTATCTATTTTTTTCTTCACCTCCTGCAACCATGGTTCAGTTGAAGCAAGTTGGCCCAAGGTGGTGAGGATGGCTTCATGGTCTCCTCTCAGGTGTTAAAATAGCTCATTTGCTGAGCAATGGAACAAAGGCCCCAGTTGGGTAGAGCATCTCCATGTAAGGAGCTTGCCAGGTTGATCTTGGTTTGGGGGCATGTGGGAATCTGTCTCTCTGCTTCTCCACTTCTAACTTAAGAACAAAAAGAACATTAAATACCTTTGAACCTATGGTCTGGCCAGGTAGATTAAGACAACAGAGTAGTTCTTCCCTAAAGTCTTTGTTATCAGTATACCTCACAAGGCAAAGTAGAATAGCATAGTTACTCATGTTAGTTGATTCATTAAGTTGAAAGCAAAACATCTTAATTTTTTTATTCCCTCTACAATTTGCTATTCAATATTGTTGGTCATATCAACAATTTTTCTCTGTCCAAAAGCAGTATAGCCTCAAGTGCAGCTTGAGGACCCAAAATTTTTCGAGTAACATTTAAGATGCAAAGCTTTACTAATTTTTCACCAAAACCAATATGTATTTTTCATTTTCAATATTCAAAAGGCAGCTAAATAAGATGCTTGAAGCAGCGATTTGTCACTAGTCATCATTTTTCTTCATTTGAATTTTCTGACTTTTCATTTGGTTATGTAATCTTTTAAAAATATCCAGTGGCTTCTCAATGAGAGCACTATGTTTTGAATGCAAATGGCGAGTAATTTTGGAAGATTTCATTGCATCCTTTGAGAGAATTTCAGAACATACAACACTCAAGGGCCGTGGAGATCACTCTTACCAGGTGCTGCTGTGAAAATAAGTTTTAAATCCTCCCTATTGTTCTGCTTAACAAAGTTTCCCTTACTTTTTTGTTTGTTTGTTTCTGTTGCACCCTCTAAATTATCAACACATTTCTTTTTTACTGTTTCTTTTAAACTGGAAGCACTGGTTTACTTTTGGTATTAAGACTACTTTTCTTTTGATTATTGTTTTCACTTTTGAAGAAGGTTAAAATTTTTTCTTGTTCTTTTTTTCCTTTTGGTAGGGTTTAAAATTTATAGCACAACAACACTAAAACACACAATAATTTATTTGCAAAAAATATAGACGGGTTCTGAACAGGTGAGTTCATGCACGATTATTTGCGCAAACATGAAAAACATTTGTCCTACTAAGAGAGGAAGAGGGTTGGAAATGGAAACATGCAACAGATAAAGTTTTATCATACTGTACACAATAGTGCATTATGATGCAAGCTGATACTTGGTTTCTGAATGACACATGTACGATTTATTGAACACTACATAAGTTGGCCTGGTGACTATTTGCACAAGCATAAAAAAAATGAACCAAAGAGACAGTGAGTGGGAATTAAAGCCTGCACATGACCTAGTCAGCTGGAAAAGGAAACACACAATGAATAAAGTTTTATCTTATTGCACTTAACAGTGAAACATGGTGCAAGTTGGTGCTTAATTTCCTAACTCCACATTTATGATTTATTGAATACTACATAAGTTTGTCCGAATGCTTTTTGTCTATTTTGCATGATTTGTGAAGGCTCTGCAAGAATCAAAAGGTTGTTTGAACAATACTATAAGTATCAAAGATATCTAGGACAGCCTCAATAATATTTTCATCAATGATATAGGCTGAAAAATGGCAACCACCTTGAGCATAAGTGAATTCAACTAAGATCATTGGGTCTATGATCTTCATATGACATCAGGTGGTCAACTCTTTTGCGGACCAGCACAAAATTTCTGGTGGACAGGCACTGGTCTCCAGACTGGTGGTTGAAAAATGCTGGTGCATATCACCTGTGAGTGTCCCCAAAATAGTAAAGCAATTCACGTAACCCCAAGAAACTTGCCTTAAAACCCAACATTCAGTGCATACCTATAGCAAAGTTATAACACTATTAAATCAATTACTTACACTAGCAATTTTTAACTGGTGTGCATGGCACACTGGGGTACTGCATAAATTTTTAAAACATGATATGTTTGATTATTAGTCAGAGGCACTGATCTCTTTTGCCTTAGATCATCGAATAAAAAGATGACAACATCCAACACAACAATCGTTGTCTCATGTGAATGAATCAAAATTTTAAGTGTTTTTTTCCAGATCATCAAAAATATATTTTGTGCGTGCTACAGAATTTTAGTAATTAGCTCTTGTGTGCCGTGAGATGAAAACGATTGAAAAATCACTGTATTAAACTAATTCTCCCCCAAAGCATGTGTGGCAGACACTGGTGTAACAAAAAGCTCTTTGAAAAGAAGCATTCAGTTGTAAAGTAAGTTTGTGAAGCTCTGCATGCTATAATCCCCTTCTAGGAAATTTACACAACTATATTAGTGAAGGTTCTTTTGGTTGCAAGTAACAGAAATCAATTTAAGCTTACATAAGCCTAAAAAGGAGTTTGTTGGAAGGATACTATGGTAATGCACAGAAATCAAAAGAACAATTGAATTACTGAACCTCAGTAAGTCTAACTACTGAACATGTCAATAACAAGAGTTCCCAGAACTCCCCGGATGTGTACCTTTCCAGCACTGCAGGACAGGATGCATAAAATCTTACCGAAAAACTTGTTAAGAACTCCCATACTTGGCATATAGTGCATAGTGAGTCTTCAATAATTCTTAGCTATCATTATAAACATTTTCTGTGTAAATCAAGTGTAAGACAATCTGATTTAGAGATCTTGCATAAGGCATAGGATCAACATTTTTTCACAACATTCATGAGTAAAGTTGAGGCAAGTTTGGAAACTACTCTTCCTGGATTACTTAAGTGACACCGACACCAGTGACGGCCAGGCTTTGTATCTCTCAGCTTAAAATTCTATGACGATAATTATTCTCATGGGTCCTTGAGGTTCAAATATTTTTTTCCTTGACTAATCAATGTATTTCTGAGCAATGGTGGCAGTTCTCAGAAAAGGGAGAACTTTTGTGAACTAAATAGCCACCCCAGTAAGTGTCTTCTTCTACAAAAACATTCTAAGAGTTTTTTTTTATAAATAAATTTTTATTTTAATAGGGTGACATCAATAAATCAGGGTACATATATTCAAAGAAAACATTTCCAGGTTATCTTGTCATTTAGTTCTGTTGCATACCCATCACCCAAAGAGAGATCGTCCTCCGTTACCCTCTATCCAGTTTTCTTTGTACCCCTCCCCCTCCCCTTCTCCCTCCTTCCCTCCTTCCACCCCCCGTAACCAGCACACTCCTGTCCATGTCTCTTAGTCTCATTTTTATGTCCCACCAATGTATGGAATCCTGCAGTTCTTGTTTTTTTCTGATTCACTTATTTTACTCCGCATAATGTTATCAAGATTCCACCATTCTGCTGTAAGTGATCTGATGTCATCATTTCTTCTAGCTGAATAGTATACCATGGTATATATGTGCCCCATCTTCTTTATCCAGTCTTTTATTTTTTTTACAGTGATTAAAAGCCTTTAAGCAAACTCTTGGCCAATACAGCAAGCATCCATAAAAGAGTAGTGTCCTTAACATGTTCACCAAGTCCAAGTTGGCCCCATCACCATGCCAAATCCCTGAAAAATGCAACCCAACCACAGTTCAGTCTGTTAGGAGCTGTCACAGGGAGTAGGAGTCCAGGAAAAGTCCACATCCAGGAAAAGTCCACATCCAGGAAAAGTCCACATGGCACTGGAGTTGTCACCATTCTATACTTTGCAGCTCATGTCCAAGTCCCAATGACCGCTGTTTCTGCTTTTTTAAAGAAATCTGGTTCATTTTGTTGAATCAGGTTTTGCCTAAACTCATTTGACTGCAAAATCATATTTTCACCCAACATTTAATAATGTCATTTTGAACAAAAAAATCTGCACCATGCAGGAAATATGAAGTTAGAGTTAGTATGATCCCCTAATTTTCATTAGATTTGTGACTGACCTGGAATTCAACTGCTAGTTCAGTAGTTCTGGTTTTAAATTTTATTTTTTTAAAAGACTTCATTCATTTTAGAGAGAAGAGAGAGATAAAGGGAGAGAAGCAGGAAGCATCAACTCCCATATGTGCCTTGACCAAGCAAGCCCAGGGTTTTGAACCGGTGACCCCAACGTTCCAAGTCAATGCTTTATCCACTAGGCCCCCACATATGAGGCTACAGTAAGTAGTTTTGGTTTTGATATGACAAAGGAGATGGTTTTGAAAGACCATTTCTGTCTCAGCTTACTATCTCATGAGATGTTCTGTAACAAAAAAAGCACAAGGGGAGTCTGTGAAAACAAATATGTTTAGAAAAAAATTGCATAGGTACACTTTGGAAATTTCACAATGTACTTAAGCAAAATTGGCAGTCACAAAATAGTTACAGAGATGTAAAGTATAGCTTCGGGAATACAGTCAGTAATCTTGTGTATAAAGCCAAGTGGATACTTGAAATATTGAGGGAATCACATTGTAAAGAATATGATTGGATGCTGCACATCTGATACTAGAACAAAATAATCGTGATTGTAAACTGTACTTGAAATATGAAACAAGAGAAAGAAAAAAACCCCAAAACTCTGAGAAAACTCATGACAAAGACTCTTCTTCAGTTTTGTTTAACCCAATATATGCCCTGATTATTTCTTAGGAGGAACTACTATTGATGAAGCCCACTTTACTCAGATGCGGGAGCAGAGAGGAAACCTGGTGAGTACAAGTCTAGGCTGTCTTCCTTGTCTTCCATGTTACCTCTTCATATCTAACAAGAAAAATGAAACTGCCTTTTGACCCAGCTATCCCACTTTTAAGAATATACCCCAAGAACACCATATCACTGTTTCAAAAGGAGAAATGCACCCCCATGTTTATGGCAGCATTGTTCACAATAGTGAAGATCTGGAAACAGCCCAAGTGTCCGTCAGTGGACAAGTGGATTAAAAAGCTGTGATACATATATACAATGGAATACTATGGGGCCATGAAAGAGAAGGAAATATTACCCTTTGCAACAACATGGATGGACCTGGAAACTATTATGTTAAGTGAAATAAGCCAGGCAGAGAAAGAAAAATATCATATAACCTCACTCATTTGAGGAATCCAAGTAACAATGTGAACTGAGGAATGGAATTGAGCAGAGGAGGGATCAAAGAGACCAGAGAAAAAGAGGACAGAGGGAAAGGGGATGATAGGATGGGATAAACCTGAAGGGAAGGGGATAAGGAGATGTTAGTAAGGGGGTAAGGGAGATGTTGAAGAAAATAGGGGGGAGAGGAGGTGCATTTGGGGCTACACTAGAATCTATGTCAACACAATAAATTAAATAAATAAAAATAATAAAAAAAAGAACAACCATGTTAGAATAGCCTGAGTTTCTGGTCTGAAATTGAGCCTGGTTAGCTATTACTTAAAGCATCTTTTTCTAACTCATTTTACCTTTTTTTTTTTTATCAGAAGGCAAACAAAGGTTATACCACATGCTCCCGAAGCAGTTAAATATTTGTCAGAAGCACCAGATACGAGAGGCATGTTCAGATTGGAAATCGGGTTTCTCGTAGTTGTACAACAAAAATAAACTTCTGTTTTATTTCCTAGTACTTAAAAATGATTTCAGCAAAATGCAAAGTTGAGCAAGCCACAAAAGGTATGTAGATTAACCACCAATCAAAGAATACCTGAAGTCGTGTGTAAATTATACACTTAACTTATGCATCAGCCTCTCTAGTTTCTGCCTTTGATGGATAATATTCCTTATAGCCTTTTCATGTATTTCAAACAATAAACAAACACATGACAATGAGTGTCTTCACTTATGGAATTCACCTGCCATTCCATTGGTATTTGACATGGCTGCCATTGAGTTTCACAGGTTTATAGATCCAGGCTGCTGTGCTGCTTAGCCTAAGGGGGACTTGAATGAGTTTAAGGTAGAGCAGTCAGTGTACCTAAAGGGAGGCTTAAATGAGCCACCATCAAACATGTTTCATTTTTACCCTGACTCAGTAGCTCAGTTGGTTCAAGCATTGTGCTGATAAGACAATGGTGTGGTTTGATCCCCAGTCAGGGCACATATGGGAAGCACCTAAAGAAGAAGTAGAACAACAAATCAATGTTCTCTCTTTCTCTCTCAAAATTAAAAAAAAATTGAGTGCATTATTCAAACAAAGTTCATGGCTGAGAGTCGCAAGAAATATGGAAGATAAATATATTAAAGCACGGTCAAAACTGAGCTTCTTGACATCACCTTGCCACTCACCAAAGCTTGGGCAAAAGAAAAAAAAGTCAAGCTAGGACCTAGTAGGTATTTCACAACTGTTATATAAATAAGGTCAGCAACAAACACTAAGAGCCCAGCTCAAGCTGTCTGCCACCTGGCGGGGTCTGGCTACATTAAACTTCCACATATCCCTGGTGGCTCCCCTTCCTGACTACCTAAGGGGTAAGTAGCCATCTGTGTCTCCTGCCATCACTAGTCAGGCCGGTGCACTCATCTATTGTCTTTGGGCTTCAGGGCTTTTTCAAACAGTATGGCTCTGACTATGGCTTATTGCTGAAGGAAATTTAGGCTGATTCACAGAAAGTTTCTGAAACTCTCCTTGCCTCTCCTCTGTGACCCTCTGACAGCATCCCAGTTCGCTCAACTGCTCAACCCTTCAATGGTACCTTTTTTTATTTCTATTTAATCAGGAAAATCATCATCATCAAGCTGTCCTTCTCCTGGACTCATCTGCTTTTGCTTTCAAATTCTGCATGCTGTAGGACAAAGCACCCCTGAGAATTCCATCTATTTTTCAACCTTCGAAACTTGGGTTTGGCGGTTGTTGTCTCTTAATAGTGAGGGAAGCCCTAGCTTTTTTGCCTCAAAGAGGGAATTTAAGAACACACACACATATTTACAATTAAGCAACAGAAAGAAAGATACTGGGAAATTTCTTGGAGTTTCTGATTCATTCTAATAATTGTTTAAAAGTCCACTATATGGATATTTGCTAACCATGTTATATAGGTAATATATACACTCTGGATATTAAAAAAGAAATAAACTATAGACCCAGCCACACGAGGTGTATATTGTCTAATTTAATAAGATCTCTAACTGCTTATGTTGTAATATTGGATTTAAGAGCTAATGGGTAAATTTGTGTGTGGGGGGGGAGGGTTTTTGTCTTAGTCAAACTTACTCAGAATTTCAGAAAAAAAGGAATGAAATACAACAGTGTGTTTTCTCAATTTGTTTATTTTTATTGTTTTATTTCATATACTGAAGGTTAAACCCTTACATCTAAGTACTAAATATCCACAGCAATATACCTGAAATTCTTTGTTTGCTTCACAATACAACTTTTCCTTTATGTGAGAAATTTTACCTTTAATCTTTTAAGTTCCTTTCTAGCACTAAAAAATATTTTTAATTACTATATAGGACTTAGGTCAGAACTTTGGTTTTAATCACTGTGGCAATTCAACTCTTAGTTCTTACACAAAAAGAAAGGCGATGCACTTATTGTATGTGAAAGTCTTTTACCTGGAGAAAAGACTGTTTTGATTATAGTAATTCAGTCTTTCATTAGTACTGTTCATTTTTGCTACTGTACTTCATTCTGATATTCATAAATTAATTAAGCAGTCTTAATTGTTACCTGTCACATGTTTAGAGTACACGTCAAATAGTCCATTAAGAGTCTTCATAGTCCCTTACTCTGTGGCTTTCTGTCTCTTTGTTTCTCTAGGACTGTCACCAGCACTGAGGTGACTCAGACAAAGTCTGAAATAAAAGCAAATGACAGTGATTGTGAAAGTGAAAAAATATCAGGTGATGAATTTGAATAACATAAAGACAACCATACACATTGAAAGAACCCTGAGACCTGTGAAATAATTTAGGTACAATACAAAGTTCAAGCTTTACCTAAAGCACTGATTTACTATAGGTGGTGGTTAAAGTAATCATAATTAAATTACTCACTTTTTAAAAAAATATTTCTTTCTTTCTCTGCTTCCCATTCTCATCAATCACACACATGCATTCCCTAGATTCCTTTTGTGGAGGCAATCATAAAGACGAAAGTATTCCAAAGGGCCTCTTTTCTACCTAGACAGTCTTTCCCTACTGAAATTTTCAGCTCAAATTTCCCAAGTGGTTTTGAAGTGCACATTTTATATTACTGTTTTGGGATAGAAAAACTAAACCATTTTGCTTTTAAAATCTGTCTGCTTCAGAGAAAATCAGCATTAATACATTCAACAAATATAGAGACTTGTAAGTCTACTTCTTAGTCACAAAAGAGGAAAAGCAACTAGTAAACAAGAGTATATGAGCTATCCCGTGGGGACTTTCAGAAAAATTTGAATGTGCTGGTAATTTAAAAGTAGTCTGTCAACAAATCTATAAAAAAATGTGTGAGCTCATGAGTAATATAAAGTATATACATTAAACAATGGAATATGATTCTTTTCTTTAAAAATTTGCATTTATTTAAAATAATGAAAATGTTCAATACTAGCAAAGGTGTGTAGAAACAGGTGCCCTATTTATTTTTAATAGTGATGAATTTGGTAAAATATTTTGAGAATGAATTCAAAAATAAGTACTGTATTAGGCTTCTTAAAGATGACTATGATTGTGATTTGATAACTTCTAAGACACAAAGCTATGAATTTTATCTTAAACAATATATGTTATGAACAATGATGTTGTTCATTAGAATATAGTTTATAATAGTAAAAAATCTGTAAACAACTGATGGAGAAATTATTTGGTAATCTAGGATGCCATCCCTTGAGTGAAGTGCTCTGCAGCCATTGGAAATGATGTCCTTGAAGACTGAGAAAGATGTGCATAATGTAGTATTAGATGGGAAAATAATGCAAATGTGTATATAATGTATAATTACAGCTATGTTAAAAACAATAATAATATGTGTTTAGAGTGGAAAAAGATACTGAAAAGAAATATACCCAAATTACAATGAAGTGGTGAATTTATAAGATCTGTTTATAAGTACACAATTTGTCACTTTTACTCTTTTCAAAATTTAGACCAGTTTTTAAATCTAATCTATAAAAATGTAATTTTGAATTGCATGTTATCTTAAATTTTGTATAATTTATTAAAATTATACAGGGCATCCTGACCAGGCGGCGGTGCAGTGGATAGAGCATTGGACTGGATGCTGAGGACCCAGGTTCGAGACCCTGAGGTCGCCAGTTTGAGCGCAGACTCATCTGGTTTGAGCAAAGCTCACCAGCTTGGACCCAATGTCGCTGCCTCGAGCAAGGGGTTACTCGGTCTGCTGAAGGCCCATGATCAAGGCACATATGAGAAAGCAATCAATGAACAACTAAGGTGTTACAAAGAAAAAAACTGATAATTGATGCTTCTCATCTCTCTCCATTCATGTCTGTCTGTCCTATCTATCCCTCTCTCTGACTCTCTCTCAGTCTCTGTAAAAAATAATAATAATTATACAGGGCTAACAATATCATAATTTTTACACAATATCTAGAATGTGTAATGTAAACTGTGTAATTGTAAGCTTGAGTTAATCCATTTTAATACATAGCTCTTGAGACATTGTTTTATGATCAGCCTATTGTGAACATAGTCTGATATTCTACTCAAGTCATGATTTATTATCTGTGTTATTCTGGCTCACTATTTCTACTGGTGCATTCCACAATCAAGTGTTGTTGTTTTTTTTAATTCTTTCCTACAGCTAGGACATCTGTTATCTGCATAGAGGTAAAATGATCAGTTAATTTTTTTCACATAAGTCAACCACGTTTCAGTTGAGAGGAACCACACATCTATTAGCCTTCACACTCGAATAACCTTCACACTTTAACTGATGCTGATATCTGAATAAAAAACAAAACAAAACTAGTTTGAGTCTCCTCTAAAAGAGAGCATTCACTTGACATTAAGTCCGGGGTGCATCTGCTGATCCCAGAATCTCTAGGAGCTTGGATGAAGAGTTAAGCAGATTTTATTGGTGGTGTAAAGACTATAAATACCACTCAGTTGAAAATATCTCTTGGTCTGGGCTGAAATTACCATAGAGTCTACCACAAACAACGAAGTACCAGAAAAATCATGAATTAAATGATTGTAAAAATGAAAACTGTTCTCTCTCCCCATATACACCCACATGTTTTATATTTATTTTCCCTATAAACCAAGAATTTTGCTTCAGCTCTTACTACAGGTCATAAGTTTCATTAAAAAAATAATAGGCCTGCCCAGGTGGTGGTGCAGTGGATGGAGCATAGGACTGGGATGCGGAGAACCCAGGTTCCAGACCCCGAGGTCGCCAGCTTGAGAGTGGGCTCATCTGGTTTGAGCAAAGGCTCACCAGATTGGACCCAAGATCACTGGCTCAAGCAGAGTGTTACTCGGTCTGCTGAAGGCCCGCAGTCAAGGCACATATGAGAAAGCAATCAATGAACAACTAAGGTGTCACAACGTGCAACGAAAAGCTAATGATTGATGCTTCTCATCTCTCCACTCCTGTCTGTCTGTCCCTGTCTATCCCTCTCTCTATCTCTCTGTCTCTGTAAAAAATAAAAAAAAAATAATAATAGTAACTCTCTTAGGTTGTTCTTTTGTTTCCTTGGAGAAAAAATTTATCACAGTATTTGCCACAAATATATGGTGCGTAGAAAAACAGAGAAGGATTTGATTTTTCACAACTTCGTTTGATTCTAAGATCTTGTGCGTAGTACAACTGGCACAATTTACACTGAGTCTGCTCAGTTAGGAACTCTATCAGCTCTAACAAAGACCAGGGCAATATCTGCTCTGTTTCTTGAATGGATAGTTGAGCTTTGCTCAGAAAGAGCAATCTCAGGGCTACTGGAAGGCGCATCTGCTAGCTGCAGTGGAATCTCAGCCAAGTACAGTGATATCTTATTGCTCAAGGATGTACAGCATTTTATTGAGTGATTTAAATGTTGCTTTCTTCTCTGCTTTCGGTTACCTCCTATTCAGCTCACTAATATTACTTTTTTTTGTCTGTCCAATTGTCATTTGCTCTAAGCAATTAACTGACACATTTAAGTTGAACTGTATCTTGGAAACATAGCTTATGTGCTAGAACGCTTATGATAGCTAAGACTTCATTGGCACTATACCTAATGTTTATTATGGCTTATAAGACACACTAAGGAAATTCCATACTTTCCAAATATCACAATGATAAGGGATGTTGTGGGACAAAACTATATGAGAGACCTTATGTTTAGTTTATGAAGACCAACTTGTATTTCTCTATTTTAATGGTCTATTTATGTGCAATCATTTAATATTTTATAACAAACTAATTTCCACTTGCCTAAATCAATCAAATAGATTTCTACATCTCATAGATGGCTTATGCAGAAACAATGTCTAATGAATTTATTGATTAATTCTCTAAGATCACTTTATCTAGAAATTTACTACTCAGCCTACAGCTATAGCATATTCTAACTTTTTTCTGTCATAATTTGAAATATTAGTTTGGCTACCTTCAAAGTTATTGAGGCATATCTTAGATAATTAAAAAGTAGCTTTGACTTTTATATCTTCCTACCCCACCCCTATAATCTTCCAAAGAATTTCCTCACAGCAAATAAAATCATCTTATTCTGAACTGTTATTTTTCCCAGATAGCTACATTCAAATGATCTATATTCAAATATGTTTTCTGTTAGTTACTTTTTTATATACACCAGAAGACACAGTCTTGTATCTATTAAGCCTGTTTGTAACACAGTAAAAACTACCATTTCAATTCAACGCTATTGAATTGTTATAAAGAAAGGTAATAACACATTTAAAAACCTTTTAAAGGGCTGTTTTTTTCTGTTCTCTTGGCAGTTTCACATGGGTTGCTCTGACATTCCCTATAGTGACATAATGGTACTTGATTGACAGCTAACATCACTTGCAGCACAAATGTGAGATTCCAGTCTGTTAAGAATTGGATTCAGGTGCTAAAGAATTAAATTCAGTTCTCTTTTTAGTCTTGAACTTTTGTGATAAAATGTAAAAGAAAAATTTGCTCTGTGCTTTGCATAATTTTTGTTGATATTATTACTTAGAAATAGATGATAACAAATTAAATATCTGTATCTAGTACATACATGTAACTTAAGTAATAAACAAAAAGAGTATGCAAGTTTTAATCACAGTGTGAAGCACACAATATAAGAACACTTTATTTCTGAACCATTTCAAAGCTCCTTATAAAAAGCACATTAACCTATAACACTTGAGTTTATAAGGCTTAGAATCATAACATCACAGAAGAAAAATTTGTATTTTTCATTTGGTTAAAGAGTAAAATCTTTCAGTTATAAGGCATATAAATTCTGGAAATCTAATAGATAGCATGGTGATTATAACTTATAAAATTTATTATATACTTGAAAGTTGTTAATTGAGTAGATATTAAATGTTGTCACCACTCAAAAAAATTGTAATTATGTGATATTAAGGAAGTCTTAGCTAACACTATGGTGATAATTATTTTGCAATATATTAATGTATCAAATCAACAGGTTGTACATCTTAAACTTGTATAATGGTATATGTCCATGATATCTCAATAAAGCTAGAAAAAATACAGTGGGCATTTACTTGAAAAAAAATACAAAAAAATCCCAAATATCTTTTGTATGCTCTATGTATATTTTGAAATTATATTTTTTAAATCTAAATAGAACTAATACCTGAAATCCACAATGGGTATCTGTCATAGTCATTGTTTACAGAAAGTGAAACACCTGACCATGTCATTCCTCATACCATTAAAATCAGGAGGGGAAGTAGGAAGGAAAGGAATTATTTGTTCAAATCTGTTCCCTTAGGCAGTTGAGTGGCTTTTTCTGGAAGTTGAGATAGATTTTTAGATAAAGAACAAAATAATAAATTAGGATATGAAAATAATGAAATGCTTTTTGGGTATCATAGAAACAACCTATAAATAAGTATCATATAACCCTGACATAATATTTGTTAGCAATGATAAAGTTAGTTTACTAAAAATCTTACAAAATTATATACTTACATACCTTGATAATATATATAATTATATATATATTATATATATATATATATATATATATATATATATATAGTATCCTGAATTAAAATATTTTTTGTCCCAATAGATGACTATTTAGCATGATTCGTCAGTGTTTATTGACTAAGGGCAACCAATTTTAAACCATAACAACCTCATTGAGCAAGGAGACCTAAAGGAGAGGCAGGAAAACATAACCACGAACCTATACTCAATTTCTAATATGAGAAATTACTTCTGCTCTTTTCTTAATATGAATGTCAATCTCAGTGTGAGATGTAGGAGTAATTGGACACTGTTTCTGGGACCTCCTTGGAGGAAATTCTTTTTGTCCCTAACTTGCATTTATAAGGTCACAAAATTCCCAGAGCCTTTGTAAGATACACTGTCTGATTATTCCTAGTGGGTTTTTTTTTTCTGTTGTTTTTGTTGTTAGACTGCTTAATGAATCAGGGCAATAACTTATAAGATCATAAATTAAATTATATTGACATATCTACATTACTGATGCCTATCTTTAAAGTACAACAAGCAATTTTTGAGCAAAGAAAACAATCCTTCTGTGGATGTCACCCAGTGACATATTCTCCTGGATAATCTCGTCTTTCTGGGCACAATCTGGCTCTAAGATAGCACACAATGTTGCCACACACTAGAACTGACATTAACTCATGCACAACTCATTTAACCAGGATTCATGGAGCAACCAAGATTTTTTAAGCCTATGGAAAATATCAAACCCAATATGTAACTTTTGACATTTTCCAAGAGTTATGTTCACAAGTGTAGTGTATTTATTTCAAACAAATGTATATGTGTGTGAGACTGCTTACATGCATACCCATTAACTTGGTTTACCTAAATATAGGCTTGTATCAGGTGAAATTACAAATTATGAAGAATATATGGGGTAGAAGTTATGCATTCATTTACTTTTGTGCTTTTTGATATGCAAACTTCCACAGGAATTTAACCTCTGTATCAGTCAAAGCAAACATCAGCTGGACCACACTCAGCACGAAGCCCACCTCTGGCCGAGCCCTTACTAACCCTGAACCTTCTGAGCCAGCTTTCCCCTCTCTAAAGAGCCACACTGCGTGCACTTTTTCTCTTTATACCTTATATACATTGTGTAAATTTAAAAAACACACAAAGGATTTTATACAAAGACGATTTTCATTTGTAGGTATGAATGGGGCAGGTACTAAGGGGAAATACTAGAGTCTAATAGAGTCTAACAATTACATGCATTAATTTTAATTTTAGGAGGATTTTAAGCAAGAGCCAGTTATGCTCCTGTTACTTTCCAAGTGCACACGTCATCTGCATAATAATTGGTGTTTTTCTTCATGAATGCACTGATTCATTGCACAGACATGTTATCGTGTACTTACTATTGTGTACCACTTATCTACTAGACACGGAGAATGTAAGAAGAAGGCAGCCAAGTGTGGCTCCTATCCTTAAGGGAACAGTATAGCTTACAGGCCATACTCTGGAGTCAAACTCAAATTCTGTCTCTTCTACTCATTGACTGGGTAGCCTTGAGCAAGAGACTTGACTTCTATGTGCATCTGTTTGCCCATATACAAAATGGATTTGATAAATTATTATTGTTATGAGTAGTAAATGATTTAAAATGTGTCAAGTGCTTACAGTAGAGTCTTGCCCATAACATAAATTCAATAAAAAACAGTTCTCATTATTTATTTATTTATTTATTTATTTATTATTTTTTAGAGAAGAGGGTAGGAACAGACAGACAGGAAGCGAAAGAGATAAGAAGCATCAATTCATAGTTGCAGCAACTTTAGTTATTCATTGATTGCTTTTTCATATGTGCCTTGATCAGGGGGCTACAGTAGACCCAGTGACCCCTTGCTAAAGCCAATGACCTTGGGCTCAAACCAGTGACCTTGGGCTCAAGCCAGTGACAGTGAGATCATGCCTATGATCCCACACTCAAGCCAGCAACCCTGTGCTCAAGCTGGTGAGCCTATGCACAAGTCAGAGAACTTGAGGTTTCAAACCTGGGTCTTCTGCATTCCAGGCCAACACTCTATCCATTGTACCACCACCTAGTCAGGCCAGTTATTATTTTTATAATGGAGAAAGCTTACAATTAGACAAGGAGGAAGATTTGAAAAAAAGGAAGGACAACCTTGAAGTGACATATGCTAAAGTAGAAAAATCAAAGGTGCCATGGAAGCCACAAAAGAACACATAGGTCTTAATTTGGTGTGCCGCAGAAAGCTTCTCAAAGGAAGTAATGTTTAAATTGAGACCTGTGAGGGATGAGAAATTAGCTAGAAAAAGAGGTACTAGAAATGCATGGGGATACTATGGTGTCCACAGAAAAAAAAAAACCGGAGAACAAAAACACATAGAAATTAAATGCTTTAGAAATGCAAATTTTTATTGTTGTTATCACGATTGCTTCATATTTGTTTCTTATGATACTGTGTTAGGTAGTTCTTTGCCAATCCACAGTTACGAAAGCCAAAGAAATCTAACAATTAAAAGACTTTATCCCCACCAAAAACAGTTATTCTTCTCTCTGAACCCCTTCTTTTAAAAAAAAAAAAACCTGAGGTCACTGTTTTAAAAAGCCTCTTATTGCAACCTTCAAAAAAGAGAGATAAAAATGTAAGACATATCCAAAATATTGAATTCAGTAAAAAAGAGTTCAACAAACAAAGAAAAAGTGTAAAATAAATACCAAATTCTTAAAAGAAATCCATTTATGAATGTACCCAAACTATTTCTATAGTCACTACTTTATTCATTCAAGAACTTGAATCAATCCCCATATCTTCAGAGGGACTTTATATTTGGCTCGATATGTACACAGACTTTAAATCTGCCTGCTGCCAGCCAGTATTCTCGGATTCAAGATGCACAATTTGCATAAAACAATTTTTCCTGGAAAAGAAAGGTAATTTCACAGATAAGGTTTCCCTATTAAGAAGATCTGATAAAGGGTGAAAGTTGTGAAACACTTTTCTACGAAAGAAAATATACTTTCTGGTATTTTTCACTTGCTGTAGAGTAAAAAGGTTCAATTCCGATGCATTGTCCTTCACTCTGGATCTGCATTTTAAAGATCCTACAAAAATACTAATACTTCCTGGCAGCTGAAGAAGGTCACAGCTCAGATAAGCTCTCAGCAAGCCTCCCAGAGGAGAGCAACTGTGTCACAGTTCCCCATTTCCATTAATTCAAATATTCTGGAAATGAATGGTGTTTATTGGAAACGGTACTGACAATTGAGAAAATAGTTTATTATTATTAAGTGTTTTTAGATGGGAGTTTAATATATTCAGGTCAGATATTTCTGTCTGACTGTAGGTAAAAGGCAGAATTTAAATTTTTTTCAGTAGGACCATGACTTTTTTTTTCCAAGAAAAACAAGAGGAAGAAATGATTATTTCTCTCCAGAACTTAGCCCTATCCTAGCCTTCCTTGTCGCAAGTGCTCAAGCGTTCGTATTTCACATGGGTGGGAGAACATACTGAAGCATGCTTGCATTGCATCCCATCAGCCAACTTCATCTTTGGAATTAATTTTATTTTCAGTGCTAACTAAAATAGTTCTTTTTCCTAAGCCAAAATTTAAGGATTGGTCATGACATTTGATAGATTCATGCCGAGGTAAAACAAGAAAGAGTCGTGCCTATGCTTTGAAAGATCAAAGGGAGACTCTAAGCATCTTTATTAAGAAACAGATCAATTTCATCAGGGTCCAGCAGATATAAAATGTGAAGTAATTCTAAAGCTGATTTTGCTCACAATACGTGAGTGCATCAAATTCTTGTCAGCATTTTGAAATGAGGGTCATTGGTAAGGTAACTACTCTGGAGAAATTAGGAAGAAGATCTGCAACTAGGGAAATAAAGTAAAAACAACTGCATATCTTAAAGCTAAGGAAGAAAAATGCACAGAATATAATACGTGTAGTACAGAAGCTTCTACTACTTAACTTACTTCTACTAATTTTTTAAAAAGGGTCTTTATGCACAGGGTCAGGAAAGTTCTGAAAGTCATTTGTGTGAATGTAAGTATTTTTACGAGGAAAGATGCTTAAAGACTTTTGAAAGTAATATCCAGCTACAAAGGTTGAGTGGTGAAGACTTAGTGACTGGTGAAGACTGTGAACTTCTCAACAGAGTAGTATTATAAAAAAATCTAAGACAGAGAGAAGGAGAGAGCAACTGTCAAAGCCATGCTGTGATGTGCCTTTCTTGAAGTTAAATAATAAGAGTAAAAAAGAAAAAGGCATAAAAAGAAAACAAAGGAAGAAAGGAAGAAAGTAAAAAAGAAAGAATGAAAGAAAAACAAAGCTACTTTTAATGAACAGTTTTTAAAATGTAGAGCATCTCATTGTTCTTTACTTCAGAAATCAGCTTATGTCAGAATCAAGAATATGCAGGTTGGGCAAAAGTAAGTGTACAGTTGTGAGTACACAAAACACAGAGTTTATTATTGTATGATTATTTATTAATAATTGTATTATTTTCTTTTTAAATTCTTTTTAATTTTTATTTACTGATTTTAGTGAGAAAGAAAGAGAGAGAGAGAGTCAGCAACATCTATTTGCTCATATAAGTGCCCCAACCAGGGATTGAACCGGCAACCTCTGCACTTTGGAACACACTCTAATCAACTGAGCTATCTGGACAGTTATTATTTTCCAGAGGAACAACTGTAACCATACTTTTGCTTTACCCTGTATGTATATCTGCCAGGCTCATTCCCACATCTGAGTCTTTACACTCTTTTCTTCCTCAGTACCTGATATAGAGCTCACAGGGTAAGTACCTAGTATCTTTCTAATCACTTACTAAACCTGATTTTAAAAAATCATAAAAATCCAAGCAGGATTATCAATTAAACAAGTCAAGCCACTGAAAAGCCAAAGCAACATTTCCCACATGCCAGGCATAAGTCTCACAGTGGAAAAATTGAAGCATAGCCTGACCTGTGGTGGTGCAGTGGATAAAGTGTCGACCTGGAAATGCTGACTTTGCCGGTTTGAAACCCTGGGCTTGCCTGGTCAAGGCACATATGGGAGTTGATGCTTCCAGCTCCTCCCCCCTCCTCTCTCTCTGTCTCTCTCTCCCTCTCTGTCTCTCTTTCTCCCTCTCTCTCTCCTCTCTAAAAATGAATAAATAAAAAATTTTTAAAAATTAAAAAAAAAACAGCAGTTTAAAAAAAAAAGAAAGAAAATTGAAGCATAGACTATTTAAGCAATTCATCCAAGGTCACACCAGTTGTCTAGCTTAAAAGTCTAAATTCTTAGTCTCTACATTGAACTGCGGTTTTAGGGGGCGAGAGTAAATCTGCACCACAATCCTGAAGCTCTGTATCAGAAGGAATATGGGGCAGCTCCACACTCATAACCCAAAATGCTGGCATTGGCATGATATTCAAAGGACTTGTGCAACTACCCTCACGCTCTGTGCACCGATTTGAATTTCTCCTATCAATAACATAGGTTTAACAAGACATCTTTATTATCTGATCAGCTATTACATACTTAGATAAATATTTTTTATCCCTTAGAAGATTTTTTAGTAATCCAAAGCAGCTGGGTGAACTGTGGTTACTTTAACTGGTCTAATTCCATATATATTTTTTGGCAAAAACAATAGCAAAATGATATTCCTCAAACGCACTATTGCATGCAATTTTAATCAAAGTGAAAAAAGAACACTGAAACCTATATCAACAGTAGATTGGCTTCCAGCATTTTCTTTTACTGTTTTTAATGTTTATTGAATGACTTTTTCCTTTGTAGACCTGGCTGGGAACAACTTGACTGTAGGACTATATTTTACGTGCATAAAAATATCAAATCATGTAGAAAAGCAATGAAAAGACAGAAAGAATACTGAGAGAATTTATAATATAATGTTGGTGGGTTCTTTGTTTCTCTGATGTTCATTGTCTGCACACACAGAAGTAGATTAATGAAAAGCCAAAAGAGTGAATTTTTTTTTAAATTTTTCTACACTATGACAAATAAAGGACAAGCTTAGATGTCATCTATCAGAATGTAAATATACAATTCAGGTGATAATCATCAAGATTTTTCACTTTTTCTCAATACTAAGATAAATAAAATGAGCATTGTCACTTCGGGATCCTAACAGATTGTCTGAGTGCAAGTTCCCTGCCTTGTTTATCTTCAGCTACCCCACTTAACACAGTGACTGGCACTCAGTGCATGTTCAATCATTTTCTGCTGAATTCAACCATAAGGATGAAAAACTAGTAGTCATAGAATCTACAAAGAGATACATATGAAGGCATATAAGCAATAGACACTATGGATTGTAAATCAGAAAGTACAGTTATTTACCAAGCATATCTGCCAAGCAATGGAACATGTTCATTATTTAATCTAATCTACAGTTGTTATCCTAGTGATAACATTTACCGGTTACCTTCTAGGAGCCGGACGCCGAGGAGAAAATTTAACATATTTAACTTTTAAGATTTTCATCAGCCCTGTGAAGTAGGTACCACTAACACCCAAAATGAAGTTCAGAGAGGTTAAGTAACTTGCCCAAGGTCACACAGTTAATACATGGTAAAATTAGAGTAAGAAGCCTAAATCTGTATGTCTCTAGAGTCTTTATTTTAGCCGTCATTTATGCTGCTATCTGGAATTTTGAGCTGAACTATGTGTATGTATTTAAAAACAAAAAGTGTACTGGTGGAAAAAATGATAAAGAAAACTACTTTGGAAATATCAAAATAAGAAAATATCAAAGAGAAAATGTGAAACATTATGAAGAGGTATTTCCTGTCTCTTGGGTTGATTGGGTTGATTTTCTATATATGTACAATCTTTTTTTTAAAGATTAAAAATAATGAGACTTTAAAGAGTTAAGGAAAAAACTAAAGGCTTCTGGAAACAGCCCTTTCATGACAGGGCAATTTTCAAAAGAATTAGTAATCAGAGTCTACAACTAGAAAAATAAAAATTGTCTTGAATGTAAGGTCAAACATAATAAAAGCACCTCCAACAGGGGTGTCCTTTATTCTCTATATTTTAAAGCAAGTTGTATTCAAAGGCCCCTAGTTAACATGTAATTGAAAAGCACTGCTACCAGGCCAATTTCATAATTTCCTTAATAATATGTAAGCAACACTTTCACTTGCTCCCCTTTTGACAAAAATGTCAGGACCTTTGTTCTTTTGTCTGTTTTTTTTTTTTTCCCTCTTTCTTACGATGGCAACACTTTCTATAGCTTTGGAAATATAATGCTCACAAAAATTAGGGGATATTTAAAAATGAATATGAAATGATTAAAAAAAGCATTTGATTTTTTCTATTAAACAAGAACATTAGCAAATCAAATGACAAATCAAAGAAAGTGGTTTGATTATGCAAATAAGGTGCAAAAACAACTTTTATTTCAGTGGTGAAAATTCACTGTACAAAAGGCTGAAAGTACTGGAGTATCTGCACGTTCCCTGATCCCCTAGTTTTTGTGAGCAGTGTACTTCAGCACCCTTCATCTCAGTTCACCCTCACAATATCAATAGTGATATGGCCAAAATCGTTTTGTTCATTTTGCCGATGAGGAAATAGCAGCCGGGGGAGACTAGTTTCCTGGTAGCTGGGTCTATTGTTCTTTCCTCTAATGAAACACTGGTCTGTACTTTTTCTTTGGTCCAACTTTCCTGTTGGAATATCTGCACATTCAATTTCTAGTCCACTTGACAGGATAGAAATACTGACGATTGCAGAAAACATTTACCAAAGCAAACATTAAAAAAATTAAAGCAACAAACAAACAAAACAACATAATATAGACCAAGAATCACAAATCACCCAATTACTTTGGTAATTTTAAACTGATAATGTCTTTTTTAATAAGGCTGAGAGAGTTTGAACTTAAATTTGTCCAACTACCCCCTCCCCCATACCCTCTTTACCACAGCTTGCTTTAAGAGCAACTAGCAAGCAATAGAACAGCTCCAGGATTAAGGGCTGCATGAGGATTGGAACAAAGAAATTTGAGAGCTGTTTGGCATTCTTTTTAAAACGTCTCCAAAGTTGCTCCTAAATCCTTAAGCATCAGAATTTTTATTCTTTACACAAGTAATCACCTCCAGCAAACTCTGTCTTTTGTTTAATTTTTTAATATTATTTGGGGAAAATAGAAATCCTTAAGAGGCAAAAGGGTAGCCATAGAAGAACAAATAAAATCTTTACATCCGTGTTGGAATGACTGTGTGTGTGTGTGCGCGCGCACGCATTTTCTTGAAGCTGCCATCGGCTGTATGAAGACAATGTTAAAAGCTTAGCAAAACATGAAGGAGATGACTATCTCTACAATTACTGGAGAATATTTCCAATTCATCAAGTACTATTTAATTTCTTTAAGGCTTCAATTTAAAAGCAAATCCAGCAGAACGATGACATTAGGATTTTTTTTTCATGAGCATATATAAAGCATCGCTGGGAACTTTTAGAAACAATTGAATATTTGAGCGCTTAATTAACATAAATAAGTTCATGGAGAAAAACTAGCAAATTATAGGTTAAGAAAAAAGTATATAGACGGTCTGTTCCTTGGCCGTGAGAATTGAGCTGAACATCTCATACTACTTTCAACTTTGAATTTGAAATTTAAAGTAAGGCCCGGTGAGAGGGTGAGCAAAGCCCTGATAGATTGTTTCCATGCAGACGCACGCACAAATCGCCCACTTATCCTGCAAAAAGGGCTTTCTCTGCCATGGCAAAGTCCAACATCTGATCAAAAAGTCTCACAGAGGTTGTTAATCTCGTGATCATCCTTATAGCAGCTGTATCTCAGTCTCTCATTAAAAATAAAAAATAGATTTCTAAGTAAATCAAGTTTGATTTAGGTTGTATTATGGGGCCTTTAGAAAAGAGTTTTATCCCCATTGTTAATTGTGTTTTTCACATAGGAAAATAATCACGGGTCAGTGAAGCAGTAACCCCTTCACAACTTAAAGATGCATATTTCTGTTTGATGAATTGGCCTATACAAAACTTTAGGCATTTTGAATAGTAAATAATCCTAGGAAATTCCAGATTCCTTTCAGAGACCAATCTGTTAGGGAGTTTGATTGTATTTTCACATCCTCTATGTTTTGCTTATTCCACCTCCTAGTGATACACGCTAATACTTTTTCTTGTGTCCAGAGAATAGTCACTTGTACTTGACACCACCATCTCCCTGAGGGCACTGCTGTCTCTGTTAGAATTCCCTACCGCATCTACTCAAGACCACTTTTTCACATCGTCATTGTGCCTGTTCTTTGGATCCCTCAATATTTCTTAATCAAACTATATTCATTGTAGAAATAGAATCAAAGCTTTCCTCCCATGTAAATATTATATACTTTTTTGTGTGTATGAAGTTTCCAATATTTTCAAATTGCTTAGTAAACCTGTTTTGTTTTTTTCCTGACTTACGATGAATGCTCAGCAACATCACTCTAAACATAGAGCATAAGATTCTGTCTCTGCCATGAAGACTGTACAGAAAAATCCAAGTGACAAATATCATGTTTTATACAGGTTCACATGTTTCTAAATTTTTGTTCTCTTAGCATGATGACTCAGGCCAAGGTGCCATAGATTTTTGCAGGGTATGTGCCACAAGCTGACACTTCTTAGTAACATAAAGAAAAGTGGAACCAACTGAACTGAAGTGTTACTGATGTTTTTCTTTGATTTTACATGGAGTTGGTAATGAGTAGAGGACTGTGGGTGGAGAAAGGTGCTGAAAACCCACCAGAACAATGTGCTTTCAATTGCACCTTGTTTCCCTATTATACTAAGCTACGTCAGACTGACAGTAACAAAGATGATATAAAGACAGCCTGATCCTTAAAAATAATGCTCAGTATTATTGCATCTAAACTGTTGACATGTACAAGATATTCTATCATAATTGTTTCACGTCCTATAGTGATTTTCAAGGATGTTGGGCACTCTATGTTGAAGCTGTAAAAAACAGGGGCACAGCACATGTATCAGAGAATTTGGATTTGGAGACAGTATGTGTAATTTGCAAAATCCCAGCACCTAGAAATGTTTAAAGATCTTCCCCCAACTTTGTTTCATAGACTCACTGCTGTATGAGGAAAGACTCCTGACCATTTGGGAATCTCATGTTCTACTCACCTCTGATCTATGATCCAGGCTATTCTATTAATCCTTATTTTACTATGACTTTTGAGCTTAGCCCTTTGTTTTCATCTGTAAAATTTTGCTCTGTAGTGGTTTTAGATGACTCAAAATACTTTCATTTGAAAATGCTGTTTTGACCAAGCTTGGGGTCAAGGCCAGTTGGTTCTCCTTCTTTTTTTTCTTTTTTTTTTTTTTTACAGAGACAGAGAGAGTCAGAGAGAGGGATAGATAGGGACAGACAGACAGGAACAGAGAGAGATGAGAAGCATCAATCATTAGTTTTTTGTTGTGACACCTTACTTGTTCATATATTGCTTTCTCATATGTGCCTTGACCGTGGGGCTACAGCAGACCGAGTAACCTCTTGCTCGAGTCAGTGACCTTGGGTCCAAGCTGGTGAGCTTTACTCAAACCAGATGAGCCCGTGCTCAAGCTGGCAACCTCAAAGTCTCGAACCTGGGTCCTCCGCATTCCAGTCCGACACTCTATCTATCCACTGTGCCACTGTCTGGTCAGGCTGGTTCTCCTTCTTGGCAGTTGTTTAAGTCTACACCCGAACTGCTTCCTTAACTGGCTCATATTCTAGCCCAGTACGTTTCTGTCCTGTTTTCTTGGAGCATGCACCAGACAATCAGGGACAGCTCCTATGTCTCAGGGTTAACCCAAATTATTCAAATTATTTTCCCTAAGTACAGTTCCCATTGTAGTTGTGCCTTGTAACCTCTCTTCCCTTTAGGGTGGTAAGTGACAAAAAGTTCTGCATTTCATCTATCTTAGCGACATTTTGCAGGCTTCTGCTGCCAATAGAATGTGTCAATATTTTAATACATTTATATAATAAGATTTATTTTGTCCTTCAGTTGCATCTTACCTTTACAATGAACTCCCTCAATCAAATTCTTGTAGCAGTAGAATATAGTGGACCTTGGAATCAGATGTGTTTGAATTCAAGTTCTGCTCCTCACATTGAGTGATTCTGTTAACTGGAGGACGGTCTTGTCTCTCTGGGCCTCTTTTTTTGTTTGTTTGGTTTTTTTTATACATAAGAGTAAGAATAATAGGACCTGTTTCACAGTGTTGTGGTAATAAGGTATATATATATACATATATAAGCATATATATATAATAGTACCTGACACATAGTAAGCACCGGACAACTGGTAATTGTTGTCATTGATAGGCATTTATTTTTATATTTCTGTGTCTCTTGTTTGACTTTAATAATTATTTTTTTTTTGTGACAGGGACAGAGAGAGAGTCAGAGAGAAGGACAGACAGGGATAGACAGATAGGAAGGGAGAGAGATGAGAAACATCAACTTTTCCTTGTGGCACCTTAGTTGTTCATTGATTGTTTTTTCATATGTTCCTTGACCAGGGGGCTACAGCAGACCTAGTGATCCCTTGCTCAAGTCAGTGACCTTGGGCTGAAGCCAGAGACCTTGGGCTTTAAGCCAGTGACCTTTGGGCTCAAGCCAGCGACCATGAGGTCATGTTTATGATCCCACGCTCAAGCTGGTGAGCCTGTGCTCAAGTCAGGTGAGCCCATGCTCAAATCAGCGACCTTGAGGTTTCGAACCTGGGTCCTCTGTGTCACAGTCTGATGCTCTATCCACTGCGCCACTGCCTAGTCAGGCTCCAATAATTATCTTTTTTATTCTCCTGGGGCTTATTTGGTAGCATAACAAGATAAACATTTTGCTTTTATTTTCCAAAACATAATGTACTGTCTCAGCAGGATTGCTTGAATTCATTTATCTATTTCCAATAATAATGATTCTATTTTTACTGCATACTCCTTATGAGTTCTAAGGCTTGTTTTGTTAACTATTTTGTTCCATTGATCTGCTTATTCTTATATTAGTATCATACTGTTTTAACTATTGATGTTTTAAATAAACTGTAATGACTCATGGATTTCTCTATTACTTTTTTTCCCCAGTAAGTTTTTAGGTATCTTTGCCTTTGTACTACTCACAATAAATTTTAGGATAATTCTGTCACATTAAAAAAAACTCATTAGTGACAGTTGTCAGAGGGGAGAAGGGTTGGGGGACTGGGTGAAAATGGTGAGGGGACTGAGAAGTACAGACTGGTAGTCACAAATAAGTAACATGGATGTAAAGTACAGCATAGGGAATATAGTCAATAATGTAATAATCATGTATGGTGCCAGGTAGGTACCGGAAATATTGGGGGAGCACTTGTAAAGTACATGGTCAGCTGACCGGTATCTTATACACTTGCAATTAATACAAAATAATATTGAAAGTAAACTGTAACTTTATTAGAAAGTCAAACTAAATAAATATTTTTAAATCTCATTTGTAATTTTATTGTAATTATATTACACCTAAAAACGAATATGGGATAAACTAAAATCTTTTTATTTATTTATTTTTTGGGGGGGATAAACTAAAATCTTACCAAATTGTATCCCCATATAAAAACATACTTCTGCACCTATAATGTTTCTTTTTAAAAAAACTTTATTTAGTAATCTCTATGAGGGATCAACCACATTCTATTCCAGTTCTCTTTATAACTAGCAATGCTTTTTGATAAATCTCATAATCTTGATGTAATTTTCGCTCTGCAGAAACTGATGGCATTTACATTAGGGTTAAGTAAGTTAAAGTATGCATAAAAATAGTAAAAAAAATAAAAAGGTAAATATTTATAAAGATATGAAAAGATATTACTAATATTAAAAAGTCAAACTTTGAGAAAAAGGACAATTTTGCATCAAAAGTATTTCATTTCATATAAAAGATCTCTACAAAAACAAACCCACTAAAATTTAGTAAAACACAGAGACCCAGGGATCTCAATATTAATCATCTCCAAAAAAAACCCACCTTTTTGCTAACCACTACTAATTTAATCCTTATCTCCTTATGGTGAAGACATGTCAGCAGGGAATATGTACAGTGGACCTTGTAAAGTCACTCTCATGTTTCCATAGATTCTTAGAGTTTGAAGAGATCATAAAGTCATCAAGTTTAAATTTTTATTTGTTAAAATGCCTCTTCTTTAATATTTCCAGCAATAGTAAGTTCATTAATTTGTAAGTAATTATTAATATCTGTTTCCTTAATATCTGTTTCCTTGTAGCTTTCATGTATGCACAGATGCTACAGATAAAGTAAGGTAAAGTGTCTAATTACATCTGGCAAGAAGTAAGAAACTGAAGTCTGGCCTGTGGTGGCACAGTGGATAAAACATCAACCTGGAATGCTCATGTCACCGGTTTGAAACCCTGGGCTTGCCTGATCAAGGCACATATGAGCAGTAACTAACAAGTTAATGCTTCTTTCTCCCCATCCTTTCCCTCTTCTTTATGAAATCAATTTAAAAAAGAGAGTGAATGTCAAGAAACACCCAGGCAATGCATTTCAAAGGAGGTACAACTTGAACTACATCTTAGAAAGAGAGAGGTTAAGGCATTCAAGGCGGAAGAATATCACTGAAAGTTTGACACACTTGAGAACTCTACTAAGTTTGGTTCTGCTGTAACAAAACAGATACATGAGAGAGTAGTTGAAGATAAGGATGATTAAAAAGGTAAGTGACTGGCACCTGAGAGTCTTCTGTGTCAAGTTGAAGAGTTTAGGTTTTGTTGACAATAGAATCATTATAAGATTCTTTAAACTCAACAGATTTGTTCAACTGTGCTCCTAGACGTACACAAAATCTTTTTCTTTAACCTTTTTTTGTTCTTCAAAGTACTTGAAGATAGTCCTTATGCCTTTTCATCTCTTTAAAGAGTTTATCATCAGTATGTTTTCTTTGTTATGACCATTGTGTTTCCTTTACCCTGAATTCATTATAATTTAAGTTCATTTTAAATTATAATACCCAGAATTAAGTTAATACTTCAAATATGATTTAACACTGCAAAGTAGAACAATATTATTTTATCTCATTAATTTTATATAAAACTTAAAAAAAAGATTAAAATCAGGTTTGGTTTATTTTACTGTTGGAGTAGGGACAAGGTATTGAATAACCAAGGGTTTGTTATGCTACCCTAACAAAGAACTCCAAAATCTCAGTAACTTAACCCCAAAAAAGTTTATTTCCACTCATACTTAAAAACTAATATGGATCAGCATGGGGTGTTGCATTCATCACAATCATTCAGAAATTCAAGTTGACAGAAACTCCTTTACAATACCTACTTCTGTGGTCAAAAAGAAAGGAAAACAGGGTAGTAAATTATACAGTGGCTCTTAAAATATCCAAAGCAACTCAGTTGGCTTTACCTAAATTCAAAAGGGGTAGGAACATCCAATCTACCATAAACTTAGACAGAGAGAAGAGCTAGGCTATTTGACTGACATTGGTGACTTCTATCACCTGACAACTAGGTCACAAGAAGCAAATGACCAATTAAATGTTCTAGATTTTGTTTCCTTATTCTGATATGAATGGCTATCAAGCCAGATCTCCTTAAAGTTATAAAGTCTTATGTTTTGGTTAAAAATCTAATGATCACAATAAACTGAAGAACAAAACAGGAACAGAGGCAGGGTCACAGGGAACAGATGGACAGCTATCGGCGGGAAGGGAGAGAAGGGACTGGATGAAAGAAGGTGAAGAGATTAACAAAAAAAAACCATATATACGTAACACACACACATATACAAGGGAGTAATAGCCAGAGGGCCATTACATTTCCTATTATATATATATTTAAAGAAATATGTGCACATATGTAAAAAGAAATCAACAAAAATATTCATAAAACACCTGACCAGGTGGTGGCGCAGTGGATGGAGCATTGGACTGGGATGTGGAGGACCCAGGTTCGAGACCCTGAAGTTGCTAGCTTGAGCACTGGATCATCTGGTTTGAGCAAGGCTCACCAGATTGAGTGCAGGGTCACTGCTCAAGCGAGGGGTCACTTGGTCTACTGTAGCCTCCTGGTCAAGGCACATGTGAGAAGTCAATCAATAAACAACTAAGGAACCACAACGAGGAGTTGATGTTTCTCATCTCTCTCCCTTCCTGTTTGTCTGTCCCTATCTGTTCCTTTCTCTGACTCTCTCTGTCTCTGCCACACACACACAAAAACAAAATTCGTAAAACATTTTTGTGTAACAGCAAGACGTTGAAGACAACACTAATATATACCAAGAAGAGGTGATTAAACTGTGGTATATTAATCCAATAAAATGCCATTCTTCAGTAAGAATGAGTGATGTAAATCCACATGTGTCAGCATGAATAACTATTCAATATATAGTGTTGAGCAGATAAAAAGTTGCACCATTTATGGCATTTAAAAATATTCAAAACACTGCTATTATTTAGTGGTATGCATATGTAGTACAGAGTGTAAAAACATCAGTAAATGTAATATGCACTCAAATCAGACTAGTGATTTTTCTGAAGTGGAGGGAGGAGAAGTCTAATTCATAAAGGTGTACAGAGGTCTTCAGTGTATTTGTTTCAGATAGATAAAAGTGTATATATATATATAACATATATATATATGCTTGCTTTATTATTCTTTGCACTCTTATGATTCACTGTACATTTTACTTTGTAAAAACTAGTTCTCAATTAATTTAAAGAATAGAGAAAGGTCTTTGAACTTAATAAATTTATTTTTCTGCATGGAGACAATACATATTAACAAAGGTTGAGAAGAAAAAAGGGACTTTGCTAGCTCTATATCTTAGTCCATTCTGGCTGCTGTAAAAAAAAATACAATAGACCAGGTGGCTTATAAATAACAGAACTTTATCTCTCATTGTTCTGGTAGCTGCAAGTCTGAAGCCAGGGTGTCAGCATGGTGAAGTTCTTGTGAAAGCGCCCTTCTAAGTTGCAGATCCCCAACTTCTCATTGTGTCCTGACATTGTGGTCTGCAGTGAGGGATTTCTTTGGAGCCTTGTTAACAAGGAGACTAATCCCTTTTGTTAGGGTTATGCCCTTATGACCTAATCACCTCCTAAAGATTTCACCTCGTAAAACCATAACCTTAGAGGTTAGGATTTCAACACATGAATTGTGAGCATCACATGGAATCAATAATACTCTACCATTTTACTTGCTAAGTTGGTACACATAAAACTCTCTGGCGCTCATCATTGAATTTTGCAAAATAACTCTCTTTAGTTTTGTTGAATCTAATCTTACAACTTGTTTATGTTGAATTTGATTATTTGTAAAAAATAAACAGATACTTTTTCAAAGTCTGGGTTTTAAAAATTTATAAATGCTGTTTTTACATAATGACCAATATGTTTTAAAAAGATGAAATTCTAAGATTCTCTGATCAAGTATTAGGAACATTCTTTTAATAAGTTCTGATCCCAAATTATTTCTTCTTAACCAAATTAAGATTTCCAAAATATTTTTAAAAACTAGAAAGTTATTTTTCTATTAGAAAATAGAATAGTTCTGAATGCTGTACTATAAACTCTTCCAGCAAACAAAATATAAGATATAAATTTATATTTTATCATCCCCCTAATTGTTCATTCCATTTACCAAAGTACACAAAAATCTTTCTTAAGTATGCCTGATTCATATCAGAATATTCAGTGACTATACAATGAGCCTATATTTTGAAGTTTTTATACTCATTTACTAAGTAATAGTCTGGCTAGATGGTGCCAATTAAGTTTGCTAAGACTTGAAAGTTCTTGGGTGTTATGAGATTTAAAGTTCTAACTAACAAATTTTAATTAAAGAGGCTGGATAAATATTTGATAGTGTATTTAGAAATTATCATAGAAGCTATAATAATAACAAAACAACTTTTGTGCAAGCGTTATTATTTATATTAGCTACCATGTTCCATTAGGTTGGGAGAGTGAGTTGATAAAAAAACAAACAAACAAATAAACAAAAAAAACCGCTTAGCCAAAAAACAACCAGGTCACCTTGATTTCTCTGTATTATAGTCATTCAGAAATTACACAAAGAAAGTTTATTCCAGATAAACAAGACACTAATCTACACACTAACTTTTAGGTAGAAATTGCCCCATAGTATTCTATGATTATACTAAATAAATAGTAACTTACTAGCCTAAAGGACCGAATACATTATTCAAAGTGGAGTAACATCCATTATTCAAAACATAGTCATCTGATGAGGTTCTTTTCCTGTACCACTTAATATAAATTGCTACAATAAAAAGAAGTATTTTTGCTTAAAACTTTCTAATTCCATTTGACAAGATGCCCTATATTATTGTCTCTAACAACTGATCAGAATTCACAGTGACTGTTCAACTCAAATTGGAAATGTAAGTTGCCCTTTGAAGATGTAAGCAACCTGTATTATCGATGGTGGTGAATAAAAGAGATGCTCTGTATCAGTGGTAGTCAACCTGGTCCCTACCGCCCACTAGTGGGTGTTCCAGATTTCACGCTGGGCGGTAATGGAGCAACCAAAGTATAAATAAAAAGATAGATTTAACTATAGTAAGTTGTTTTATAAAGATTTATTCTGCCAAACTTAGCGAAAATCCGACATAAAGTACTTGGTAAGTAATTATTATTATATGCTTTAACTTGCTGTAACTCTGCTTTATAAATTTTATAAAGTAAAGTTACTTCCCTACTTTATAAATCACCATTACTGTAGAACCGGTGGGCGGTTAGAAAATTTTACTACTAACAGAGATACAAAAGTGGGTGGTAGGTATAAAAAGGTTGACTACCCCTGCTCTATATAAACACACACACAGAGTGCAAATCAAAGCACCGCGCTATAAAATACTGTTTAATAACATTTCTGCTACTGCCACTTCTGTAAATTAAACAGAAATTAAACTAAAGAAATGGACACACTGGCATGTTGTTTCTTTCTTGTTCAAATAGCTTTTTCAAAAAATATTGTCACCAAATTTGGATTTACAATTTTGAATTATGAAGTGTTCATAAACAATTCTGACCTTCCATCTTTTCCTGTGCTCTGCAACCACTTTATACTATTTCTATTTCTTTCTTTTTTTTTTTTTTTACATTTTCTAACATAGTTTTTTTTTTCTTTTTTTTTTTTTTAATAAATTTTTATTAATGGTAATGGGATGACATTAATAAATCAGGGTACATATATTCAAAGAAAACATGTCTAGGTTATTTTGTCATCAAATTATGTTGCAAACCCCTCGCCCAAAGTCAGATTGTCCTCCGTCACCCTCTATCTAGTTCTCTGTGCCCCTCCCCCTCCCCCTAACTCTCTCCCTCCCTCCCTCCCATGTCCTCCCTCCCCCCCCACCCTTGGTAACCACCACACTCTTGTCCATGTCTCTTAGTCTCATTTTTATGTTCCACCAATGTATGGAATCATGTAGTTCTTGTTTTTTTCTGATTTGCTTATTTCACTCCTTATAATGTTATCAAGATCCCACCATTTTGCTGTAAATGATCTGATGTCATCATTTCTTATGGCTGAGTAGTATTCCATAGTGTATATGTGCCACATCTTCTTTATCCAGTCTTCTATTGAAGGGCTTTTTGGTTGTTTCCATGTCTTGGCCACTGTGAACAGTGCTGCAATGAACATGGGGCTACATGTGTCTTCACGTATCAATGTTTCTGAGGTTTTGGGGTATATACCCAGTAGAGGGATTGCTGGGTCATAAGGTAGTTCTATTTGCAGTTTTTTGAGGAACCACCATACTTTCCTCCATAATGGTTGTACTATTTTACAGTCCCACCAACAGTGAATGAGGGTTCCTTTTTCTCCACAGCCTCTCCAACATTTGCTATTACCCGTCTTGTTGATAATAGCTAATCTAACAGGAGTGAGGTGGTATCTCATTGTAGTTTTGATTTGCATTTCTCTAATAACTAATGAAGCTGAGCATCTTTTCATATATCTGTTGGCCATTTGTATCTCTTCCTGGGAGAAGTGTCTGTTCATGTCCTCTTCCCATTTTTTTATTGGATTGTTTGTTTCTTTGTTGTTGAGTTTTATGAGTTCTTTGTAAATTTTGGATATTAGGCCCTTATCTGAGCTGTCGTTTGAAAATATCAGTTCCCATATAGTTGGCTGTCTGTTTATTTTGATATCAGTTTCTCTTGCTGAGCAAAAACTTTTAATTCTGATGTAGTCCCATTCATTTATCTTTGCCTTCACTTCTCTTGCCATTGGAGTCAAGTTCATAAAATGTTCTTTAAAACCCAGGTCCATGATTTTAGTACCTATGTCTTCTTCTATGTACTTTATTGTTTCAGGTCTTATATTTAGGTCTTTGATCCATTTTGAATTAATTTTAGTACACGGGGACAGGCTGTAGTCGAGTTTCATTCTTTTGCATGTGGCTTTCCAGTTTTCCCAACACCATTTGTTGAAGAGGCTTTCTTTTCTCCATTGTGTGTTGTTGGCCCCTTTATCAAAGATTATTTGACCATATATATGTGGTTTTATTTCTGGGCTTTCTATTCTGTTCCATTGGTCTGAGTGTCTATTTTTTTGCCAATACCATGCTGTTTTGATTATCGTGGCCCTATAATATAGTTTAAAGTCAGGTATTGTAATGCCCCCAGCTTCATTCTTTTTCCTTAGGATTGTTTTGGCTATTCAGGGTTTTTTATAGTTCCATATAAATCTGATGATTTTTTGTTCCATTTCTTTAAAAAATCTCATAGGGATTTTGATGGGAATTGCATTAAATTTGTATATTGTTTTGGGTAATATGGCCATTTTGATTATATTTATTCTTCCTATCCAAGAACAAGGAATATTTTTCCATCTCATTGTATCTTTTTCGATTTCCCTTAACAATGCTTTGTAATTTTCATTATATAGGTCCTTTACGTTCTTTGTTATGTTTATTCCTAGGTATTTTATTTTTTTTGTTGCAATCGTGAAGGGGATTATTTTTTTGAGTTCGTTTTCTAATATTTCATTGTTGGCATATAGAAAGGCTATGGACTTTTGTATGTTAATTTTGTATCCTGCGACCTTACTGTATTGGTTTATTGTTTCTAATAATCTTTTTGTGGAGTCCTTCGGGTTTTCGATGTATAGGATCATATCATCAGCAAAAAGTGATAGCTTTACTTCTTCTTTTCCGATATGGATGCATTTTATTTCTTTGTCTTGTTGATTGCTCTGGCCAGAACTTCTAGCACCACGTTGAATAAGAGTGGAGAGAGTGGACAACCCTGTCTTGTTCCTGATTTAAGGTAGAAAGTCCTCAGTTTTATGCCGTTTAATAGGATGTTGGCTGATGGTTTATCATATATGGCCTTTATCATGTTGAGATATTTTCCTTCTATACCCATTTTGTTGAGAGTCTTAAACATAAAATTGTGTTGTATTTTATCAAAAGCCTTTTCTGCATCTATTGATAAGATCATGTGGTTTTTGTTCTTTGTTTTGTTGATATGGTGTATTACGTTAACCGTTTTGCGTATGTTGAACCATCCTTGAGATTCTGGGATGAATCCCACTTGATCATGATGTATTATTTTTTTAATATGTTGTTGTATTCGGTTTGCCAGTATTTTGTTTAGTATTTTAGCATCTGTATTCATTAGAGATATTGGTCTGTAGTTTTCTTTCTTTGTGCCATCCTTGCCAGGTTTTGGTATGAGGGTTATGTTGGCCTCATAAGATGTGTTTGGAAGTATTGCTTCTTCTTCAATTTTTTGGAAGACTTTGAGTAGAATAGGAACCAAGTCTTCTTTGAATGTTTGATAGAATTCACTAGTATAACCGTCTGGGCCTGGACTTTTATTTTTGGGGAGATTTTTAATAGTTTTTTCTATTTCCTCCCTGCTGATTGGTCTGTTTAGGCTTTCTGCTTCTTCATGACTCAGTCTAGGAAGGTTGTATTGTTCTAGGAATTTATCCATTTCTTCTAGATTGTTGTATTTGGTGGCATATAATTTTTCATAGTATTCTACAATAATTCTTTGTATTTCTATGATGTCTGTGGTGATCTCTCCTCTTTCATTTTGGATTTTATTTATTTGAGTCCTGTGTCTTTTTTCCTTGGTGAGTCTTGCCAAGGGTTTGTCAATTTTGTTGATCTTTTCAAAGAACCACCTCCTTGTTTTATTGATTTTTTCTATAGTTTTTCTGTTCTCTATTTCATTTATTTCTGCTCTGATTTTTATTATCTCCTTTCTTCGGCTGGTTTTGGGTTGTCTTTGTTCTTCTTTTTCTAGTTCCTTAAGGTGTGAAGTTAAGTGGTTTACTTCGGCTCTCTCTTGTTTGTTCATATAGGCCTGAAGTGATATGAACTTTCCTCTTATTACTGCTTTTGCTGCATCCCAGAGATTCTGATATGTCGTATTTTCATTTTCATTTGTCTGTATATATCTTTTGATTTCTGCGCTTATTTCTTCTTTGACCCATTCATTTTTTAGAAGTATGTTGTTTAGTTTCCACATTTTTGTGGGTTTTTCCCCCTCTTTTTTGCAGTTGAATTCTAGTTTCAAGGCTTTATGATCAGAAAATATGCTTGGTACAATTTCAATTTTTCTAAATTTGCTGATATTGTCTTTGTGGCCCAACATATGGTCAATTCTTGAGAATGTTCCATGTACACTAGAGAAAAATGTATACTCTGTCGCTTTGGGATGAAGTGTCCTGTAGATGTCTATCATATCCAGGTGTTCTAGTATTTCGTTTAAGGCCACTATATCTTTATTGATTCTCTGTTTGGATGACCGATCTAGAGCCGTCAGCGGTGTATTGAGGTCTCCAAGTATGGTTGTATTTTTGTTAGTTTTTGTTTTAAGGTCAATAAGTAGCTGTCTTATATATTTTGGTGCTCCTTGGTTTGGTGCATATATATTAAGGATTGTTATGTCTTCTTGATTCAACTTCCCCTTAATCATTATGAAATGACCATTTTTGTCTCTGAGTACTTTTTCTGTCTTGTAGTCAGCATTATTAGATATGAGTATTGCTACACCTGCTTTTTTTTGGGTGTTGTTTGCTTGGAGTATTGTTTTCCAGCCTTTCACTTTGAATTTGTTTTTATCCTTGTTGCTTAGATGAGTTTCTTGTAGGCAGCATATAGTTGGATTTTCTTTTTTAATCCATTCTGCTACTCTGTGTCTTTTTATTGGTAAGTTTAATCCATTTACATTTAGTGTAATTATTGACACTTGTGGGTTCCCTACTGCCATTTTATAAATTGCTTTCTGTTAGTTTTGTATCTAGTTTGATTCTTCTCTTTTGTTTTTCTATCATTTGTTTTTGTTTGTTTGTGTTCCATACTTCTTTCCTCTGTTGCTACCTTTTTTAAGTCAAATGTTTTTGTGGTGGTTTTTTTAAGGGTGGTTACCATTAAGTAATGAAAAGGGTACCTACCATATTCATTGTAGTACCCTATCTTATAAGTATTTCTGCACTTCATCATCCTTTGCTACTGTTAATCTCCATCCTCTCCCCCCTTTTTTTCCTTTGTTGTCACAGTTTAAGTTTGGTTTTATTGTGTTCTTGGTGGAGCTGTTACTTGTGGTGTTGTTTTCTTTTGTTCTTTGAATCTAGTTGGAAAACCCCCCTTAGTATTTCCTGGAGTGGGGGCTTTCTGTTGATAAATTCTCTCATCTTTTCTGTATTTGTGAATGTTTTTATATCTCCTTCATACTTGAAGGATAGCTTTGATGGGTATAGTATTCTTGGTTGAAAGTTCCTCTCTTTCAGGGCTTTAAATATTGGGGTCCACTCTCTTCTAGCTTGTCGAGATTCTGCTGAGAAATCTGATGATAATCTAATAGGCCTTCCTTTATATGTTGTACTCTTCTTTTCCCTGGATGCCTTGAGAACTTTTTCTTTGTCATTGGTTTGTGTCATCTTTATTATGATGTGCCTTGGAGTGGGTTTGTTGGGGTTAAGAAAACTTGGTGTTCTGTTTGCTTCTTGAATTTGAGGCTTTAGTTCCTTCCACAGGCTTGGGAAGTTCTCGTCTATTATTTGTTTGAGTATATTCTCCATTCCATTTTCTTTCTCTTCTCCCTCTGATATACCTATTATTCTTATGTTATTCTTTCTGATGGAGTCAGACAATTCCTGTAGGGCTTTCTCATTTTTTATTATTTTTGAGTCTCTTTCTTCTTCTCTCTGTTGTGCCTCAAGTTGTTTGTCTTCTATTTCACTAATCCTATCTTCAATCTGGGCTGTTGTGTTAGCTAAGCTTGTTACCTCGTTTTTCAGCTCGTGAATTGAGTTTTTCATTTCTGTTTGATTTGTTTTTATAGTTTCAATTTCCTTGGTAATATATTCTTTGTGTTCATTGAGTTGTTTTCTGATCTCCCTATATTGCCTTTCTGTGTTTTCTTGTATATCTCTGAGTATTTTTAAGATTTCTATTTTAAATTCTCTGTCATTTAGCTCCAAGGCTTCCAATATGTTAAGTCTTTTCTCCATAGATTTTTCCACATCTATTTGTGTTACCTCTCTTTCTTTTGTATCCATAATATTCGATTTCCTCTTTCTTATAGGCATCTGAGGGTGGTCTTATTGATAGCACTAATTAGAATTAATAAAGAGTAAAAAGAAAAAAAAAAGAAAAAAAAGGGTAAAACACCCCACAAAAAAAAACAGTAATAGTTTATTATTTCCCCCTTTTTTTCTCTCTTCTCTTTCCCTCCTCTTCCCTCCTCAGGGAAATATCATGGAGGGCCTGATTTGGGGTGAAGAGTTCAAGGGGCAAAAAAAAGGGAGTAGGGACCTACTAAATGCAAAAAAAAAAAAAAAAAAAAAAAAAAAAAAAAAAAAAAAAGGAAGAAAATCTTAGACAAGCATAAGATGATTTGCTTGTAAGTGATGGTCAACTAAGAGATATAATGAGAAGAATAAGAAGGAATCAGAAAAAAGGACCAAAAAAGAATAATAAAGAAGAAAAAATAAAAATAATAAGTTAAAATCTGTTGTATTAAGTGGAGCGAAGACTAAATACAATGGAGACCTTGGGTTGGGAGGACCCAAAATGCCAGAAAAATAAACAAACAAGAGAAAAAAAAAACAAAAGCAAAAAAGAGAAATAAAGCCAAAAAAAAGCCTTGAGTCCCAAATTAACTAATTTGTTCGTGATTGAGGATTATATGGGAGGAAAGTAAAATGAGAAAAGAAAAAACGAATAGAAAGGAAAAAATAAGAAAAAGAGAAAAACGAAGGAAGAAATAAAATAGGAGGAGAAAAAAACAAAATAAAGCAAGACAAAAAAAAACAAAAAAAAAAAAGAGGAGAGAGTGAGAGTTAAGTGTTTTGGAGTATAACCTTAAAGGAGGGTGAGGATGAAGAAGAAAAATAAAATGCAACACTCATGGGTAGTGTAGTTCAAGAAAGGGGAAGCATAAGATGGGCAGAGAATAGAAGGACCGAGGTGGAGGAAATAAAGGCAAAAAGATAGAAGAAACAAACAACAACAACAACAACAACAAAAAATTAGTGGATCAAGTTGTAAAGTCTGTGGGTTTTTCTTGATTTTGAGAGGTTAACTTCTTCCTTTTTCTTTTCTCTCCCTCTTCCTAGTCGGTGACTCTGTACCCCAGGCTCTGCCCCTGTGTCACTCTTAGGTAGGGATTTGCAGTTGATGGGATTCTATGGCAATGTCATATAATTGGCTTTAGTCTTGCTGGAAGTAAAGGCTTGTTGGCGTTTGCAGGGTCCAACGATGAGAGAGTTTGCTTTCCTGGATTCTCTCTCCTAGTCCCCCCTTTCTGAATTAGCAGCCTGGTGATCCAGCTATAAGGCTGCAACAGCTTCTGCCTGGGGAGTAAGAGGCTCAAAGAGCTGGGAAATCCCCACTCTATCCCCACTCAGTGCAAGGCTTTGGGAAATGCTCTGACAGTCAGGGCCTCCAGTGTAATCAGGCGGGGGTGGGAGTCAATTGTTGTCAAGGTGACTGTTCAGCGCCTATCATTTAGTTGGACCTCTCAACCCAGGCTTTCCACACTTTGTAGCCTGTTTTTGCAGGGAAGAAGAGGCACTAGTCTCTGCTTACGACTAGTGTAGTATAGACCTTATTATCTGCCAAGTCCTTCTTGTTAGCGTTTATCCCTGAATATGGAGGCTCTATCAATCAGAAGTTGCCCCCGCCCCTTTAGCGAGAGGCACTAAAAAATATCACGCCTCTTGTCTTGGATCGCTGAACTGAGAGAGATCTTATCAATTAGAACCGAGGGTGCGCAGACTTTAAGGGTTAAGCTAATTTCAGTGATTGAGTCGCAGCTGTGCTTCCGAAGGTATTTTAGGCTGCCTGCGCGTGCCCCTCCCCCAACGCTTGATTGTTAGCTTGAATGGCTGGGTGAGGTGCCCCGCCCACGGAGAGAATCTCCCAAGCCTCTCCCGCTCGCCCCGCCGCTGGCGGCTGGACCGCACCAGGCACAGGATAATGGAGCCCCCTGGGTGTACGGGCCAGCAGGGCGCCCTGGGCGCGTGGAATGCCCAAGGCACGCGCGTGAATGGGGCGCTCCGGGCACCGGTGGCCGGCGACCCCCACTCGCAGTGTGCGGGCCGCTGGGAACATCAGCGGTGCTCAACCGGACCAGGCGCGCGCGCGGCGGCTCGTGGCGGCCGCTCGCGGTGGCGGTTCGCGGCGGCTTGCGGGGGCTCGCGGCGGCTCGCGGTGGCGGCTCGCGGTTCCCAAGTATATGGGCTGACTTACCGCAGGCGCACTCCCTCGCGGCTTGAATGAGCGTCGCTGCTGCGGTAGCTTCCTCCACACCCTCGTCTCTCAGATTCAAGTGATAACAGTCCTTTTGCTTTCAGTTTGTGTGGAACTCCGGAATGCTCCAAGGATAAATTTTTCTGTTTGTAGTTGATAAATTTGTTGTGATTTAGGGGAGAGCTGTCGGACGCGCTTCTCTCGGCGCCATTTCCGTTCTATTTATTTCTATTCAAGAATTGTGGAGTTCATGTTAACAGTGAAACCCCCTTTCAGGTAAGTGGTGGGAATTTCTCTGTTCCTAGTCACAGATGAACTTGAAAGATCCACATGGAAAGGATTAACCAACCTGGAAATAAACAAGGCAAACACCAAACTTCCTGGGGCCCGGTGCTAAAGGGAAGCCTCTGCTTTGATCAAGGAGACAGTGCAAGGGAGGAATCATTGGTAATGGTTCTTTGGAAAAGAGGGTTAGGAAGAATCTGTTTTAGGGAAAGAACACTCCCAAATCTTCCTGATAAAAACAACAAACAAACAACAAAAAGATCTCAGAACTTAAGGCAGATCATAGAAAGTCCATGTAGTTGCTATAATAAGGAACTCAAATGCCATGAGGAAGTAAGTAGACTCCTACAAAGTGAAGAGTTTATCAGTGTTTAACACATTAACATAGATTTATTATAGCAGTTACCCTAAGATTTGAAAACATGTCCTTCTACTCCCCATGTTGTTTGCATAATCAAGCAGTGATGGGCCAAATTATATGAGCTCACAGTGTAGAACACATTTCAATATTTTTGTCAGTTGTTCCCAACATGGAAAACTCTTGAATAGATCCACTTCTCAAAGAAGTAAGTTTGATGTGTTGTATAGATTTTTTTCAAGCACATTCTAAATATATCTCAGGATTATGCAAGATACTTTGCAACAAACAGTGTAGGTTAGTTAGAATTGGCCATTTTGGCCAATTTTTTACGATTTACTTAACAAGCATTTCCTACATTCACACTATAATAAAATACTACCAATTTTCTATTGTGTAGCTACCAACTATTTTATTTCTTTATTCCTGTCCAGCTGCCAACACTTGAATGGAAAAGATTTTTCTTTAGAAAACTATTTTGTTCATAAAATATTTTTTATAAATTGATGGACTACCAACAGGAGCTCATAGACTACAAAGCACACTTCACTTAAAGTAGACAGTAAATCAGTTCTTATAGATATTTTGGAAGAAAAGGCCAAAACTGAACTTTTATGCTTTTAAAAACTTTATATCATATTAGATAAATATTAAAAAATTATTATGTGAAACACTCAATGATTACTAATAAAGTTTTAAGCAAATCTAGATAATCAACATGCCTTTCAAGTTTTATTTTTCACATTCATAAGATAGCCTACTATTCTGTTATATCATATTATGCCTCAAGAAGATATAATGGTATATTTGTTACTGCTATTGCCACTTAAATAAATATTAAAAGATTTTTCTTTCATATATTCAAATCTAACTTTTAAATAACTTCATTGAAATATCCACATGCTATAAAATTTATTTATTTGAAGCATATAATTCAGTGTTTTTTAGTCCATTCATACAGTTATAATATCATCATCACTATCTAATTTCAGACATTTCGATTACCCAGAAAAGAAGCCTCCTACTCATTAGCAGTCACTACTCATATCCTTCACAACCCTACTTCTTTCTCTACAGATTTGCCCATTCTATGACCTTAATATAAACAAAATAATATAATATGCAACCTTTGTGTCTGGTTTCCTTCTGTTAGAAAAATGTTTTCAAGGCACATCTATGTGGTAAAATGTATTGGTATCTCATTCTTTTTTATTGCCAAATAATTTTCCTTTGTATGTTCATACCATATTTTGTTTATCCATTCATCAGTGGGTGAACTTAAGAATTGTTTTTATATTTTGACTGCTTTGAACAATGCTGTTGTGAACATTCATATACCAACTTTTCTGTGAACATATATTTTCATTTTACTGGGTGCATATCTAGAAGTAAAAATTTTGGGTCATATAATAATTCTATGCTTAACTTTTTGAGGAGCTGCCAAACTGTTTTCCAGAGTTGGTGTAATATTCTCTGAAAACACTGTCTTCTGAAAGTAAAACTATTTTCAAAATTATTTTGTTCAAGTTATAATTTTTAATAGCTCACAAACACTAGTATCCAACTAATATTTTTTAGAAAACCTACTTAAATTCCTTATCTTACTTTCAACTCAATATTTGGTTATTCTCTTCATAGGCTTGGTGATTTGCAGAGTTGATGATAAGAAATGGAATATTACACAATCATGTCTGTAGTGCCTATTCATGTACTTGAGAAAAAAATATAGCCTTAAATGGAAATTTTATCCATAGAAGACAGTTTGTGTTCATGAAATTTTAAAATAAATTTCACTGTAAATCTTTTATTTATTAAGCAAAAGAAATATAAATGATTTTTGGTGGCTGGATGCTAATACAGAATTGGGGTTTTGAGGTCCTATTTAAAATTTAAATATTTAATTAAATTGATTTTTTTTTCTGAAGTTGGAAATGGGGAGGCAGTCAGACAAACTCCCGCATGTACCTGACCGGGATCCACCGGGCATGCCCACCAGGGGATGATGCTCTGCCCATCTGGGGCATTGCTCTGCTGCAACCAGAGGCATTCTAGTGCCTGAGACAGAGGACATAGAGCCATCCTCAGCACCAGGGCCAACTTTGCTCCAATGGAGCCTTGGCTGCGGGAGGGGAAGAGAGAGACAGAGAGGAGGAAGAGGGGGAGGGGTAGAGAAGCAGATGGGCACTTCTCCTTTGTGCCCTGGCCGGGAATCAAACCTGGGACTCCTGCATGCCAGGCCGACGCCCTATCACTGAGCAATCCGGCCAGGCCCTGATTTTTTATATTACTTATCTGTGTTTAACTGGTCTGATTCCCAGAAATACTCTGAGTCCTCTCTCAGAGCTACTAGAAAACTTTAATTACACACAAAATGCTGAAAGGGTATCAAAAGCACGGACTTACATAAACTGTATGCTATGTAATATAATGTGACTCAAATAATTTTGCTACTTCTTTCTGTGTTTTTAAAGCTGATTAACCCTCCTATAAAAAAATGTGATTTGGCCCTGGCCAGCTCAGTGGTTAGAGCACCGGCCTGGCATACAGACTTCTGGAGTTCTATCCCTGCAGGGCACACAGGAGAAATGACCATCTGTTTCTCTTCCTCTCCCTCTCTCCCTTTTCTCCCTCTTCCACTCATACAGCCAGTGGATTGATTGGTTCCAGCATTGCCCCAGGGCTGAGGATAGCTCAGTTAGTCCAAGCATCAGTCTCAGGCATTTTATATATATATATATATATATATATATATATATATATATATATATATATATATATATATATATATATATATAATGATTTAAATATATATATGATTTAACCCTTTGAGTAGTGAGTTTCTTTTCATGCTTGCTGGCTCCTGGGTGAGTTTTTTTCAGAAAATGAAATTAGTTTCCGTTACAGTTTTATTAACTTAAAATCATGTTTGTTTGATAACCAATTTATGGAAACAAGGAGAACATACATTTACCTTTTTTTTAATGTTGCCTTACACATTTTTAAAATTTTTGTATGATCATAGTCTGGATGGTCAGGAGGCATGAGGACATACATGAAAGTTCATACTTTTCAAAGGATTAATTGTAGTTTTCACTTTTTCTGGGACTCTTGTCAGATCAGTGATCTTATACCTGCTTTTAGTCACAGAATTGCTCAAACAAGAAACCTGAGAGTTCTTCAAACACTAGCACTCATTCAGTTCTTACCTACTAATTTGTGCTGAATGTGTCTCATTATCTTTCTTTCATGTATATACTGGTGCTACTTAGGTACTAAATAACCAAGAGATCAAATATCTTGCTTATTGAAGAGCAAAATGTTGTTTCAGGTGGAGGCATTTAAATGATGAGAAGCAGAAAAAAAATATAAATTGTTTTGTCTCTTTCACGTGACTTGAAAATCTGGCTGTCTCCATTTAAATATCTACTTACTTTGGGGGACTCTAGGTAGCATGCATGTTTGGAGATGTGTAAGTGCAGAAAAAACCCATGATCATAGACACAAAAGCAGAGGGCTGATTGAGTACTAGAAGCATAATAGAATTATCAAAGAATCAGTGGGCTACCCCTTCTTTATACTCCTCCACCTAATCCTCTGTAAGACACTGACTAATTTACTAATGAACTTCTTATCTTAGACTGCAAGGCTCACTGGAATATTAGCTAAGCACTGGCTAGTCCTTTGTGTTAAACCAATCTCAAGGTGTTCAAAGAAGTCATTCAGTTACAAAGACTTGCTTATGATGCCACAATATCATATGACTGAATTATAGGCTACTGGTGCATCTTTTATCTTTCTGAAACCTTTGGGTATTAGAGCATTTGTTTCCTATTGCTGCAAACTAAATCACTATGCTTATTGGCTTAAACAACACACACTTACTATCTCACAGTGTCTGTGAGCCAGAAGTCTGGGCACAACTTTAGCTGGGTTCTCCGCTTCAGAGTCTCATAGGTGGCAATCCAAGTGGCAACTGAAGCTGCAGCCTCATTGGAGCAAGATAGTTTTTTCGCTCTCTCTGGTTATTGACAGAATTCTTATTCTTGCCACTTTAAGACTAAACGATTCACTTTCTTGCTGGAGGTTTTCCTCAGTCCCTAGAGAACACCCTGACACAGGGGAATCTCTGACATGCTCACTTATTTCCTGAAGCTTACTTTTTCTTTTTTTTTTTCTTTTTTATAATTTTAAATTATTTTATTTTATTTATTCATTTTAGAGAGGAAAGAGAGAGGGAGAGAGAGACAGGGGGGAGGAGCTGGAAGCATCAACTCCCATATGTGCCTTGACCAGGCAAGCCCAGGTTTTCGAACCGGCGACCTCAGCATTTCCAGGTCGACGTTTTATCCACTGCGCCACCACAGGTCAGGCCAGTGAAGCTTACTTTTTCAAAGCCAGTTAAAAAGAACAAGTGTGCTAGCATGGTGGTATCATATAATATATCTTGTTTACGGAAGTGACATCCCACCACATGCCATATTCAGTGTCTCCAAAGTAAACCACAGTTTCCATTCACATCCCAGGAAAGAGGATTACACAGATGTAGGGACTATGGTGTGGATATTTTAGAATCTGCCTGCCTAGCTTGTGTGTCGCCTCTAGTGTCACTCAATAGCAATAGTGCTTTAGGGTAAGCCCTCAGGGGAAGGACTTTCTCACTCACATTTTCATTCAATAAGAGATCTAAGAGATGTGTCCAGAAACTAAGAAAGGCTAGCCAAGTACAAGTTAGAAAGAGAAAAAATGAACATTGAGAAAGTCAGGGAGCTCAAACTTCACCTCTACTCATGTCTGAAAAGCCAACAGGAAGTGCCAGAAGTAGTAATAATAGATAGTAATATATATTATTTTTTAGTGAGAGGGAGAGAGACAGACAGGGACAGACAAGGAGGAAGGGAGAGAGATGAGAAGCATCAGCTCATAGTTGTGGCATTTTAGTTGTTCATTGATTATTTTCTCATACGTGCCTTCATGGAGGGTTGGGGGGCTCCAGCCAAACCAGTGACCCCTTGCTCAAGCCAGTGACCTTGGACTCTAGCCAGTGACCTTGGGGTCACATCTATTGGTCCCACACTCAAGCTGGATGAGCCTGTGCTCAACCCAGGAACCTCGGGGCCTCAAACCTGGTTCTTTAGCATCCCAGGCCAATACTCTATCCACTGTGCCACCACTTGTTCAAGTTGATAGTAATGATTTTATTCATTATCACTTATAATTAAGACTAGACTGCTCCTGCCAATACCTAATGACAAATTGGGAATGTGGGACCCACACGGTGGATAAAGGGTCAAACAACGGTCCCTTTCTTGCTCTGCTGCAAGGACTTGCATACTTTCTCAAAGTACCAAGAAGCGTAAGAAACCTTACTTCTTTTACTCTCAGTCACACATGCCTTCAGTCCATTTTCATCTGGCCCTGGCCATCGTCGTTAATCTGTCACATTTTGACTCAGTTTGATGATAGAGTGAATGTGTGCAGGGAGGTGGTATTAAACAGATGCAGTTGTTTGATCCAGATAACTTATTAAATGCCTGTTGGACCTCATTTAAGAAGACTTCTGATAATAGGTAAAATTGAAATCTAAGAATTGCTCCCACAATACAATATAGTAGAATATAGTATACAATATACAATATACTTATTAAAAGAGTATACATTAACTTTTTTGTTGTTGTTGTATTTTTCTGAAGCTGGAAACGGGGAGAGACAGTCAGACAGACTCCCGCATGCGCCCGACCGGGATCCACCCGGCACGCCCACCAGGGGGCGACGTTCCGCCCACCAGGGGGCGATGCTCTGCCCCTCCAGGCAGAGCCACTCTAGCGCCTGGGGCAGAGGCCAAGGAGCCATCCCCAGCGCCCGGGCCATCTTTGCTCCAATGGAGCCTCGCTGCGGGAGGGGAAGAGAGAGACAGAGAGGAAGGAGAGGGAGAGGGGTGGAGAAGCAGATGGGCGCTTCTCCTGTGTGCCCTGGCCGGGAATCGAACCCGGGACTTCTGCATGCCAGGCCGATGCTCTACCACTGAGCCAACCGGCTGGCCAGGGCACATTAACTCTTTTTAAAAATTTTTTATTAATTTTAATTAATTGTGTTAACATGGATCCAAGTGTCCCACTCAGTATAATTCCCTGAACCCCACCCCATTGTCCCCCATTACCCTCTCTTTGCCCCCTCCCCCTAACTCCCTCCCTTTTTCCCTTTGGAATTTGTTGTCTTGTAATCTGTATCTATGTGCTATGTATGTATAATTTTACTAATCCCTTCATTAACTCTTTAAGATATCTTCTCATATACAGTTATTAAATCATTAATACTCACTGATGGAATCATATCTCTGGTGTTATTCCTTATTGGCTTCTTGGGAGACTGGTGACATAACCTATCTGGAAGAAACAGAAGAAATAACCTACAAAATGATCAAGGCTTTGAACATTGTGATCACTAGAACAAGGAGACATGAACGAAATAAAGCATCTGTTCAACAGATGTTTGGATACTCCTGGCAGGACCATCACATCGAACAACTCTAGAGGGCCACATTCAGCTTGTATGTTTGTTCCAGGGGTTGCAATTTACAAATATCACAATTCACTATAAATTGTCCCATTCGTAATTTTACAATTTGGCAGGCTTGGTCATCGAGTCATAATTAAAGAAATCAACTTCATTCTCGCTTGTGGCCTAGAGTGGTTGCTTAATAGCATTTGACATTGATAGCAAATTACTTTGAATGTAGTATACAAGACCAAGCTCAATGAGTTTATAAATTATATCAATTGTACTAGTGCATATGGCTGCTACAGCTATGACTCTCCCTCTACCCTAGGATGCTACGCTGGCTCAAGGCATGGGAAACTGTGGGAAATACCTCCTGACTTGCTAGCAGTGGAGATTTCATTCATGTTGATGCTTCACTTTCTCTTTCAATCTCAAAGGCATTATTCAACATCTTTTCTGGTTTAATTTGTTACCAAGATCCTTGATAATCTACACAGGAAGAGTTTGCCCTGGTAAAAGGCATGTGGGGGATCCTTGTTAAATCAGTTTACCTAACAATGTGGAATTATTTTTATACTTTAAATTAATATTCATTCATATGCAGGACAGATAGACAAGCCTTCAAACAACTTTCTGCGCAACTGAAAACAGTGTAACAAGACTGTGCTGCCCTTTCACTGTGCTCACTTACTTCACAGTCTTTGATGAGAAAGGTGCTGAGCTTATCCACAAACATGAAAAACAGATCAGGAAAGATTGAAGTGAAGATTTCATAAAATTAATGAGAGTGGAGACCTGAATTGAAGTTCATGCCTCTTGATTATTTGATCCTTCATTTGAGACGCTAAATGTAAAAGTTGCTACATTACTGTAAAAGAAAAGTGTTCCCAGTACTGAGTCACTGTATCCCTTTCCCCATAACAACATAGGCATGTGCACACACACACTTTTCTTTCATTAAATATTACTTAAATATTTTATCAGACCTATATCTATCAACAGGTTTCATGCATCAACTATTTGGTCAACAACTACTTAAAGTTTAGGATAATTTGACAGCCTAAAGTTGTGTTGCAGGCCATCTAATACATGCATTTGAGTGAGAAAACATGTTCCGTAAGGGTACGTGATTTATGCAAAGCTATACAGCTTTGGTCAGAGTGTCAAGGTGAACTAAATCCTTTTATTGACTTCAAATTTAATGCACCCATAATTTAAAAAATTTTATTTATTGATTTTTTGAGAGAGGGGGAGCGAGGGAAAAAGAGAGAATTATATCATATCATAGTTGCTTCACTTTATTTATTCATCAATTGTTTCTTGCATGTGCCTTGACCAGGCAAGCCCAGGGTCTCGAACCAGTGACCTCAGTTCACCAGGTCTGATGCTCTATCCACTGTGCCACCACAGATCAGGCAGTGTACCCATAACTTAGTGTCCTATATATCTACTTTATACGGCAAAAATGCAAATCATAAACATAGTTTACTTAAGAAAGTACTGGATATCTGTCACTTCTATACTAAGTTGCTTTGTTCTTCTTTTCATGGGCATACAACACCTTTGCAAATACAACAAAACAACTAGCATATTTAATGCTTTATGTTACATGCAATTCCAAGTGCTTTACATACACTAAACCATTTAATCCTCACAACAAGCCTATGAGTCATGGACAGTTATTCTCATTTTATTTATTTTTTTATTTTTATTTTTTTGTATTTTTCTGAAGCTGGAAATGGGGAGAGACAGTCAGACAGACTCCCGCATGCGTCCGACCGGGATCCACCCGGCACACCCACCAGGGGTGATGCTTTGCCCACCAGGGGGCGATGCTCTGCCCCTCCGGGGCGTCGCTCTGCCGCAACCAGAGCCACTCTAGTGCCTGGGGCAGAGGCCAAGGAGCCATCCCCAGCGCCCAGGCCATCTTTGCTCCAATGGAGCCTTGGCTGCGGGAGGGGAAGAGAGAGACAGAGAGGAAGGAGGGGGTGGGGGTGGAGAAGCAAATGGGCGCTTCTCCTATGTGCCCTGGCCGGGAATCGAACCTGGGTCCTCTGCATGCCAGGCTGACACTCTACTGCTGAGCCAACCGGCCAGGGCCTATCCTCATTTTACAACTGAAAAAAATGTGACAGAGTCTACATCCCTTATCTTAATCCACACTGATACTAAGTGGTATTCTGATATTTGACCTCAAGCATTATAACTCCTGAATTAATACTCAACAAAATTAGTTATCAAGTGTATTTCTGTAAATCAAATCATTCTATAACTTATTTCCAGATCAAAGCTTAGTTGCAAGAAAGAACCTGACGCTCTGGGAAAATAAGAAAAGTAGACATAAATGTTGAAAGTGCTTCCAAACCATATTTCAGGAAAATGTGTTAAAAGTATTAAATAAGTCTCAAAGTATAAATGCTGTGACAAAATTTACAATATTACTAAAATATATTATTTTAGAAAAAAATCTATTACAAGAGACAACATGTCCTATCAGTGTAATTTTGTGCAATTGATATGTCCCTAAGATGACTCAAGTGGTTAATATCTATGGTTTGGTGCTGCACATGAATTATTAAAAAGAAAACAATTCAATGTAATTAATTATGATTATGTGACTGAATCTTTGGTGAATACATTGTAAAACAAGGCCTTATCCACCATCATAATGATTTTGTAATTTCATGTTTTTCCTACACCAGGTTGTAGGGCAATCATGTGTTGTAGCTTCTTTTAACTTAAATGTGGCACTCACTTTCTGTTTCAAGTATTTTGTCACCCATAAAATTGTTAAAACTTGAATTAAACTGATTTTTATACTTTGGAAGGAAACAAAAATCTCATAATTCTACGTTCTGTGACATTTACAATATACTATATGCTCATTGACACAAAAGTTAAACGGTGCAAACAGATATAACAAAAATAAAAAACCCCTTTTTTCTTAGATCTTGTCTCTGAAGATTAAGACTCTTACAAGTTTTTGCACATTTTTGCACAGATTAAACTAAACACACACAAATATACATACAGCCCAGTTTAAATGTATATTATTTAATTCCTTTTTTATTTATGGGAAAGTTGCTACACTCTACACTCTGTAATAAGCTTTATCTTTTTCACCAATTTATCTTTTCTCATCTGCACATATAGATCTAGTTAAACCTTTGTAATGGCTGCATGGTACTTCACATTGTGCATGTATTATACATATCTATATATATACACACAAACACATATATTATATACCACATGTGTACACACACACACAAACACATGTGTCATACACTGTTTATAAATAATTAAGATGAATTTACATGGCCCTCTGGGAATTTTATACCTCTGTCTCTAGGACTTGTGAAGTATTATAAATCCTCTATATGCCTCCTCAAGTGCCATCTCTGCAACTGTATTGGGGTGATTGTTCAAGACTCTACAAGGTGGATTTGCTCCCCACTTTAAGGCACTGTGTAGAAAAACAAACATAAATTCTACTCCTCCTCCCAAAGTACTCTTTCCAATTCCTGTAAATGTTGCCACCCTATTTTTATTTATTTAAGGAAAAACTTAACCATCATCCTTAATTTATTTCTTTATCTCTCAGCCAATCTAATTTACCAGTACGTACTATTCCACCTTCCTTGTGAAATATATCATGATTTGACCCATGTCTCTTCATCTCTATCACCGTTATTCTACTCCAAACTACCATAGTCTTTAGCCTGGATTGTTGCAATATCTGCTGCTTCTACCCTGACCTCTCCTACCAGATTTATTCTTACACAACAACCAGCATAATTTCAAAACTCACGCTATATCATGTCACTTCTCTGCTTAAACTCTGTAATCTCACTCAGAGTAAAAATGCACATAAAATAACCTCAGGGCTCTCCACAAGCCTCTCACTAGTACTTTTATTAGTTCATCTCCTACTGTCCCCCCTTTACTCATTTTGTCATATTTGTCTCATTTCTCATTAGTGTGAATATCAATTTTACCCAACTTTGGGGATTGTGTGCTTGCTGTTCTTTGCCTGGAATGTTATATTCCCCCAACATCTGCATGATTCATACCTTTACTTCCATCAGATTCATACCCAAATACCATCTTGTTAGAGAGACTATGACCTTCATTATAAAATAGAATGCTTTCTCTACTATTGCTGACACTCTAAAATCCCTTTCCTTTATTTTTCTTTTTTAGTACTTTTCATTATTGGCATACTGTGGGATGTGTGTGTTTGTGTGTGTGTGTGTTTATTTTTTAGCTCTTATCCATTAGAATATAAGATTTATGAGGGAATGAATTTGGTATGTGTGTGTTACTGTTGTATCTCCAGCACTTAAGACAAAGCCTACCAGATTAGTATGGCCTCAGTAAATATTTGGTGAATGAAGAAACAAATTGTACCCATGACTCATTCTGCACAATGGCTGTTCAGTACTTCTTTTCTTCTCGAACTCAACTCTTCTACCTACTCCTTTACCTAGCTCACTTACAGAATTGTCACCACACTTTGTTTTGACAGAGACTATTGGATGTAAACTTCCCAAACTATTTTTTTCCATTTCAAATTTTCCTGATTTCTGCATTAACTTTTTAATATATCATGTTGTTTCAGAGATGTCCTGTCACTTATCTAACCAAAAACTTTCTTTAAAAGAGAGGAGACTTGTGCAATTGCTAAAGATATGGATCTCTGTTCAGGTCCTTGGCTTTATCACATTCATAAAGCAGGCTTCTTAATGCTCAGTGCCTCAGTTACCCCATCTACAAAGTGGTAACAATAATAATATCTGTCTCGGCTCTGGCCAGTTGGCTCAGTGGGAGAACATCGGCTTGGCATGTGGAAGTCCTGGGTTCAATTCCTGGCCAGGGCACACAAGATAAGCCCCCATCTGCTTCTCCACCCGTGCCCACTCCTTTTTCTCTATCTCTCTTCTCCTCCCACAGCCAAAGCTCCACTGGAGCAAAGTTGGCCTGAGCCCTGAGGACTTCTCCATGCCCTGTGCCTCAGGCATTAGAATAGCTCCACTTGCAATGGAGCAACACCCCAGATGGCCAGAACATTGCTCCCTAGTGGGCATACCAGGTGGATCCCGGTCAGGTGCATGTAGGAATCTGTCTCTCTGCCTCTGTATTTATCACTTCGGAAAAAAAATAATAACAATACCTGCCTCATAGAATTTTCTAGAGGATTAAATGACTTAACATGCAATCCAATAAATCCATCTTCATTATCATCATCATCATCATTATCATCATAGCAAACAATTATGTAGCACATGATGTATGTCAGGCACTGGTCCAAGCCCTTTAAATGTATTAATATCTTTGTTCTCATCTCACTTTTGCAAAGTCTTTTTGGTCATCTCTTAATGATCTTTCTTTATTCTTCTTTATCATTATATCTTTGTCATGGTTGGGCATTCCTCTTGGAACTATTTTGGTTCATAAAGTATTTTCTTCTCTTAAATATTAATATAACATTCTTTACCATCATCTCATTTCTTTACATGTGGTGTGAGATGACTCATATTCCTGCAATATATATTTATTATGTGTTCATTAATGCTGAAAAGTTCACTGTACTAGACACTTTAAAGATCATTACTATATATATATGTATATATAATATTTATTATCAACATTTCAAAAGTCATAATATCTAGACTGACAAAGCTATCATATATCCTTATTAGTGCTATTGAAAATTGGAAAAGAATATGGGATATATATATACATACATATCCATATATAGATATGTATATATCTATATATATAGCTATCCATTAGCAAGGCCAATAAAGGCATGTATCCCCTTTGATCAAACAACATTTGTTATAGAGACACATTCTAAGCTCATATATTATAATATGCAATAAACTTTATAAATAAACATGTTAATTACAGCATTATGTATAAGAGAAAACAACTGGAAATATTCTACATGTGAAACAATAGGACAGAGGTAGATGGTGATAGTTGATAAATTCATATTTGAAAAAGATTATGGTACATTAACAGAGTGGAATATTCTGCCACTATTAAAATTTAGAACATGAAAGTATTGATAATATATTAAGTTTTTAAAGTATATAATTAAGTATAACAAATTATTCTTATTATGTAAAAGATATTTTTATATGCAGAAAGATTAGGAAATAATAATATACAGAAAAAAGTTAGAGTGTAGATATTTTGGATTAATTTATTTCTTTTTTTTCAAAATAGTCATAAACATGACTGTTTTACTGATTTGCACTTAAAATTAAAAAACATATATTTTGATTGTATGATTCTTACACTTGATGAACTTGCAGTTGTGTTAGAGTAACCTAGCCCAAACATTGAATCATTAAATAAGGTAATACAATAACTCAAAAGATTGAAGCCTTGGCCGGTTTGCTCAGTGGTAGAGTGTCGGCCTGGCATGCAGGAGTCCTGGGTTCAATTCCTGGCCAGGGCACACAGGAGAGGTGCACATCTGCTTCTCCATCCCTCCCCCTCTCCTTCCTCTCTGTCTCTCTCTTCCACTCCCGCAGCCAAGGCTCCATTGGAGCAAAGTTGGCCGGGGCGCTGAGGATGGCTCCATGGCCTTTGCCTCAGGTGCTAGAATGGCTCTGGTTGCAACAGAGCAATGCCTCAGATGGGCAGAGCATCGCCCCCTGGTGGGCATGCCCGGTGGATCCAGGTTGGGCTCATGCGGAAGTTTGTCTGACTGCCTCCCCGTTTCCAACTTCAGAAAAAAAAAATGAACATTCATTCATTCACTGAGCTTCAATTAATATGCATAACATAATATACATTTACACAAATAGCATACATATATGTACTACGAAGTGTTATAGACAACAAATGAACACGAATGAGCAGGCCAACTTCTAGGTCCAGATTTTGGTCTTCTACTGTTTTATTCTAGAATTTCTAGTCATTTTTGGTAACGTATTCCAACAACAGCTTCGCATGTTTTCTGATGGCTAGAAGGAATAGACTTGGCTATTGAACGGCTGCAGACCAACTACAATTCCACTTTGACTTGCAATAGTGAGACTAATAGTTTTTCCAGTCATTTTTTTGGAAGTAATATGTTACATTTGTTACTTACATAAAGCTATTAGCAATTTTATAGTAGTTGATAGGCACAGCAAATAGTTGAGGGATTCAGAGGGATTCTTGAAAATTGCGAATACGTGCATCTCTAAATCTAGAGCTAAATGCGTTTTCAATAAACAGTGATGCTCCTCTAAATTAACTGTATTTATTTTCACATGCTGAGTGTTATCTAAAACTTTATAATATTAATATTTCAAAAAATTGATTGTCATCTGAATCTCTTCATTTTAAAAATTAACCTCATAATCTAACCAAAAATAGTTTCTTATTTTCATTTCCCATCAATCCATTTGACATTTTTAGTACTTCTTGAATTTGAGACTAGAACAAAAATAGCTGATGCAGATATTATAATAGTTATTTCTGAATCCCAGAACTCCATAAGTGCACAAGATATCTGAGCATTATTCTATAAATAAATAAAAGAAACATACTCATTTTCATTAAAATAACAGTCTATGTATGTCATAATATTATTTGAGATCATAACAAAAATGTTAACAGATTGTATTTTGATTTTCTTTCCCTTTATTTTTATCAGTGGTCTGTGGAACAATTGTTTTAATGAATGAATTCAAGATAGTCCTTTGATCTGGTTCAAAATGCCAGAACAAGATGCTCTCATGTAATAACACTTCTTTTTAAAGTTTATATTAAACATTACATCTATGTAGATTTTCCTCATATCCGTTCTTCCTTCTCTCTTCCCAGTGAGAATGTTCGCACCAACTACTGTTCCAAGTATTTCTATTTAAACATCTTTAAATGTGACTGCATTTATTTATTTCCGTGTCTGCCTCCCTCATCTTGTAGACTGAGACCTACTCTCTGAAGACAAGGATGGCATCTCATTCCCCTTTGTGTCCCTAGTGCCTATATTGAGTATGAAATGTAGCAGACTTTATTTCCTCTGTCATTTTATCTTTTTAGTATCTACTTGTCAATTTGTATTATTATCCCACTCTGACACTGGGTTTGGCAGTCTGATTAACTTTAGCCAGTGTGATGTTATTAAACTGCAATACAAACATCAGCTTGGAAAGTGCTGCATAATTGGACCTACCTACTCTTGCATTCTGCTGTTACTATGAGAACATACCACAATTCACTTGCTAGAGGTTGAAAGACACAGAATCATGCCAGTTTTTCTAGATTTGGCCGTCCTAAATCACTCAATAACCAGCCAAACCCTAGCCATGTGAGCAAGGCTAGTTGAAGCTGGAAGACAACCCAGCAAAATTCAGAACTGCCATACAGCTAGTCCAGATTCTAAAAATGATTTCTTATTGTAAAATACAAATTATGTTTTGGTGTTGCTACTTGCAATTATTTTGACATTAAATAGAGGATGCAAAGCAACTATGAGACTAGCACATAATATGTGCTTAATTATTAAGATATGAGTGGTTTTTATGTGGCACATGGAAGAGAAAATAAAGGTAAAGACTTTGCTAGAAAATGAAATGTAACAAGAATTTAAGAATAATAAAATTTGAAGATATAATAAAATGAAGATGAATTTTCACAAGCTAGAGCAATCACTAAAATTTTAAATCGAAGAAGTATGAGTCATAAGAAAATAGATTAGATAAAATAGAATTACTTTTTTAAATTTCAAGTTATGCAAAATATGATAATAAAACAAAACAGGGAAATAAATAACAGGTGAGACAACTAAAAAATAAATAACAACATAATAGATGTAAACCCAATCAAACCAATAATATAAATGGCTTAAAATTCTAATTAAAAGACATATATTTAAAGAATAGATAAAAATTCCAAGACCTAGTTATAAACATCTATAGAAAATTCACTTTAAATATAATGACAGAGGTTAAAAGTAAAAGAATAAAAAAATACATATCATGTATAATAGCATGTGATAGTGCAGTGGATAGAGCATTGACTTGGAATGCTGAGGTCACTGGTTCAAAACCTGGGCTTGCCCAATCAAGTTATATACAATAAGCAATAAATGAGCAACTAAAGTGAAGCAACTATGAGTTGATACTTTTTGTTCCCTTCACCCTTCTTTTCTCTCTGTAAAATTCATAAATAAAATTTTAAATTTATATTATATAATATATATATATAATGTAAACAGTGATTGAAAGTAACCTAGAGTGTTATGCTAATATCATACAAAGTAGATTTCAGAACAAGGAATATGACCAGCGATAGAGAAGGACATTTCACAAGAGTTAAGAGAGTAATTGATTAAGGAGACATAAAAACCTTCAATGTGCAGCCCTGGCCCGTTGGCTCAGTGGTAGAGCGTCGGCCTGGCGTGCAGAAGTCCCGGGTTCAGTTCCCGGCCAGGGCACACAGGAGAAGCGCCCATCTGCTTCTCCACCCCTCCCCCTCTCCTTCCTCTCTGTCTCTCTCTTCCCCTCCTGCAGCAGAGGCTCCATTGGAGCAAAGATGGCCCGGGCACTGGGGAGGACTCCTTGGCCTCTGCCCCAGGCGCTAGAGTGGCTCTGGTCGCAACAGAGCGATGCCCCGGAGGGGCAGAGCATCACTCTCTGGTGGGCAGAGTATCGCCCCTGGTGGGCGTGCCGGGTGGATCCCGGTCGGGCACATGGGGGAGACTGTCTGACTGTCTCTCCCCGTTTCCAACTTCAGAAAAATACAAAAAAAAAAAAACCTTCAATGCGCATATATATAATAACAGGATTTTCATACACGTAGAGAAAAAAAATGACAGAAATAAACGCAGAATAGGCAAATCCATAATGACAGGTGGAGAGCTCAGCATTCTTATATTATTAATTGAGATATAATGACAAGAGAGGAAAATTTGTGTTGATTGGTTGTTATACTGTTATTGCCCATTTTTCTGAGACTGGATATTTATATCTCTTTATAGAGAAAAGAACAATACAAAGTAAGCACCCCTTTCTTTTGCATCCTAATTTGGTCTATCTTTCCTTACTTTTTTTTTCCAAAGTGAGAAGGGGAGGCAGACAGACAGACTCCCTCATGCACTCAACTGGGATCCACCAGGTATGCCTACCAGAGGGTGATGCTTGGCCCTTCTGAGGCATTGCTCCATTGCATTCAGAGCCATTTTAGCACCTGAGGCAGAGGCCATGGGGCCATCCTCAGCGCCCAGGCCAACTTTGCTCCAATGGTGTCTTGACTGCTGGAAGGGAAGAGAGAGATAGAGAAAAAAGAGAGGGGAAATGGTGGAGAAGCAGATGGAGACTTCTCCTGTGTCCCTGGCCGACAATCGAACCCAGGACTTCTACAGGCTGGGTCTATGCTCTACCGCTGAGCCAATCAACCAAGGCTTTCTTACTTTCTTATGGAGCCAATTACTCGAAATAAAAGGGCAGCTTTAGCTTATCAGCAAGAAATACTAAATACTTCTCTATTCATTATTATTAAGTATTATTGCCTGCCAGATTTTTACTAAATACCACAAATTAAGCCTGACCTGTGGTGGCACAGTGGATAACACATCGAACTGGAACATTGAGGTTACCAGTTTGCAGGTCCCGGGCAGCCTCTTCCACAGAGCTCTCGGTTTCCTCACGCATGGCTGTAAAAGTCAGCCAGCCTACAATCCCCAAAAGGACAGCCATGGGGAACCCTAACATTAGCCAGTCCTCTACTCCACCGCTCAAAGGCTCCTTGCCGATCTGTATCGAATCCTGCCACAGACTACGCCAAATGTAAAGCCAGCAGGCAGGGCCAGGGCCACCATCACAGCAGCCCGGCCTTTGCAGGTTCGCATTGGATTCGGACAGTCGGTAAAGAAACAACGGAGCCAAAAACTGGTGGGCCATAGCCTTTAATCCTACCTTGCACCCGGCGGGCAAGTAAAGATACACACTGGGCTCCAAAACCCAGTCACACTCAGTGCTCACAAAGCCACTGACTTATCCGAGTTTCCTAGAATCAAAGGTTTCTAGCTCACCAGACTTATTCTCCTCTGTTCCCCATCTCCTTCCTTATCCCAGATACAAACTACACAAACTGGCATCTCACTCAGCACTCCGCCATCTTAGCTGCTTCTCCCGGTCTCCTCCACGTGGCCTTTCTCTGCTCTCCCCTGCTCTCTTATGAGGTTACAAGTTTGAAACCTGGTGCTTGTCTGTTCAAGGCACATATGGGAGTTGATGCTTCCTGTTCCTCCTCCCTTCTCTCTCTGTCTCTCTTCTCTAAAATGAATGAATAAATTTATAAAAATATTAAAAATACCACAAGCACAAATATATATTTTTAAAGCTAAAGTTGTTAATGTTACTAGTACTTCTAAAAAAAAAAACACCCTTCTTTTACTTTTTCTCTTATTGATTTTTGTTGTAAGTAATAACATCTGTGTATATATGGCTTTTTCTTAGCCAAAGATCACTTCATTGAAGGATATGATTTTGAAACAGGAAATGTGATTTGCATTGTTTTGCTAATGGGTACACATTTTCATAGCCTGTTTGATCTAATATTTTATTTTATTTTATTTATGGTAAAATTTGAACAAATATTTAAGCTATTTGTGGACAAACTACAACTTGCAAGCCAAACAAAGCCTATAGCTTGCTTTTAAAATAAAGTTTTATTGAAATACAGACCTATTTATTAGTTTATGTGTGTCTGTGGCTGCTTACCACTACAATGGCACAGTTGAAGAGTTGCAGCAGATACTGTATCACTAACAATGCCAAAAAATTTATTATCTGGCACTGTGCAAAAAATGTTTGCTTACCTTTTATCTAGGCTGTAAAAGTTTAATGGAGATGTTAGTACTAAGATATCTAATAATAAACAAAATAATATTATAGCGATAAATATAAAATTTATGTAGAGGACCGTAGGACAAAATACACACGAATATAAAATTGTTATTTTTAAAATTAAATTTATTATAGTGACATTAGTTAGTAAAATTATATAGTTTTCAAGTGTACAATCCTGTGATATACCACCTGTATATTGCATAATGTATTCACCACTCAAAGTCAAATTTCCTTCAGTCACCATAAATTTGACCCCATTTACCCTTTAATACCTCCTCCCCATCCACTTTCCCTTTAGTAACCTGTGAGTTTTTATAAACATACATGTACTGCTATGTTCATTGCAACATTATCCATAGTAGCTAAGACATGGAAATGTCCTTTGATAGAGGATTGGATAATGAAGATGTGGTCCATATATACAATAGAATATTGCTCAGCCATAACGAATGATGACATATTGCCAATTAGGATAACATGGATGGACTTTGAGAACATTATACTGTACTAAGTGAAGTAAGTCAGGTGGGAAAAAGTCAAGAACCATATGATTTTACTTATTTGTGGGATATAAAACTAAAAGCAACAAACGAACAAGCAAGATAAACAAGCAAACAAAATCTCATAGACACAGACAACAGTATGAAATTTTAATTTTTATAGATTTATACGCACATACACATATGCATATAGCATCATCTCATGACAAGGCAAGAATATGTTTCATCTTAAGATTAGAGTCATTTAATCAATAAATAGGCACAAAATCAGTTTGGTAAGATCACTTGAATTATTGTATACTTATATACAAGTCCCAGAATGAGAAATTCTTATCAAACCTGTACAAAAATCTTCTGATCTTAAGAAAATTAAGGGGTTGATGGGTGGATACCAGTCAGGGTGCATGCGGGAGTCTGTCTCACTATCTCCTTTCTTCTCACTTAAAATAAAAGAAAAATTATATTCTGCATTCTGTAGACCTACTTTAATTATGGCATGAAGAATTTTATCAGCACAAATTTTCAATTTACATTCCACTTAATCGTTTAGCTAAGCCCCTTTCCTATTTCTTATTGCATATATTAGTATAAAATAACTGATATTTACAGGGACAGCATTATGCTTTAATGATAAAATGGCTATTTGTAAGGATTGTTCTATTACTATTGTTATTCTTCATAATAGTTGATAGTGCATTAGTCATTGATATATTTTTATCCACATTGCCATATATATTTTAATCCTCCAGATTCCTCTCCTATGGCCTCTTTTATTTCCACCTTATTTACAGGTAGAGGAATTTGTCATGGCATTTAAAGCTTACCTCAACATTAGAAATTCTAATATTTAGACAAGCATGCATAATTCAACGTTTAAAATTTTAGACACTATTTTGACGTTGTGTAGATATCAAAGCTCTGTATCATTCTTAGTGTTATCTGTGAAAATAAGTTTCTTTTTTGCTAGAAAAGAAGAGATTGTTCTAACATCATAAGTTGTACAATGTTTAATTACAGATTACTAAATAACTAAAATTAAGCTCTGTATTTCAAGTATATAAATATGTAATTAATATCTATCCCCAAATCTTGAAAATGGCCTAACATTAAGCAATCTATACATATGTTCAAATTAAAGAAAAGTAAAAAAGATTATTCTATATTTTAATAGATATATTAAAATATTCAGTAAATCTCAAGGCACATTTTGATATTATATTATTAATCTTCCTTTGTAAACTATAAAGATAATTTCATAACTTGATAAATAGTGTAATACATAAAGCCACATGAAACATTATCTATATTAGTAAAGTATAATGCATTTGAATTGAAATCAGGAAAAAAATAATCTATTATTACCATTAGTATTTCAGCATCATTCTAGAATTGCTACTCATTGCCACAATACAAGAAAATTTCATTCATTTTAAATATTGGAAAACACATCGGTTAGGTTTTATTAGTTTTAGACAATAGAAATCACAGTTGGTAGATTAAACACAGAGATATTTATTAATCATTGGGAAAGCTAAAGAAATAGAATTTACCGGGAAAAATCTTAAAACCAGATTAAAGAACTGGACCACCAAAGGAGCCTCTGTCATGAGGAAGCTATCAATTCAAGTTGTCTGTCAGTAATAAAAGCTACCCAACTAATTGGTGACTGCAGAACCATTATGTCTTTGCTACAATATGTGCCAGAAAAATAGGTGATTTGCCTTTGACTTTCTCTCCATAGAAGTTATTTCCAAATTAAAATGGGATTTGAGTGGATTTGATTTACTGAACCTAAATTATATCCAGAATCCTAGCTATAAGGTAGACTGGGAAAATAGTTTTTCAAAGTTTTTTGGTAAGTTGAAACCTTAGGGTTTTACTTACTTAAATTAAAAAATAAAAATGATTAAATAGGTAATTTCCAAATAAGATAAAATACTGAAACATTAAATATTAAATAAATCTAAGTTTACAATGCAGTTTACAGCTTTCATTTTCTGTAGTTAAAAGAGGGTTCAAGTGGATGTAGAGAAAAACAACACTGCATTTACCACAAAAACTAAGGAGCAAAATTTCATTCTTAACAGACCATGTGTTGATCAACATGGAAAAAATTTCAAAAAGCAACCAAAAATCCAGTAAAGCGTATGCAACCATTCACAAGTTAGACTGATAGAATATACAAAATATCACATATATTTTTGTATGCCAAATTAACCAATCAGAAAATGAAATATAGTGATTTTTTAAGAATTGCAATGAAATCATTAAATATAAAGGAAACATTTAAAAGATATGTACAAGAGGCCCTGGCCGGTTGGCTTAGCGGTAGAGCGTCAGCCTAGCGTGCGGGGGACCTGCGTTCGATTCCCGGCCAGGACACATAGGAGAAGCGCCCATTTGCTTCTCCACCCCCACCCCCTCCTTCTTCTCTGTCTCTCTCTTCCCCTCCCGCAGCCAAGGCTCCATTGGAGCAAAGATGGCCCGGGCGCTGAGGATGGCTCCTTGGCCTCTGCTCTAGGCACTAGAGTGGCTCTGGTCGCGGCAGAGCGACGCCCCGGAGGGGCAGAGCATCGCCCCCTGGTGGGCGTGCCAGGTGGATCCCAGTCCGGCGCATGCAGGAGTCTGTCTGACTGTCTTTCCTCATTTCCAGCTTCAGAAAAATACAATAAATAAATAAATAAATAAATAAATAAATAAAAAATAATAAAAGATATGTACAAGATCATATGAAAATAAGTTATAATATATGCTTAAAATAGTTTTAAATGGAGATATACTATAGTCCATTTTCTTAAATAAAAAAAACCCTGAATACCATAATGATCATATCCTTTTCTTTTCTTTTAGTATTCAATATTCTGCTTATGCATTTTTTAAATTTAATTATATTTGATTGCCATAAATATTTATTTTCATGGAGTTTTTCACACTTTATTTTAAGTGGTTATTGGATCAGAACATTATATATTTGTGAAAGTTTTCTTGTATTATTCACTTTTCAAACATTTATTTATTGATTTTAGTGATAGAAATAGGGAAAAGGGAAGAGAAATAGAAAAAGAGAGAGCCAGGAACATTAATCTGTCCTGTATGTGCCCTGACTGAAGATCGAACTGGCCAACTCTGCGCTTCAGGACGATGCTCTAACCAACCCAGCTATCCAGCCAGCGCTAAACATTTTCTTTTTACCTTTTGACCCAACTTTGCTCATATATCTCACCCACCATTCTGTACCTCTAACCATAGCCCATTTATTCTATATATCTTTGAGGGATTTTTTTTATTCCACATATGACAGATCATATGATATTGTTTTTTCTAACTTACTTACTTCACTCAACATAATGCCCTTGAGGCCTACCCATGTTGTTGCAAAATGGCAAGATTTCATTTGTTTTTATGCCTGAATAATATTCCATTGTACATATACATTATACCATACTTTTTATTAATTTATCCATTGGTGTACACTGAGGTTGTTTTCATATATTGTCTATTGGAAAATATTGCTGCAGTAAACATGGGTATGTGTATACTTTTTTAAGTTATTGAAATTGTTGGATCATATGGCAGTTCTATTTTTATTTTTTGAGGAACCTCCAAACTGTTTTCCATTATGGCTGCACCAATTTGTATCCTTCCAACAGTGTACAAGAGTTCCCTTTTTTCCACATCCTCATCAAAACTTGTTATTTCTAGTTTTGTTTTGTTTTTTATAATACACATTTTAATAAATGTAAAATGGCATCTCATTGTGGTTTTGATTTACATTCTCCTGATGATTAATGATGTTGAACATCTTTTAATGTTCCTATTGGACATCTGTACATGTTCTTTGGAAAAATGTTTATTCAGATTTGACCTTTATATAATTGGATTTTTTTTTACCCTTGAGTTGTATGAGTTTTTGTCCATTAGCGTTTTATCAGGTATATGATTTTCAAATACTTTTTTTCTCGTTCAATAAGTTGTCTTTTCATTTTGTTGATGGTTTCTTCCGCTGTGCAAAAGCATTTTAGTTTGATGTAGTCCTGCTTGCATATTTTTCCTTCTGTTGCTTTTATTTTTGCTATCAGATTCAAAATTTATTACCAAGATTTATATCAAGGAGTGTACCACGTTTTTTTTTTTGCTAAAAGTTTTATAGTTTGAGGTCTTAGATTCAAGTCTTAAATTCATTTTAAGTTAATTTTTCTGTATAATATCGGATAGTAGTTGAGTTTCCTTCTTTCTAAAACTTTATTTTTCAATTACAGTTTGCATTTAATAGTATTTTGTATTAGTTTCAGGTGTATGTAATAGTAGTTAAACAATTATATACTTTATTAAGTGTGCCCCCACACCCAAATTTCCAGTACCCACCTGGCACCATACACAGTTATTAACAATATTACTGACTGTATTCCTTATGCTGTATTTTACATCCCCATGACTATTCTGTAATTGACAATTTGAACTTCTTAAATGTTCTTTTTTGTGTGTGTGTGTATTTTTTGAAGTTGGAAACAGGGAGGCAGTCAGACAGACTCCTGCATGCGCCCGAACGGGATCCACCCAGCATGCCCACAAGGGGCGATGCTCTGCCCATCTGGGGTGTTGCTCTGTTGCAACCAGAGCCATTCTAGCACCTGAGGCAGAGGCCACAGAGCCATCCTCAGCACCCGGGCCAACTTTGCTCCAATGGAGCCTTGGCTGCGGGAGGGGAAGAGAGAGACAGAGAGGAAGAAGAGGGGGAGCGGTGGAGAAGCAGATAGGTGCTTCTCCTGTGTGCCCAGGCCAAGAATCGAACCCAGGACTCCTGCATACCAGGCCGATGCTCTACCACTGAGCCAACCGGCCAGGGCCAATTTGTACTTCTTAATCCCTTCACTTTTTCCCCCCAGTTCATCAACCTCCCTTCCCTCTGGCAACCATGAATCTGATCCTGTGTCTATGAATCTGTTTCTATTTTGTTTGTTCATTATTTTGTTCTCTAGTTTTCACACGTCAGTGAAATCATATGATATTTGTCTTTCTCTGACTGACTTGCTTCACTGAGTTTCATTCTTTGCATGTTGTGATCCTGCTCTCCCAACACCATTTATTGAAGAGATTATCTTTTCCCCATTATTCATTCTTATTTGTTTTTTTAATCATAAATTAATTGACCACTTAAGTGTGGTTTATTTCTTGGTTGTCTATACCAGTGGTCCCCAACCTTTTTTGGGCCACAGACCGATTTAATGTCAGAAAATATTTTCGTGGACTGGCCTTCAGGGTGGGACGGATAAATGTATCACATGACTGAGACAAGCGTCAAGAGTGAGTCTTAGACGGATGTAATAGAAAGAATCTGGTCATTTTTTTAAAAAATAAAACATTGTTCAGACTTAAATATAAATAAAACAGAAATAATACAAATTATTTATTCTTTCTCTGCGGACCAGTACCAAATGGCCCATGGACCGGTACCAGTCCGCTGCCCGGGGGTTGGGGACCACTAGTCTATACTATCCCATTGGTCTATGTGTCTGTTTTCAGGCTCTTTTAATTCCTGTAGCTATGTATTAAAATTTGCAATCCAGCTTTGTTTTCCTTTTTTAAGCTTGTTTAGTCTATTTGAAGATTAGGGGCTCAAGAAAGATACGTTATAATTTTTACTCAATGCCTTTCTATATTTGATACTTTTATTTATTCATTTATTTATTATTTCTATCATCTAAAAATTCTTTATATTCTCAGATTGTTTTGTGTACAGCATATTTCTCATATTTCTATATTTTCTAATTTTAGATAAAAATTCAAGAAAGCTCCTATTATTATTTTATAACTAACATAGTATAATATTACACATTGAACCAAATTCTGTTAAGTGTTTCATTTGCATTACATTTTTAATTCTTTCAAGGAGCACCTTATTTTAGTTCCATTATTGTACACCATGCAGTTGCTGAGTGTTTTACTTAGATTTTCTCATTTATGCTTCTAACTACCCTACAACTTTGCTACAACCATAACCCTCATCTTCCGGTTAAGACACAAGTTTTTTGAGAGGTTAAATAACTTTCCTAATGTGACATAACTCCTTTGTCATGGAGGCAGGATTTTAAGTTACTTTGATGCCAGAAACTATACTACTCTTAGCCATGAGACTGTATTTTTCCTTCTTCAAGTTTCTAAACCTCTTAAGTCAAAATTGGAAAATTTGAGCAGATATCATACACACATGGAACACAATTGTGATTTGACTTTTAAAATTTAATAAATATAATCAAAGTTGAAGAGGCCCAATTTGGTAGTCAAGAGCGAAGCTCTGCTTAGTCATAAAACAATATAAAATTCTTCATTTGCTACCAAAATGTAATGCTCCAGCTTAAACCAATGCATGCCATCTTCAAAGGGAAACTCTTTCATTAAAGGCTGGCCACATTGAACTCATTGCAGCTTTACTAAGTTAGAATTTAGTTATTTAAGTCTTGGACACTGCCAGCATTTAATCATTCTAATTGTGTTGCTACCTGTTGTGGCATGAATATAATTGCCTTTGTTTTAACATTTCATGTTCCTCTGCAGGGATCTCTGAAATATGACTTTTATCTCTTGTAAACTGTGGTAGATAATGCAAAGGCGCTGTGTGCAACATTAGTCTCATATATCACTGGCACTCTCCTTTGTCCTTTTATATTGTCATGCTAAGCTTCTAGCTAAATACTATTTTATGAAACTAAACAACTTTTATTAATCAAAGCACATTTCCATCTTCTAGACCTCGTTACCATTCAAGTCTTACCAATACATCTTTATTTTTCATGATTTGAATTTCTTTAATTTCCCTTTTTGCCTTAATACACCAATTTTCTACCATTTCATTCTAGCTTCTGCGTAACATTTTCATTCTAATACGGTGGCATTTTTGCCTTAATTATTTGGTGAGTTTCTTCATCAATCTTGATCAATTCTCATGCAATAGGTCCTTTTTCTACATGCCTTGCTTATTATTGATTAGGCAACATAAGCTTTTAGCTTTGTGGTATAAGTGTATTTATTGTCTGTTATTTCTCCTGGAGGTCTTTTTTTCCTTCATAAACCTTATTCTCAAATACGATTCCCATATTTATCAAGGTTTGTCAGTTCAAAGGTAAATATTTTCATTCTCTCTACTATTGACGTTCCCATTTGTCACAACAGTGTCAGCCAACATAATTTTTTTAAACAAATCTTTAAATATTATGCACATGGATCAGATAAGCTCATAATTATTCACCAAACTAGCACACATACACAGAAAAACATGTCAGGGGAAATATTAGCAATATGTTTAATCATCAGCCAAAGGGGCTGGACTGAATCACAAAAACAAAAGATCTTAGTCATAAACGCAAATATATGAGCACAGATTACCTTTCCACAAAGAAAATTTTAATAATCATTGGTCACTCAATTAAACCAAGGACCAGCATTAAGAGATAAGTAAAAATTTTTAAAGAATTATGTCCATGTGACTGGGATTGAAATTATTTATCTGAAATGTTATATAAGATATCAGCTATGCAAAGTGATGAGACTGATTGTGGTTAGTATCAGCAGGAAGACGTTATAGTATATAACGTCGGCCTCATTTGTACTTCGGGGCGATTTATACGGAACATATGTTCAGGGCTAATGTTACTGTACTATAGGTTCAGGAAAAGCCATACATGTTCCATCAACTTTGCATGAAATGAAGAATGTGAAACATATTTCTAAAACTGTATGTCACATTGGATGAGCTTCTGGCCAAAAAAGGTATACAGCATTGTAAAATCTCAAGAGGTTATTTTCATGATTTCTTGCTATGGAAACTCAGTGAGCCAAATTAAAGTTTGCTTATTTTTAACTAATTAAAACTTTAACTCAGGATGACTTGCTTATTCCTCTGATTGACCTCATTGGTATCTCCGAGTCTTAAAAGAGCTCTCTGTAGGAGGTGGCATGCTGACAGGATTGAAGAATTTCCATTTTTTTAATGTATAATAGAATATCTGGCACTCAGCAACACTTGAAAACTCAGGCTTTATTTATTAAAAGATCTCAGAAAGATCTTTTAAAATATCCTATACCAGTAGAACAAAGTGTAGAAATATTTACACTTTATATTAGAATACTAAAGTTACCCAAATAATGTTTTTAATAATTATGAGACAGAACCTTTTAAATATTTATAAATTCATATATGACAATCTAATGGCTTTATAGTGGGTTTGAGGATTTTTCATCCAGTGGCAGGCAACATTTTAAACAATATTTGCCAAGCCCCTCTAAAATGGTCCCCAGTGGGTCTTGCCTCTAGATATTTATGTCCTTGTGTAATCATTCTCACCTTGAGTGGGGGTCAGAACTTGTGACTTCTTTCTAAACAACAGAAAACAACAAAAATAACGGGATGGCACTTATGTGAATAGGTAACTAAGTGATTGCATCCTTGGGTGTCTTCTCTTGCTCTCTTTATTTTCTTGCTCACTAATTCTGAGGGAGTGCAGCTGCAATGTTTTGATCTGCTCTATAGAGAGTCACACGTGGCAGGGAACTGATGTCTCCATCTAACAGCCAGCGACAACCTGCAACCTTTTGACGTTATGTGAGTATGTTTAGAATTAAATCGTCCCCTAACAGAACCATGAGACTACTGCAGCCTTCTGAGAGACTTTGAGTCAGAGACATCAAGATGGGGCACACTTGGATTCTTGTCCCTCAGAAAATGTGTTTTAAACCACTATATATTGGGGTTACTTGTTAGACTGCAACAGAACACTAGCACACTATAGTAGCATTGTTTATAACTTTTTGTTTATTATGACTAAGGATCTTCTTTTTATCTGCAATATAGATGAAAAGTGATAAAACATAAGGCATTAAATTAAAAGTTCATTGTTGACTTAAGGTACTTTAGAAACCAAAAACTTGGAAGATTTTAGTTTTCTTTAAAAAATTGCATTCTACTACCTTGGCTGGTGTATCAGTGGGTAAAGTATCGATCTGGTATATGGATGTCCTGAGTTTGATTCCTGGTCAGGACACAAAGGAGAAGTGATCATTTGCTTCTGTGTCACCTCTTCCCCTTATCTCCTTCTTTCCCTCCCACAACTGCTGGCTCGATTGCTTGGAGTATAGTCTTGAGCACTGAGGATGACTCAGCTGGTCCAAGTGCATTAGCTTTAGGTGTTAACAATATCTCAGTACTTAAACATTGGCCCCAGATGACACTGCCAGGTGGATCCTGGTCAGAGCGCATAAAGGAATCTCTCACTATCTGCCCTCCTCTGACATAAATTTAAAAAAAAAAAATAGTTGCATTCTACACTCACTTCATAGCATTAACCTGATCTAAGAATTACCATGAGAAGTTCAAACCACAAATATGAATATTATGAGTATCATAATGATTTGCAACAAAATAAATGTGACAGTAGAAAGGAAATAACACTATGGTTTCATTAGACCAGAGCATAAAGCAAAATTATCCTTCAAGTTTTCCATTGAAAAATACATTTTGCCATTAAATATTACCAAATATATCTAGTTTATCATGCCAGAGCTCAGTTTCATATCTAGACCTACGTAAACATTTTGAATACTGTCACTCTTGTTCTCTCACACAAAACTTACTGAAATAGAAAGGAAGAACAATAAGAAAAGGCCAGTTGACGTTGCAAAATGAGGAGGGAGAAACATCTTTCCATAAGTTTGCTATAAGAATGTCATTTTTTTTTCTTTCTTTTTTTTTCTTTTGTGAAACATACTTCAAGAAAAAAGGCACTCTCCAATATGTGACAGATTATGGATCGATTTGTAAGGTAAGTAATTTTGTTTGGCAATCAGTGTGAAAACAGAGACAGTTCTAATCCTTACAGCCCCAAATATTCACTGGTCTCAGAGAACAGTAAGTTGTCATTATCATCTGCTTCTCGTTAGTGCAAATTGTCCTCAGGTCATACACCAATGGTGAAGATGAAAGTATTGTAGGCATAGACAAAGAGAATTTACCTAAATAAATTATTGAAAATATGAATTAAGGAACTTTCCAAATATATTAATTTCCAAGAGCTTCTTTAAAAAAGTATAACAAACTGATGATTTAAAACTATTCTCTCATAGTTTAGGAGGCCAAATGTGCAAAATTAAGGTTTTGACAAGAGTGGTTCGTTTTGGAGGTTTGAGAAAGAAACCATCACATGTCTTTCTTGGCTTCTGGTGGTTGTTGATAAGCCCTGGTGTTTGTTTGCTTGTAAAACATAAAACTCTAATGTCTGTTTCCAACTTCATATTGCATTTTTCTTGTGTCTTGGTGTCCACTTTGTTTTTTATAGAAACACTAGTCATTGGATTTAAGGTCCTACTTAAATCAGTGGTGGGATTCAAATAATTTAATAACCGACTCTCTTCCCTAATGTCTGTTTTAAATATAAAAAATAAATATACTGAAAGGTAGTTTATTATTACATTAATTTAATACTTAAATAAGAATAATAAAAGAGGTACACAAAACTAAATTATGTTTTAAAAAAGTTTTAAAATATTAATGAAAAATATAAACTAATACCTGACAAAAAACAATAAATCTATTATTTAAGATATTTCCATATTACTTCTTGATTGGCATTCTTACTTGCAATTTTTTTCACCCATGGATGGAATGAACATTATTACAGGTGCTCAGAATATACTGTTGCACAGATGAACATTAACAAAGAATAAAGGTGACATTGAACCACCCAGTAAATGATCTAATAGTAAGCCAACCTCTTGGAAGTTACAACTACCAAGGCCATAAAGTGGTTCTTACTTTCACTCATTAACTTTGAATAAAATTTGCTTGACATAAAGGTAGCAGTCTGAACTAGTCCTTAGAACTTTCCACATATGGCTCTGTTGGGCAGATAAAATATATTACGCTCACTTTGTTAAAGATGGGGCTGCCCACATGGAAGCCCATCACCCAGGTGATGGTATTGGTTGCCCTTCTTGCTTGGGATGGGCATAATTATATTAATGTGTGTTGGGGGAGAGCTGTGGGCAGGCAGGATCCTTATATCTTGGGGCATGGTTTTGGGACTTAGCCTTTCACACCCTTTTTGATGTAGGGTGGTGCACTCTCATGAGGAATCCCACTATGCCTCAGATAAGTGACTTTGTATCAGAGACTTCCTAGTTTGTGTACTGGATTAGAGGTTTTGGTTTCTACACTATAAAGTGGGACAGACTGGGAGCTTTCTCTCTCTCGGTTCCTGAGATTAGCATTAGAGGAGAGAGCAGAGAGGAGATCAAAGAGAGGCCATGTGGAGGAGGTCAAGAGAAGCAGCCAAGATGGTGGAGAGTTGAAGGAGAAGCCAGTTTATGCAGAGAGAAGGAGATGGGAAACAGAAGTGAATAAGGCTAGTGAGCTAGAAACCTTTGATTCTAGGAAACTTGGATAAGTCAGTAACTTTGTGAGCACTGAATGAGTGGGTTTTGGAACCCATTGTGTGTTTTTACTTACCTGCTGGGTGCAAGCTAGGATTAAAGGTAATGTCCCAGCAGTTATTGGCTCCGTTGTTTCATTACAGACTGTCTGAATCTAATGTGAACCTGCATGGGCCAGGCAGCTGTGATGGTGGCCATGGCTACTGGCTTTACATTTGGTGTAGATTGTGGCAGGATTTGCTACAGATGAGTATGAAGCCACCACCACTTTTGAGCGAATGAATAGAGGACTAGCTGCTGTTATGGATCCCCATGGCTGTCCTTTTGGGGACCGTAGGCTGGCTGACTTTACAGCCATGCGTGAGGAAACCAAGAGCTATGTGGAAGGGGCTGCCTGGGACCTGCAAACTGAGCAGTGGAAGGAGCTGAAGGAAACATGAAAAAAGAGATGCCAACCCTGGAGCTGGAGGAAGTGGTAAAGGAGGAGGTCCACCAGGGTTGCAAGATTTGCCTGGAAATAGAGCAGATGCTGGAGAATGAATCACAAGTTTGTGAGTTGCAGCTTGCCATGGACATTGTGGAGAGTCAGCAGCAGCAGTAGGCCGAGGCTGAGGCTGGAGCTGCTGCTGCAAGGCCTGCTGAGAAGAAGATGGCAAGGCCCGGGACTTGGGCCTGGCAGCAGGAGCTGATGTTTTCAGTTACTCTTTGGAGGATAAGGAGAATTGGCTGAAGCTGCAATCCAGTCTCTAGAACAAGGGGTCAGGAAAGTTTTTGGCTGAGAGATCCATGAAAACCATATATTATATAATATAATTCCGTGAGAGCCATACAATTACCCGTGTACATTACGCATTTTCCAATTAAAATTTGGTGCCGTCCCAGAGGAGAGCTGTGATTGTCTCCAGCAACTCGCAACCTAAAACATGAGAGGTAGGAAATGAATGGATTGTAATACATGAGAATGTTTTATATTTTTAACATTATTATTAAAGATTTGTCTGCGAGCCAGATGCAGCCATCAAAAGAGCCACATCTGGGGAGACCTGAAGATGTCAGCAGAGTAGGCAGACACACAGACTCCCAGCTTACACCACCAAACTGTATTACAAATTAATTTAGGAACAATCAGCGTGAAAAACCAACTCTGGACTACAAGAACAATTCTTAAAAACCAAGGAGCAAAGAAGAAGCCACACCAAACCTGGTAAGGAGCACCTGAATCTCCCCTGCTTACAAGAACAGAGGGGGGGTGAGGATGAGAGCCCAGAAGGGCTCTCACTCCAAGGAAAAGAACAGAAAATATTGATCACAGCCACTTGCCTGGCAACCAGGGAACAAGATGTGTTGAAAGTACCGGTTTGTCTTCCAGAAAGAAAGGGGAGAGAGAGAGAGACAGACAGTGAGGGGCAGAGGAATACATGGGACGACCTGAAAAGCTGATTCATTCAGTGCTGGAGGCAGCCATAGCTGGGGGATGGGTTGATCCTTCTACAAAAAAACAAAAACAAAAACAAAAACAAAAAAAACCTAAAGTGATTCCGGACCAAAGATCTCCAGACATCTATCCAGCTCCAATCAGCACAACAAGACACAGATGAAAACAAGAAGTGGGGAGGAGGGGAAGGAACTCAGGTTTCCATGGAGATCTGAGATACACCTCCACCTACTGAAGCTGAGAAAACACCCTGCCTCCAGAGAGAGTAACTGGCAGGCCTTCAAAGTCTCAGGTTACACCCACCACATTCCTGGATACAGTTTTAAATAAACCCCCCAATGAGATCAGTAAACAACACTATCATCTATTAAGAAAACAAACAAATCAAGACTTCAAAGCTTCTCAAATCCAAAAGTGGATTACAAATAATAGTTGATGCCAACCCAAGAAGACCTAGAAATAACACAATTGAAAACTGAAGGCAGACAACACAAAGCCTAGAGTCAACCGGCGCTACAAACAATACACCCAAACACACAGACATAATGAGAAGATAGAGAAGTGCAATCCAAATGAAACCACAAGAGAAACCTCCAGGAAATGAACTGAGTGATATGGAAATAACCAAATCTCCGGATGCAGAGTTAAAAATAAGGATTGTAAGGATGCTTAGGGATCTTAGAACAACAATGAATGGTCACTACAAACACCTAAATAAAGAAACAACAAGTATAAAAAAGGACATTGAAATATTAAAAAAGAATCAGTCAGAGATGACAAATACAATATCAGAAATGAAGACCACAATGGAAGGATTAAAAACAGGATGGATGAAGCTGAGGATCAAATCAGCAAGTTGGAGGACAACTTGAATGAAGGCAAGAAAGCAGAGAAGAAAAAAGAAAAGAGACTCAAAACGTCTGAGGAAACTCTTAGAGAGCTCTGTGACAACATGAAGAGAAATAACTTCCTCATCATAGGGGTTCCTGAAGAAAAAAAGAAAGAACAAGGGATAGAGACTTTGTTCAATAATATCATAGTTGAAAAAATTCCTAAATTAATGCAGGAGAAACTCTCACAAGTTCAAGGAGCACAGAGAACTCCATTAAAGAGAAACCCAAAGAAACCTACACCAAGACACATCATAATTAAAATACCAAAGTTAAGTGATAAAGAGAAATTAACAGCTGTTAGAGAAAAAAAAAGGCTATCACCCACAAAGGAGCCCCCATAAGGATGATGTCAGACTTCTCAAAAGAAACACTTGAGGCAAGAAGGAATGGCAAGAAATATTCAAAGTAATATAGAACAAGAACCTACAACCAAGACGACTTTATCCAGCAAGGCTATCATTTAAAACTGAAGGAGAAAAAAAAAAGCTTTCCACACACACACAAAAAAAAAAACAAAAACAAAATATTAGGAATTCATTACAACCAAACCAATGCTGCAGGAAATGTTAAGAGGCCTGCTGTAAACAGGTCAAAATGGGAAAAGAATATAGCAAAAGAGGAATACAGTTTTAAAGAATAAAATGGCATAAACATCTACATATCAATAATAACCTCAAATGTAAATGGTTGATCCAATCAAAAGACATAGGGTAGCTACATGGATAAGAAAACAGGACCCATACATATGCTGTCTACAAGAGACATACTTTAGAACAAAAGATGCACATAGAATGAAGGTAAAAGGATGGAAAAAAATATTTCAAGTAAATGGAAATGAAAAAAAAAGCTGAGGTAGCAATACATATATCAGACAAAATGGACTTTAAAACAAAGGCTATAGTAAGAGATAAAGAAGGCCACTATATAATGATAAAGGGAGCAACCCAACAGGAAGATATAACTAAAAATATCTATGCACCTAATATAGAAGCACTAAATATATAAAGCAGACTTTGGTGGATATAAAAAAAGAGATCAATAGCAATACTATGATAGTAGGGGATTTCAATACCACACTAACATCACTAGATAGATCCTCAAGAAAGAAAATTAACAAAGAAACAGCAGACTTAAAGGACACATTAGATCAACGAATTTAATAGATCTTCAGAACGTTCCACCCTAAAACAGAAGAATATACATTCTTTTCAAGTGCTCATGGTACATTATCTAGGATAGACCACATGTTAGGGCACAAAAATGGTCTCAACAAATTTAAGAAGATTGAAATCCTATCAAGCACGTTCTCTGATCAAAATGACATGAAGCAATCACACAGAAAAACTCAAAAATTCTCAAATACATGGAAACTAAATAGCAGGTTGTTAAATAACAAATGGATTAAGAATGAGATCAAAGGAGAAATTTAAAAAAATCCTAGAAACAAATGATAATGAGCATACAACAACTCAAAATTTATGGGACACAGCAAAAGCAGTACTGAGAGGGAAGTTCAAAGCACTACAGGCACACTTTAAGAAACTGGAAAAAGCTCAAATAAACAACTTGACCCTGCATCTAAAAGAACTAGAATAAAACAGCAATAAAAATCCCAAATGTAGTAGAAAAAAAGAAATAATAAAGATCAGAGCAGAAATAAATCACATAGTGGCTAAAGAAACAATACAGAGGATCAATGAAACTAGGAGGTGGTTCTTTGAAAAGGTAGACAAGATTGATGCACCTTTATTTAGACTCACCAAGAAAAAAAGAGAGCGGACTCAAATAAATAAAATTAGAAATGAGAGTGGAGAAATCACAACTGTCACAAAAGAAATAGAAAACATTGTAAAAAAATACTATGAAGAACTGTATGCCAAAAAACTAGACAACCTACATGAAATAGACAAATTCCTTGAAACATACAATCTTCCAAAAATCAATCTGGAAGAGTCAGAAAACCTAAACAGAACAATTATACCAAATGAAATCGAAACAGTTATAAAAAACTCCCAACAAAGAAAAGTCCTGGGCCTGATGTCTTCACACGTGAATTCTACCAAATATTCAAAGAAGAACTAACTCTTATCCTTCTCAAGCTATTTCAAAAAATTCAAGAGGAAGAAAGATTTCCAAACTCCTTTTATGAGGTGAGCATAATTCTGATTCCAAAACCAGGCAAAGACAACACAAAGAAAGAAAATTATAGGTCAATATCCCTAATAAAGATAGATGCTAAAATTCTCAACAAAATATTAGCAAACCAGATCCAACAATATATGGATAAAATCATACACCATGATCAAGTGGGATTTATTCTGGGGAGGCAAGGCTGGTACAATAGTCACAAATCAATCAATATGATTCATCACATAAACAAAAGGAAGGAGAAAAACCACATGATAATTTCAATAGATGCAGAAAAAGCATTTGATTAATCCAGCACCCATTTACGATCAAAACTCTCAGCAAAGTGGGAATACAGGGAACATACCTCAACATGATAAAAGCCATCTATAAAAAACCCACAGCCAACATACTCAATGGGAAAAAAATTAAAAGCAATCCCCTTAAGATCAGGAACAAGGCAGGGGTGCCCCCTTTCACCACTCTTATTCAGCATGGTCCTGGAAGTCTTAGCCACAGCAATCAGACAAGAAGAAGAAATAAAAGGCATTCAAGTTGGAAAAGAAGAAGTAAAACTATCATTATTTGCAGATGATATGATATTGTATATAGAAAACGCTGAAGTCTCCGTCAAAAAACTGCTGGACCTGATAAATAAATTCAGCAAAGTGGCAGGATATAAAATTAATACTCAGAAATCAGAGGCATTTTTATATGCCAACAATGAACAGTCAGAAAAAGAAATTAAGGACACAATCCCCTTCACAATTGCAAAAAAAATTAAAGTACCTAGGAGTAAATTTAACCAAGGAGACTAAAGACTTGTACTCGGAAAATTATAAAATGTGGGTAAAAGAAATCAGGGAAGATACAAAGAAGTGGAAGCATATACCGAGCACATGGTTAGGAAGAATAAACATCGTTAAAATATCTATACTACCCAAAGCAATTAATAAATTCAATGTAATACCAATTAAAATACCAATGACATAATTTAAAGATATAGATCACATATTCCAAAAATTTATATGGAACCAAAAGAGAACACAAATAGCCTCAGCAATCTCAAAAAAGAAGAATAAAGTGGGAAGTATCACAGTTCCTGATATCAAGTTATACTACAAGGACATTGTACTCAAAACAGCCTGGTACTGGCATAAGAACAGGCATATAGAACAATGGAACAGACAGAGAACCCAGAAATAAACCCAGAGCTCTATGGACAACTGACATTTGACAAAGGAGGTAAGGGCATACAATGGAGTAAAGACAGCCTCTTTAACAAATGGTGTTGGGAAAATTGGACAGCTACCTGCAAAAAAATGAAACTAGACCACCAACTTACACAATTCACAAAAATAAACTCAAAATGGCTAAAAAAATTAAATGATAGCCATGGAACCATAAACATCTTAGAAGAAAACATAGTCAGTAAGCTCTCCGACATTTCTTGCAGAAATATATTTGCCAATTTATCTCCACAGACAAGTGAAATAAAAGACAGGATAAACAAATGGACTATATCTAACTAAAAAGCTGTTGCACAGCTAAAGACAACAAGAACAATATAAAAAGACAAACTACACAATGGGAGAATATATCCACCAATATGTCTAATAAGGGATTAATAACCAAAATTTATAAAGAACTTGTTAATCTCAACACCAGGAAGACAAACGATCCAATCAAAAAATGGGCAAAAGAAATGAATAGACATTTCTCTAAAGAGGACATACAGATGGCCAATAGGCATATGAAAAAATGCTCAACATCACTAATCATTAGAGAAATGCAAATTAAAACCACAATGAGATATCAGTCACCTTACACCAGTCAGAATGGCGCTGACGACAAAAGAACACAGAATAAGTGCTAATGAGGATTTGAAGAAAAGGGAACCTTCTTGCACTGCTGGTGGGAATGCAGACTGGCGCAGGCACTGTGGAAAACAGTATGGAGATTCCTCAAAAAATTAAAAATCAAACTGCCTTTTGACCCAGCTATCCCACTTTTAGCAATATACCCTAAGAACACCATAGAACTGTTTCAAAAGGAGAAATGCACCCCCATGTTTATGGCAGCATTGTTTACAATAGCGAAGATCTAGAAACAGCCCAAGTGTCCGTCAGTGGTACATATATACTATGGAATACTACTCAGCCATAAGAAATGATGACATCGGATCATTTACAACAACATCGATGGACCTTGATAACATTATACGGAGTGAAATAAGTAAATCAGAAAAAAAACTAAGAACTATATGAATTCATACATAGATGGGGCATAAAAATGAGACTCAGAGACAAGGACAAGATTGTGATAGTAATGAGGGGTGGGGAGGGGGCGAGTAAGGATTGATAGGGTGTGGAGGAGGGGAGAGGCACAAGGAAAACCAGATAGAAGGTGAGGGAAGACAATTTGACTTTGGGTGAGGGGTAAGCAACAATCAAATGTCAAAATAATCTGCAGGTGTTTTCTCTGGACATATGTACCCTGATTTATCGATGTCACATCATTAAAATTAATAAAAAAATAGCCACATTTGGCTTGTGAGCCATAGGTTCCCTACCCCTGGACCATTGTGTCATGCTCCCCCTCCTTTTCCCCAATTTGTATTTGATCAAGTCTATATAACTAGCCTCAGAGCTATATTCGAGGCTGAACAATTTGGATTAGCTATACCCCATGTAAGTCATATGTAGCTGGCTTATTAATAAATCTGCTTCTAAAACTTCTTCTCTATCTTGCTTTGGTGTCCCTAAGTAACCCACGGAATTAAGGTAATATACTTTGTAACAAAACAGGTTTTGATTAGCTACATTTGAAGACAAAAAAGGAAAAGAAAAAAAAAAAAAGAAGTCAATAAAGTACTATACAGTTACTAAAGGTAATTGAATATAAAATATTGAACAACATAGTCTTTGTGACTTCTGATAAAGTAAAAAAATAAGACATAACAGTATGAAAAATGTAAAACTCATTCATGTAAAAAACATACAAAAGAAAAACAAACTCAAAAGAACCCTAAATATCTATCTATAGATTACAAAATTAATAGGTCATTTTTCTCTCAAAGGATGAAATGATAGATGTTTTTACCTTTTTATTTTTGGCAATTTTTAGTTCATAATTTAAAATAAACACAATTTAAAAAATTGATAAATTGTAAAAAAATTCTTGGCCTTAAATGTGTTTATTAGGGCTTATATTTCCAACTGTTTTCCTCTTCTCTTGTCAAAATCATTTACCAATAGTCCTGTCTTTTTAAAAGTAAAGCAAAAGAACATTTTTCAAAACTTTAGCTAAACTGAAATCAATTTATTTTATTGAGAATTGTCTTCACAGGTCTTTTCTGTTCAGGTGATTATGTTTTCCTGAGCAAACTTAAAAGCAAATATAACTCTTAGAAAGTAGAATGCTTTCTAAATGCTTTTACACCACCATTTATCAAACTATCTCTGGGGAGCAACTAGCAAATCCTAGGCCAAGCCACTGGGCATTATAAGATTTCTCTCTTCTTTATGCTCCAACATAGTGTCATTGATTTCTTTTATATTGTAAGGTGTTATTGTAATTCATACTTCTATAAGACCCCTGGTACATAAACTCATTTTCTATCTACTGTCCAGGCATGTTCTTTCAGGATAAAGAGAGCTATTCTGAATATAAAACATTCGACAGCAATAAATCAACAGAATGCTAATTTTTAGTATCATTTGATTGTAATGACATTATCAGACAACAAGAATAAATTTGAATGACTAAAAGAAAAATCAGGCTCCTGGAGAACAATTAACTTACTGAAAAATAGTCAATTACTGTGGAAAAAAGTAGACTAATCTTGTATCTAACAAAAGTAATATTTCAACAGACATTCCACTGCAATTGTGATATATATTTGTTAAATCCTTTCCTAAACATCGGAGCCATTCTTTTTTAAAAAATTGAAAAATATATCTATATTAGCAATCAGAAGCCATATTTTCATTTTTCTCACCAGCTAGATGTGCAATCAAGCAATAAAAAAAAAGATCATGTAGAAAAACAACAGCTCTAATACTTAAATCATAGCTAATTGCACCATTGTAACTTTTTCCAAATGCAACATTTATTTTTGTGACATGCCCAAAAAATAATTAAAATATTCAGATTAACACCCACTAAGATGATGGTTTTATTCCAGGGTCTAGTAAGCAATGAATTCAAATTTCTAACTTTTCAATGCAAAGTGATTTTGTCTCTCATGGAAGAATTAATAAAAAGTTCTGTGTTTAAATCAAGGAACCTAAAAATCACTTCCTGATTTGAATTCCTCAACTGTCAACGAGAGAAGTTTAAAGGCTTATAATAGACAACACAGGAATATTCTTAAACAATAGTGAGAAGACAAAGAAAGGAAAGCAGGGTGTAACCATGACCTAGTTACTTAAGAATGTGTCCGCATCTGTAAAATTTACATGACGATACCCCATGTGCAGGGTTTTTATGACAATTACATGAGATAATATATGCCTGTTTAGTCTCAGGTTTAAATTTGAAATATCTTTTAACTTGGAGTTGGTTAAAGACAACAAACAAGCCCAGTCAGTATTTATATTAATTTTGTAATTCTGACAGATTTGAAACAAGCTGCTCCATGAATCTTATTCAACCAGAAAGTAGGCCCCTGCTGCTATTTCCGATTCTTTATAAACACCCTAATTGATCACCATGGACAAGTAAAGAATTCAGGACCCCTCTTTTTCATGGTGTCCTGTAAATAGAACAAACTTCCTATTTCTGAACCTGCTGCCAATAGCTTCCACAGTGGAGGCCAAGGTCATTAATCCAGGTCTACATAGTGACCACATTTAGATATTTTCTACAGAAAAAGACACTCTTTCTGGAGCTGAACATATCAGCAAGTTAAGGTCGTGCTATGAATTGAGATTATTTTTTTTGTCCCCAATTTATAATTTTGTCACTGCTTCTTAGATTGTTTTCATCAAAGTACTCTTATAAAAAGAGGGTAAGCACCCTGTTTGTTTGGCTCAGTGGTCAAGTGTCGGTCTGGTGTGTGGAAGTCCCCGATTTGATTCCCGGCCAGGGCACACAGAAAAAGCAACCATCTGCTTCTCCACTCCTCCTCCTTCTCTCAATCTCTCTCTCTCTCTCTCTCTCTCTCTCTCTTTCTCTCTCTCTCTCTCTCTCTTCCTCTCCCACAGCCATGGCTCGATTGATTTGAGCTCATCTGTCCTGGGCACTGAGGATAGCTCTGTGAAGCTTTAGCCTCAGAAGCTAAAAAAATAGCTTAGTTGTAAACATGGCCCCAGATGGGCAGTGCATGGGCCCCAGATGGGAGTTGCTGAGTGGATCCTGGTTGGGCACATGCAAGAGTCTATCTCCCTTCCTCTCACTTGAAATAAAAAAGGTTATTAAAAATATTTTCTTAAATTGATTTATTTTAGGGAGAACAAGAAGGAGGGGAGAACAAGAAGTATTAACTCCCATATGTTCCTTGACTGGTCAGATCTGGGGTTTCAAACCAGTAACCTTAGCATTCCAGGTCGGCACTTTATCTATTGCTCCACCACAGGTCAGGCAAAAAAGAAAAAGATTTAAAAAATAAATAAATAAATAAAAAGGGTAAGAATAGAATGAGGTGGGATGAAGCTGTCGTAGGTTATTTTAAGTCATGTTTTATCTAAGCAATCATATAAACTTTGCATTTTGTCCCACAGTTGATACTTACTTGTTATAATAAAAAAATGTTATCTTACTGAGTAAAATTGACTCTCTCAGAAGATATTCTATCTTTAGATGAAATATTTGAAATTACAAGTACCTATTTCCTAGTGTATCATTGTATATCCCAATTTGAAAAGCATTAAGGTTTCTAAGAAATTTACTAAATGATATTGGTGAGGATTATTGTTGGTCAAATAAACTTGTAAATATAATGTTTGCTCACTTGTGGTTTGCAGTGGTGGCTGGGCAATGCCAAATATAGTGGTCTGTGAGGTTACAGGTTGCCTTCTTGCTTGGGAGGGGCCATTTAATGTTTACAGGAAGAGAGATTCTGCCCCACCACCAAGAGGTGCAGGATGATTTCTTTTTCTCTTCTCCCTGATCCCTTGCCCTCCATGGGAAAAGCAGGTTTTCTTCTCTTGTGGCTTGCCTGTCTTGGTGAGACACAAATAAACAGAATTACCCACCATCCTCTGACTCCACTATTTCTTTACGATCTGCTCGAATTCAATGAGAACCTGCATGTGAATGGCCATGATGGCGGCCCCTGGCCTTACAGTTATATAAGAGTTAGCATGATATCAAAAATGATTGGTTGTTTTTCATTAGGAGCAGGTCCATTGTTAGCTAAATTATAAGCAATAACTTTTTAGTACACTCTTTCAGAACAATTTTGGCAAAAAAAAATTCAGTGACCATGAAGTAGTACAGCATACAATGCTCACAAAAATTAAGGGATATTTTATCTCTTCATATTTATTTTGAAATATCTCCTAATTCTGCTCACAAACATTAGAGGATATTTCATAGCTTCATATTCATTTTGAAATATTCTCTAATTTTTGTGACCAGTATATTTATTAGTGATTAAAGTGAGGTGTCGGAACATACCTCTGAGTGCTGTACAGGAACACAACCTGAAGGAACAAAGATCCTCTTCATTTTAACTTGTGTATGAAAATGTAAACAGAGCAACAAACGTGTTAAATTCACTTTTTACCTAAAATAATTTTCATAAGTAGTCAAGACTGTAAATCTTTATATTTTGAGTCATTATTTCTCTTGAATCATAGAATTCTTTGAAGATACCAATTCAAATTTCATAACATTTCTTGGGCTCCAAGAAACAGTCTCATTGCATTTATAATATCTGGCCATTGATTAACGTGTTCTTATCTCAGATGTTATGTAGTAGTTTATTAATTGAATCGGTAGTCAATAAACAATAGGAACAGACGGTATCAACTGGAGTGCAAGATTACCTCTGGAGAGATCTTCATTTGAAAACATCAACTTTCCCACTGGGAGAGCCAAGACTTGAAAAATCTTACAAGTAGAAATATTTTATGTTGGTTAATGGAAGGGCTAAAAATTGTTCTCATTAGTACTTTCCTTTTATCAATCATCCTGTTTTTTCTCTCTCTCACCCAAATTCATTACCTATACTTTCAGCAAAAAACGGTTCAGGGCTGAAAAAGCACTAGTTTTGTTGTAAAGTACTGTACCTTAATTCCATGAGTTACATAGAAACACCAAGGCAGAACACAGAAAAAATTTTAGGAGGAGATTTATTAATAAGCTGGCTACATATGACTTACATGAGGTATAGGTAACCCAAATCATGCAGCCTCGAATATAGCTCTGAGGCTAGTTATATAGACTTGATCACATACAGATTGGGGGGAAAAGAGGAGAACCATGACACAATAGTCAATTATTAACAAGCTTACATCATTTATCTATAGATCTATTAAAAGCAAAAAGCATTCCTACATATTAAAACTTACAAGCAAAAAATGTCATTTTACATATCAACACAGTAGTGATAAATGTTGTTTTACATATCAAAAGACATTCCCAAATCTTCTAGTGTCTACCACCCCCTCTACCCTCCCACCCCAGTCCCTGTTGCCACAGCGAAATAGTTAGCTTAGGATAAGGAGAGAGGGCAATTGAAAATACCCTTAGAAACCTAACAAGCTAGTACCCGCTTGTTTAGTTTACAAGTTTTTATACTGTAAAGACAGTAGCCGTGGCCACCATTAGAGCAGCCTGGCCAATGCAGCTTTGCATTAGATTCAGACAGACAGTAATGAAACAATGGAGCCAAGAACTGATGAGTCATTACCTTTACTCCTAGCTTGCACCCGGCGGGCAAGTAAAAACACACACTGGGCTCCAAAACCCACTCATTCAGTGCTCACAAAGCTACTGACTTACCCTAGTTTCCTAGAATCAAAGGTTTCTAGCTCACCAGACTTATTCACCTTTGTTCCCCATCTCCTTCCTTCTCCCTGAACAAACTCTGCACAAACTGACTTCTCCCTCAGCACTCCACCATCTTGGCTGCTTCTCCTGGCCTCCTCCACGTGGCCTTTTTTTTGTTCTCCTCTCTAATGCTAATCTCAGGAACTGAGAGAGCAAGCTCCCAGTCTGTCCCACTCAATAGTGTAGAAATCAAAACCTTTAACCCAATGTACAAACAAGGAAGTCTCTGATACAAAGTCACTTATCTGAGGCATAATGGAATTTCTCATGTGAGTGCACCACCCCACATCAGGCAATCAGTCAAGGGTGTGGGGAAAAGCTTAGTCTTAAAACTAAGCCTTAGGTTATAAGGATCCTGCCTGCTTACAAGCTGTCCCCCATACCCAATGCAAATATAAGCGAGCAAACATATATCATATTTAAAAACTTATCTGACCAACATATACATATAAAGAATTTCAAGAGGGATGATTTTTAGAAAGCATATAAAATGTTACAGAATGCAAGTTTTTCAAGCAAGAGGGAGTGATCTTGTGATTCCTTTGTCTAGAGCAGAGGTAGTCAACCTGGTCCCTATCATCCACTAGTGGGCGTTCCAGCTTTCATGGTGGGTGGTAGTGGAGCAACCAAAGTATAAATAAAAAGATAGTTTAACTATAGTAAGTTGTTTTATAAAGATTTTTTCTGACAAACTTAGTGAAAATTCGACATACAGTACTTGGTAAGTAATTATTATTATATGCTTTAACTTGCTGTAACTCTGCTTTATAAATTTTATAAAGTAAAGTTACTTCCCTGCTTTATAAATCACCATTACTGTGGAACCGGTGGGCGGTTAGAAAATTTTACTACTCACAGAGATACAAAAGTGGGCGGTAGGTATAAAAAGGTTGACTACCCCTGGTGTAGAGGTACATACATCAATCACATGATTTCAGGAAGGGAGGGGGCCTACATGATGTCAGAGGATAAGTATTTGTAAATCACCCATTAAGGATAAAGAAAGGGGAGAACCCACATTTCTGGCTGGTTTTTTACCTTCTTCCTCACAAGTGTGGGGAAAGGAGGGGGTCCAAGTCTCCTTCCTCCTTCCATTCAAAACCTAGTACAAAAACCTCTCCATTTACAATATAATATAATAGCCCTTGCTAAGCAGAAATGCGACCGATCTTCTTGAGCAGGTGTAAATCACACATAAGAATAAAAATCATAATTACAAAATCTCTCTGAGTGTTTGGCCTTAATCATAGAATGCCTTTTAAGCCTCTTAGTAAAAGGGGGTTTCTTATCTTAGTACATAGTATGTTCTTGTAAGCCAGGAAGCTCCTACATTCTTCTCCCTCCATTCTTCACAGAAAGGGGGGTCAGAAACCTGACTTTTCCTCTTTAAAATGGCATTGTCAATACTAACTCTTGGTCAAATAAGTTTGTAAATATGATATATATGTTTGCTTGCTTATAGTTGTATTGGGTGTGGGGGAAAGGCTGTAAGCAGGGTCATTATAACCTAAGGCTTACTTTTTTTTTTTTAAGATTATTTATTTATTTACAGAGACAGAGAGAGAGTCAGTGAGAGGGATAGACAGGACAGACAGACAGGAACGGAGAGATGAGAAGCATCAATCATTAGTTTTGCGTTGCGCATTGCGACACTTTAGTTGTTCATTGAATGCTTTCTCATATGTGCCTTGACCGTGGAGCTACAGCAGACTGAGTAACCCCTTGCTCGAGCCAGCGACCTTGGGTCCAAGGTGGTGAGTTTTTGTTCTAACCAGATGAGCCTGCGCACAAGTTGGCAACCTCGGGTCTCGAACCTGGGTCCTCCGCATCCCAGTCCGACGCTCTATCCACTGCGCCACCGCCTGGTCAGGCTTACTTTTAAGACTAAGCTTTGCCCCACACCTTTGACTGTTGCATGGTGGGAGGGTGGTGCACTCTCATGAGGAATCCCATTATTGCCTCAGATAAGTGACTTTGTATCAGAGACTTCCTTGTTTGTATATTGGATTCAAGGTTTTGATTTCTACAGTATAAAATGGGGCAGACCGGGAGCTTGCTCTCTCTCGGTTCCTGAGATTAGCATTAGAGGAGAGCAGAGAAAGGCCACATGGAGGAGAGGAGAAGCAGCCAAGATGGCAGAGTGCTGAAGGTGAAGCCAGTTTGTGCAGAGTTTGTGCAGAGAGAAGGAGATGGGAAACAGAGGTGAATGAGACTGGTGAGGTAGAAACCTTTGATTCTAGGAAACTTGGATAAGTCAGTGGCTTTGGGAGCCCTGAATGAAAAGGGAAATGTTTCCCACTGTGTATATTTCTTGCCTGCCGGGTGCAAGCTAGGATTAAAGCTAATGGCCCACCAGTTCTTGACTCCATTGTTTCATTACCATCTGTCTGAATCTAATGCAAACGAGCATGTGAATGGCCACAATGGCAGCTCCTGGCTTTATACTAACTTTTACAGTTCTTTCGCACCTTATCACAGTTTTATTTTAAGTATAATTTTGGAAATACAGATTTTAAAAATAAAGTCACGGTGGCAATAGTTTAAGAGCTTCAAGATGTCTTTGATTTAATATAGTATTTAAAAAATTACAACAGCGTAAGAATTTACTGACCAAGCCTATAGAAAAAATTGAAAATTGCCAGGTTTGTGAAGCTGTTTCATTTGACCCAATAAATATGCATCATCATACAGTGACCTGATTTATCAGGGTTCATCAAGTAGTATATATAAAAAAAGAAAGTTTACATTATTGTTCTGAAAGTGTAAGTATATTTGCATAATCTATTTTAGAGGAAAAAAAACAAAATTAAAGAGCTGAGCTTTGCTCAGGGATTGCAATCTCTTTTTATCTGACCTTTATCTGATATTGCCTTAAAAAACTTTTTTTTAATGTAGATATTATTTCTCATGGTAGATAAGAAGTTCTTTGAAGGAGTGTGTTGTCTGCTCTTATCACTTTATATCCCTCAGAGAACTTCCTTCTTGCACATGGTAACAAAGAGTTTTTGTAAATAGTTTTTTAATGATTGCACCAATTTTCACTCACAAAGCTTCCAAATATGTGCACATATTCAAAAGCATTCTCAGAACATATGCTAATGACACAGTTTTGTTATACACATACAAGTCATCTGCAACTGTTCAGATTGAATGAACAGAATTTCCAAAAATTACTGAGTGGTTAGGGGGTAATCAAGTTACACTGAATCTCAAAAAAACAATTACAACTTCACTTGGTTATAGTTAGAGGCTTGATAAAAAAAGGCACTTCTTAGAAACTAATGTTAATGGTACTGTAGTTTACTCCACTTTAAAACATTAGCTTAACAATGAATCTGGGTGTAAAACTATAACCAAATTCAGTCATTCAAAGACCATTTAACAGATCTAATTGGGGAAGTAGCATCAATGGATTTTTGCAGACTTGTTAGACAGTGTTGATCACACAAAGCAGCAGAACCCACGATGCTTAGATTCTGTCCCATTTTCTCTATGGGAAGACAGCCTGAGTCAATGTGCCAACCAAAAGTTTAAAGAGAAACTATAACACTTTAGAAAACACTCAAGTAGGTGAGTTATGCCAAAGAACAACTAAAAAAGACAACTACTTTCCCCACAACTTGGCTGAAATGAATCGATTTCAAAAAGAAATTCCAAGCTTCCTAGCCTTCATTGAGAAAACCAATTAGAAAATTAATGTATGAAGTCTTCTTATCAACAATGGCTTGTATATCATAATTATCTCAATGTTTTAGTTATAGCTGAGTTTAAAAATAGAGATTGGTGCTACCTCCAAACGACTGTTCTATATATACAATTCAGCTCATTAGACTGACACTGGGATTTTCTTTGAGACAGAATTCTATCTAAGATGACAATTTAGATGCCAAGGTTTAGCCAGATACAATTTAGAACGGTTGTGAAAAAGCTCAGAGGGGAAAAAAAGAAATGCTGATAATGAAAATGCTGACAAAGTTTAGCCGCAGAAAGCTGCCCAATGCCACCGTTAAAATGTAAACCTCCAAGTACAGATAGACTATATAAATGACCATAATGAAAGATTCCGTTGATAATTATAAAACACTATATCACATGCTCTATAAATGTTGTTAGTAAATAAATTGTTAATGTATTAGAGAAACCATTTCAAGATTAAAATATTTGAAAAAGCTTATCTCTAGTTTTTGGGATGTTTTCTGGAATAACTCCCAGGTTTTATTTTATAAATAATGTATGATTTTCTACATGATGGAGTTAACTGGTTCGAATGAGCCTGATTGATATTTCTGTGTTTGACTGTGATGTGCTCACCAATGAGATATTCTTAAACATTAACTTCTATGGTAAAGGCACATTACTGAAAACAGTTTTCAAAGCTAATGTAATGCTTTCCACTTACATTATAGGCAGCATCAATGATGAGAGCAATATTTAATTTCCAAGATATAGTTATCTTGAAATCAAAGGGGTGGAATGATAAGATCAAGAATGTTCTGGGATGGTAATGTGGTTAGTTTTGTCAGCAGTCTTGTCAATAAGAGAGAGAATCCACTCTGCTCCATTTCAAACAGAATATTGTTTCTACTATTGTCAGATTTCATGTGTCAGTTCTTCCTACATAGCATTCAAGCCTTTCTAACTCTTAAGTGTCAAAGTATAATATTTTACCCATTTATATAAAATTTTATATAGGCAAGACCAGTATAAATCATGAGTGCTAAAGAATGTAGTGGATTGGTTCTCCTTAAATTCATTGGGACCCCAATGAACATGTCTTTCTCTGTTCCATTTGTGTGCCTTTTCCTCAGGAACCTTGACAGGTTCTTTCTTTCACGTGGTCTATCTAGGAACCCCAGTTTCAAGAAAACTCCAGCATATGGCCAGTAGTCACGGCCATCCTGGCCATGCACATGCACGTTCTCATTGAATTCAGGCAGATTGTAAGGAAACAGTGGAGCCAAAAATTGGTGGGCCACTCCCTTATTAAAGTTTCACATCAGCTGACAAGCAAACACATAAGGCTCCCCAAACCACTGACCCACTCTTTAGTTCTACAACCAGGAAAATCTTCTCCAGTTCCTCCTAGAATCAGAGGCTTTCACAAACCTCAGTAGGGCTCCCAAAGACCCTCAGCTCTGGTTCCTGTTAGAATCAATCGGAGTCCAAAAAGACCAGTATAACAAGCTTTATTGAAAGGAAACCTGCCGGGTTGTCTCGTAACGGAGAGTCACACTCGGCACAGACTAGGACCGTGCTTTTTTTAAGAGTTAGGGGAGGGGGAGTAGGAAGGGTTGTGGGGCATTAGCCAATTGGCTGCTGGACAAAGGATGGTCTTTTATGGAAGTTTAAGTATGTTTAACTTCTAGTGGTTTTCTCTTGCAGCTTTTAATATTTTCTCTTTATCGCTTAGCTTTGGTATTTTAATTATGATGCCTCTTGGTGTAGGTTTCTTTTGGTTTCTCTTTAATGGAGTCCTCTGTGCTTCTTGAACTTGTGAGAGTTTCTTCTGCATTAATTTAGGGAAGTTTTCAGCTATGATATGATTGAACAAAGTCTCTATCCCTTGTTCTTTTTATTCTTCTTCAGGAACCCGAATGATGCAGATGTTATTTCTCTTCATGTTGTCACAGAGCTATCTAAGAGTTTCCTCAGACTTTTTGAGTCTCTTTTCTTTTTTATTCTCTGCTTTCTTGCCTTCATTCAAGTTGTCCTCCAACTCACTGATTTGATCCTCAGCTCTATCCATCCTCTTTTTAATTCCTTCCATTGTGTTCTTTATTTCTGATATTGTATTTGTCATCTCCGACTGATTCTTTTTTGTACTTGCTATTTCTTTATTTAGGTGTTCATAATAACCATCCATTATTGTTCTAAGGTCCCTAAGCATCCTTACAATCATTATTTTGAACTCTGCACCTGGAAGTTTGATTATTTCCATATTAATCAGTTCATCTCCTGAAGGTTTCTCTTGTGGTTTCATTTGGATTTCACTTCTTTGTCTTCTCATTTATGTGTTTGGGTGTTTTGTTTGTAGAGTTGGTTGAGTCTAGGCTTGGTGTTGTCTGCCTCCAGTTTTCAGTTGTGTTATTTCTAGGTCTTCTTGGGTTGGTATCAGCTATTATTTGTAATCCACTTTTGGATTTGGGCTGCTTTGAAGTCTTGATTTGTTTATTTTCTTAACAGGTGATAGTCTTGTTTACTGATCTCAGCAGGAGGCTTCCTTGAAACTGTATCCAGGAATGTGATGGATGTAACCTGAGACTCTGAAGGCCTCTTCCACTAACTAATCTCTCTGGGGGCAGGGTGTTTTCTCAGCTTCAGTAGGGGGAGGTGTATCTCAGATCTCCATGGAGACCTGAGTTAGTGCCCCTCCACCCCACTTCTTGTTTTTAGCTGTGTCTTGTTGTGCTGATTGGAGCTGGAGAGCTGTCTGGAGATCTCTGATCTGGAAGCTATTCAGTACTGTTTTGTGGAAAGATCAGTCCCTCCCCCAGCTGTGGCCACCTCCAGCACAGATGAGTCAGCTTTTTTAGGTCATCTCCTGCATTCCTTAGCCCCTCACAGTCTGTCCCTCTCTCTTTCCTTTCCACTTGGGAGATAAGCTGGTCTTTTCAACACACCTTGCTCCCTGGTCGCCAGGCAAGTGGCTGTGGGCAGTATTTTCTGCTCTTTTCCCTGGAGTGAGATCCCCTCTGGGCTCTCAGCCTCACCCCCCCCTCCATTCCTGTAATCAGGGGAGATTCAGGCACTCTCTACCAGGTTTATTGTGGCTTCTTCTTTGCTCCTTGGTTTTTGAGAGCTGTTGTTGTAGTCCAGAGTTGGTTTTTCAAGCTTATTTTTCCTAAATTGTATTCCAGTTTGGTGGTGAGAGCTGGGTGTCTGTTCATCTGCCTACTCCGCTGCCACCTTCAGGTCCCCCTTCTAGTGGTTTTCAGTCATCCAGGACTTCTTGACTTGTGACATCACACATTCCTTTGTGGTTGGTCATCTGCTGTGAGCCCTGAAACAAGAAGTACCAGCAGGGTTAAAGAAATAAAACCTAAGATTTCTGACTATTTGATACATAAAAAGGAAAGAGTGATTCCTAGAGAGGCTCAAGGGAAAGGGGACGGAGGTCATCATCTTCTGTAACTTTTTCCTGCTGAGTAGGGGTGGAGAAGGGTTACTGCCTTTCTTAAGATCACTCTCAGTGGGGTTCAGTCGGTAATGGGGAGTATGGATGTAGAAGCATTTGATTAAAAGTGACGGGTAACTTCATGGATGCGACTTTGTAAAAATTTTAGGAAGAAGAGGGCTAACATAAGTAAGAGGCATATAATTAATAGAGGACCTAGGTTGGGGACCAGCCAGGTGACAAGGGGAGTCTTCCACCAAGAGTTGTCCAGTGGATTTATGATGGGTTTGCTTTTATGGAGTTTTTCTTGTAGATGGCAGAAAGAGCTTTTGTTTTCTTCTACAAGGCTGGACTCATTGATATAATAACAGCATTGGTCTTGTAGGAAGAGACAAGTTTCTCCGTTTTCAGCAGTAAGAAGATCAAGAGCCCTGCGATTTTGTAAAGCCACTTGAGCTAAGGATGTAAGTTGTATTTGTAAGGAGGCTAGGGAGGTTGCTGAGTCGTCCAAGGCCTGTTCTAGGTCTGCTTGGAGTTGGTCAGTGGCCCACAAGCTATGAGCTAGTCCTGTTCCCCCAATGCTTCCTGCTGTTAGAGAAGTTGCTAGGGTCAGGCCTATTAGGATAGGGAGGAAGACAGCCAGCTTATGTGTGTTACCGGTTAGTCTATTTAGGAGTTTTCCCTCCCCATAGGACATTAGCTGTGGTACAATAACTACTGGTATACAAGGTTGGGATGATGAGGAGTTTATAGTTTTAAAGATAGTCCCTTTACACCAGAAGTGGGTATCTGTTGCACTGGTGAGTGGAGTGGTCATAACCCATGTTGTTAGATTGCACTTTGGATTAGGTTGTCGAATGTAAGAAATTAATAGATTTTGAGAGGGGTCTTCCCTGAAGAGGGGTATCCTGGTAAGGGAAAAGGAGTCTTCTTTGGGAGTAGTGGTTAAGGGCTGTGTTATTGGGACTGCCGTCAAAGGGGGGTGATTCAGGAAGGCACATAGGAAGCAATTAGAAATTTTTCCTATATATGTTAGATTAAGGACTCTGGCTCCTTGCCAAATTAGCCCTAACCAAGAGAAGGAATTCGTTGTTAGCGGGGTGGAGAGTTGAGCTTCTAGAGCCTCTTCTTGGTCTAGGATTGTGTTGGTTAGGTCTTTAAGGTCCTCCAAAGGGGTCTGTGTTCTTGTAAGTTTTCGGAATATGGTGAGTGTACCCGATGATTGGGTGCTCTGTATTCCTTTGTAGAATTTACCCCTTATTCCTTTTTCTCACCTTTGGTCCCAAGGATTCAGAATAGTTAGGTGTCAGGGTTTATTGTGTTCCCAGGAATGATATCTACAAAAGTATGGTGAATGCTCCATTGGGTCACCGGGACACCCCGCATATTGGTCTGATTGAGTCCTGCATCCTTTTTTATTTTGCTCATGGAATAAACAGAGAGCATGGTCCATGGATCCCAAAGCTCATCAGCTGCCTGTCGCTGTTGCAGGCATTGAGGATAATGGAGGCATTGCATCCAGTGGAGGAGCAATTTGCCTTGGCAATATATTCAGTTTTAGTTTGTTTATGCCATTTATAAGTTTCCTGAGCAAAAAAATGTCCAAATATATGGTTGATTTTTACTTTCCTAACTTTGAGGGGTGGGAATGTGGAGTTTTAGGATAGCTAATAATAGGTATAGTGAACAGTTTCGAGGGATTGGATTCATAATGTGAGGTGAGGGGTAAGATGAGAGATAGCTTTGTGAGAGAGAAGGTTTTGTAGGTTATGAGGTGATTTGATAATGACCTTCTGTCTTAGGGAGAGTTTCTTGCTTTTAAGTGTTAAGAGTGCAGCAGCAGCTAGGGCCTGTAAGCAGGGTGCCCAACCCTTGCAGGTAGGATCAAGTTCTTTGGACAGATAGGCAACGGGGGCAAAGGAAGTCCCCCTTTGGTGCCCTAGGACTCCAAGGGCCAGGCCCTGTTTCTCATGGACATATAGGAGAAATTCAGACTGAATGTCTGAATGTAAGGCAGGTGTAAGACAGGCGTTTGGAGTAAGGCCTTTTGTAATTTTAAGAAGGGTGTTTTAATGGGGTATCTTGGATCTAGGGGTTCATTAGGGTTTCCCTTGGTGGCCTCAGAGAGTGTTTTACTAGGAGGCTGTAATTTGGAATCCAGGACCAGAGAAAACCTGCTATTCCTAGGAAAGAGAGAAGCTCCTCTTTATTGGTGGGGGTAAGAATTGAGGCTATAAGATGTTTTCCGTTGGTGGGGATGGCTTCATGGCCCAGTGATAATTGTATTCCTAGATAAGTGACGGTTTTTTGTGAAAGCTGGACTTTGGAGGGGGATACTCTGTAGCCTTTTTGTGATAAGTTCAGTAGTCAATTGGTATCCTCCTTGGATGATTCTAACGTGGGACTGCAGAGGAGGAGGTCATCTACATATTGTAAGATGATACTTTGGGGAAAGTAAAGAAATTTGAGATCTGTAGCTAGGGCCTGACCAAAGAAGTGAGGGCTATCCCTGAAACCTTGAGGGAGGACTCTCCAGGTCAGTTGCTGGGAGTGCATGGTGTCAGGGTCAGTCCACGTGAAGGCAAAGAGGTCTTGGCATTTTGGATGTAAAGGGATGGTAAAGAAGGCATATTTGAGATCCAGAATGGTGAAGTAGAAGTGTTTGGAGGTATAGTAGAAAGAATGGTGTAAGGGTTGGGTACTAGGGGAGTGGTGGGTAGGACTGCAGCATTAATGGCTCGTAGATCCTGGACCAAACGATAAGTGCTGTTAGGTTTGATTACTGGTAAAATGGATGTGTTATATGTAGGGTGAGTGAATGAGGGTGAGGATGTCTGCTTGGAGGAATTTGGTGACAAGGGGTTTGAGACCATGTAAATGTTTTTGCGAGATAGGATATTGTGGAATACAAGGGAAGTTGGAAGGGTCTTTAAGGGAGATAAGGACTGGAATGTAGTGGGTTGCAATAGAGGGTTGGTTTGTGTTCTAAACTGTGGGATTAACTAGGCAGGGAGGTAAGGGTAGGGTAAGGTAAGGTGAGGTGGAGAGAGCATTGTCTGGATCACTGGCCAAGAAAAGGAGAATGTTGGAGGTGTGCATGGTTGTGGATATGGGAGTGTGGGGGAATAGATGGAGAGTAGATTTGAATTTAGCTAGGATATCTCTACCCAGTAGGGGAGTGGGGCATTGTGGTATAACTAGGAGCTTATTAGTAAATGATATTTGGTCTATGATGCATGTTAGAGGGGGTGTGATTAGTGGGTTGATTAGGGTGTGATAGAAGTGTAAGATAAAGTAAGAGGACCTGTGAATTCAGGGAGGGTGAAGAAGGTGGCCCCGGTATCTATGAGGAAGGAGATTACCTTACCTGTTACATGAAGTTTTACCCTGGGCTCACTGCTGGTGATGTGTACTGGGCCCTGTGTCCCAGGGCCTCCTCAGTCCTCCATTGCTAGGCCTAGAAAGTCAGACACTCATGGGGAAGAATTCGTTCTGGGAGGAGTTGGCGTTGTCCCTCTCTGGCAACTGGGACAATCAACCCCCCAGTGCCCCTCCTGGTGGTCATGAGGGCATGGACCCAGTGTTGGGCGAGGATTAGGGCATTGTTTAACCCAGTGTCCCGGTTGTTTGCATCTATAACAGGGTCCTGGTGGCCCGGAGTTTGAAGATTGCCCTTTATGAGGCTTAATCTTTGAGCCAGATGTAGGGTTCCCTTGTAGGGCCTTCTCTAGCATTAGGTAATTATCTTGATCTCTTTTCCATTGGTCCTCCTTCTCTTATTCCTCCCGGTTATGAAAGACCTTAAAGGCCAGGTTTAAGGGGTCCTTTTGTGGGGTTTCGGGCCCGTTTTCTAACTTTTTTAGTTTTCTTCTTATGTCAGGGAAGTGAAATGTGAATGAAGGAGAATGGTCCTGGTTGTAGAGGTGGGGTCCATTCGGGAGTATTTTTGAAATGCCTGTGAAAGGTGGTCCAGGAATTCTCCTGGATTTTCTTGTGGTCTTTGGATGACTTTCTTGATTTTGTCATAATTGACTGCCTTATTAGCTAGTTTATTTAAGGCTTGTTGTAGATAATCAACCATCTGATCTCAGGCTGCCCGATTCTGATGGCCCATCTGATAATTCCAATTAAGGTCCTCAGTGTGGACAGCTGTTATGCCCATTGGGTTAGTGTTACTTTGTGTGTGTGCCTCATCTGCAATTTGTTGGGCAGTGGTCCAAACTCTGTCTTTGTCGGCGGGAGACAGGGAAGAGGTGAGGATAATGCTAAGGTCATGCCAGGTGAGGTCATATGACAGGGTGAGGTATTTGAATTTCTTCATGTAATTATCAGGGTCTGAGGAGAAGGAACTAAGACAGCATTCAATATGAGATAAGTCAGAAAGTGAGAAAGGGATAGCAACTTGGACAATGCCCTCGGCTGCCGCCACCTCCCGGAGGGGGTACATACCAGGTTGGGTGGGAATAGGAGGCTTTTGATGGCAGGGGCGAAGATGAGGAGGGGAAATAGGAGGAGTGGAAGGCACAGTTGCAGTCTCTGAGGAGGGGGGAGAGGGTGAGGAGGAGAAAGATACAGCCACAATCTGTAAGGAGGGAGGAGGGGTCGAAGAGGAGAGAAGCAGAGCCACGGTCTGTAAGGAGGGGTGTGGGGCAGAGAGGAGAAAGGCACAGCCACAGTCTGTAAGGAGGGAGGAGGGGTCAAAGAGGAGAGAGGCAGAGCCGCAGTCTGTAAGGAGGGGGTGGGGAGGATTATAGGGAGGAGCAGGGCGAGAGGTTCTGGGGCCCTAGGGGCAGAGTGATTTTCAGGATCAAATGAATCAGGAGAGAAAGTAAGGGAAAGGGGGTCGGCTGTTTTAGGGGGAGGGATTTGATGTGTATACAAAGCTTTAGCAAGGAGAATCTGATATGTACAGCAAGAAACACAGAGTGAAGGACGAGAGTAAAGGTGAAAGAAAACCTACATCTAAGGAATCTCTGAGACCTTCCCAGTCCAGTGGCAACAATTATCTAGGTCCCGGAGGATGTTAATATCAAAAGTTCCATTTTCAGGCCAGTGGGAGCCATTATCTAGTCTGTACTGAGGCCATGCCATGTTACAGAAGAAGATTAATTTTTTCGGTTTGAGATCTGAGAGACCGAGTTTGGTGAGGTTTTTTTAAGAGGCATCCCAAGGGAGTAGCCCCTGAGGGTCGGGACTGGGAAGAGCCCCTTGTGGGCTTAGAATACAGAAAGAGAAGAGCATCCTCTGACACTTTCAACTATTCTTTACACTGTATGTGGAAAGCAAGAAGGCCGGTCATCGCCGGGAATCTCGCTTTCAAAGGAGAGTGGAGCAACCTGGCTAGGTGCCCAGACCTTTGAGAAAGTCCATGTTAACAGGTTGCCCGAAGTAGAGACCTCCCAATTAGCGACTCTGAGAGGAGAGAGAGAGTGAAGGTGAGGGACGAATAGGGTCCTACCGGAGATGGGAAAGAGCAGAAACTCCGTAGCCAGCCAATCAATCTACGTTCACACAGCCAAACAGAATCAGGGAGTAAGCCCAGGACAAGCTGCTACTGCCTACTGCTTCCGTGGTAGTGAGTTTGGCTAGTTGAAGGGATTGTCCAGGCATCCAATACCTATCCTGGGTTTGGGCACCAAACGTTAGAATCAATCAGAGTCTGAAAAGATCAGTGAAACAGGCTTTATTGAAAGGAAACCTGCCAGGCTGTCTCGTAAGGGAGAGTCGCGCCGGGCACAGACTAGGACCCTGCTTTTTTTAAGGGTTAGGGGAGGGGGAGTAGGAAAGGTTGTGGGGCATTAGCCGATTGGCTGCTGGACAAAGAATGGTCTTTTATGGAAGTTTGAGTATGTTTAACTTCTAGCAGTTTTCAATCATCCAGGACTTCTCAACTTGTGACATCAGACATTCCTTTGTGGTTGGTCATCTGCAGTGAGCCCTGAAACGAGAAGTACTAGCAGGGTTAAAGAAATGAAACCTAAGAGTTCCCTGTCTGCACACCTTCTCTTTCCCAGCCAAAATGGCTTCTTCTTCAGCAATCTGCATTCCCTCTGCTCTCACTCTGGAAACATGACTTCTTTCTCTTTCTCCTTCTGCTTCTTACTCTCTCCGATCTCCCTGTAAAACTCTCTGGTGCAAAAACCTCTCCTCCAGCAAACATTAGCAAAACAATGGCCCTTCCCAAGCAGGAAAGTAATTTGCAATTTCACAGACCACATATACCTGGCACTGCCCAGCCCTCAATGCAAATTATAAGCGAGCAAACACAAAAGTCGTATTTTACAAACTTATTTGACCAACATCCAGTCTTATCAAAACCCCAGCCTCTGGCCTTATCTTTTTTTGGAAGGATGAGTAAGCACCATGCCTAGTATAGTGTAGTAGTTTCATAAATATTTAAAATTTTTATATTTGTATTATACACCCGTCGTGGCCATGCAGGTTTCCACTGGATTTGGGCAGATGGTAAAGAAACAGTGAAGCCGGAAAATGGTGTGCCATTCTGTTTATTCAAGTCTCACAACAGCGGATGAGCAAACAAACAGGTAGGGAAGAACTCTTCCCTCCCATTCAGGGATTCCAAAGCCCTGACCCATTCTCCAGTTCCACAACCCAGAGAATCTTCTCCAGTTCCTCCTGGAATCAAAGGCTCCACAAGCCTCAGTACTGCTCCCAAAGCCCCCTCAGCACTCTGCCTCTATACTCCTTCTGCTCCTCTGCAAAAACTGACTTATTCTTCAGCATTCTGCATTCGCTCCGTTTTCCCTGCAAAACTGGCTAGGTCCAGAAAGGCCCATCCTCCAGCATACATTAACAAAAACAATGGCCTTTTCCAAGCAGGAAGGCAATTTGCAATTTGCAATCAGCCTCAACCTTTCACAGACTACATATACATGGTGCTGCCCAATGCAAACTATAAGAGAGCAAACTTAAAAAAGACATATTTTACAAAATTATTTGCCTAACAACATGCATTGTGTATTGTGGAAGCAAACATTTTGGTGCCAATCCAACATTATTATTTATGTATCTTTCTTTTAGCATTACTTTCATTTTCTTATGGGGAATCAATCACCCTTCAGCTCTCTCAGTTTGTGGGATTTGAGTGGAATTCTTGATCTCAGAAGTAGTATAGTAGTGTGATTCAGGCTCTATCGCCATCAGATGTTTGTTCATCTACATCTGGGCATGTAGGCATGATCAAGGCAAATGACAATACTCTCTAGGATTTCTATCGAGTCACTTTCTTATGTCAGGATTGCTAGCTTGTAGTAGTAATCTTGGAGTTACTAACTTGACCTGAGGTGAATCTGTCTGCAAATCAAAGTACAGATAAAAGCTTAGCCAAGAGACTTAGGGAGATTGCCTCAATGAAAATGTTTAAGCTTCTGGATTTAGACCTGTTTTTAACTAGATCTTTTTAAAAAACATTTTAGTTTTGTGAGTCAAAAAGTTTCAAAATGTATCATCATTATCATATCATCATCATCATTAATCATTTAATCCAATTTCAGATGAGTCTCTGTCACTTGCAATCAAGAGTCTTTTTTTTTTTAAGAATCTTAATACAATTGCTTTTCCACAGAAGTATTACCCTACATATAGATAGAAACATAACTGCTAACTACAATTTTTGTCAAATCCACAATAAACATTGAGTGGTCACTTTCTGAAGTGTTATCACAACAGCAAAAATAATGTGATAAACACATTAAAAAAATCACCACATTGAAAATCAGCATGTCTTACTATTATCTCTAAAAATCTAATTTTAAAAATCTCACTATTGAACATTTAAGGAAAGAGAAAAATAGCTCTATAGTAGCATTGGACTGGATCATTTATTCCAGGTCTGCTTTGAAATCGTGACACTGTCTTTGAGTTCATGACTTTTAGAGTTTACGACTTTCAATAGGAATACTATGTGGCACATTTTTGTGATGTGAAATGAATTAAAAGTAATTTTATTTTGAATTTTTTTTGACAGCTCCTGACATCCTTGGAGACAACTTGAGTTGTTTCACAAGCAGGATTAGGAATCATGGCCTTAGGCTCTCTTTATACAATTGAAATTCAATTAACAAAAAAAGAAAAAAAAGGTCTGTCAAATGGTTTTTGGGCTGCAAAAAAACAAAACAAAACAAAAAACTGTATTATTTCTTGGGGTTTTTTTTTTCACTGAGTTTAGTAAATATTTGATTTAACCGACTAACCTAACCTGTGGTTTTGGAATCATGTAGACATGCCCTAGTTAAATTCATCCTAAGAAAAAGTATGTTTTTTTTCTTCAGTTACAAGGCACCAAGTTCATTGAGGTAGAGTTTATAAATTTTAATCTGGCCCAGCTGGCTTCTCAGACTGCAAGACTCCACAGAGTATAGATTACACTGTCCTGCTGAGATTAGAATTCTCTTATAGTTCAAATACCTCATTGGTTTGCCCATTTGCGATACTTCCTAATACAAGCAAATTGGCTTAGGAACCGAAGCCTTATTTCTCCAAGAAGTAGTTGTCATTCGCTATTATCTGACATGGGTCTACCTTTGAGAATTAGAAGAGTTAGTACTCTGTCCTAACGATGATTTTCATATTTACAAACTCATAGAATTTTTACTTTGCAAATAGCTAAGCAAGAAGATGGAAAAAAAAAAGGCCAACTACAACATTGACAAACAGTTCACCATTAAACTGTTTTTGCCATTAGTCAACAAGCTAACACTGCAGGAGGTTTGATGCCTTCCAGAGACAATCCTCAAGCAAACATAAAATAATTTGGCACTTTAACCTATAAAAAACAGATTTCTCAGAAAATGAAAATATTTTGACCAATAACCATTTCATTTTAAAACTATTTTGTAGGATTTTACTTTTGCATTTATCTCAATGACAGGAAGTCTCTAATAGAAATGTTTCTTCACAGCAGAAAGTTATACTAAAAAAGAGATACTTCTTACATATCAATTTTGAAAGTCTTATTATGCTTTGTTCTGCATGTACTTCAAAAGGACAGCCTCCCATGGTCTTAATCACAGGTGCCTGGCATAAAAGATAGCACAGCTTCGTGCCATGGTTGGATTGCAGCCAAAATATTTTGTAAAACTACTAGCGGGAGTTTGCATAGGCAGACAGCCTGCCTTCTGGCCCTCGTTTGGCTAAAGCTTAGCAACCAAATATGTTGCCACTGGTTTTTTGTTGTTGTTATTTTTCCCCACAAGAACAGCTCCATTAGTGTAAGTCAACAATTGACTTTTAATTATAGAATTATTTATCTTTCAGACTACTTTGTAGCAGTCAACATAAAAGTGAAAGAGGAAGGTGATGAGAGCCAAGGAGAAGCCAAATGTGGGAAGTCAGGACCAGTACCTGTAAGGTAAGCTGGCAGAACCAACCTTGGAATTACTTTGGCAAATAGTAATAGAAAAGATGAATTGTGGGGTGTAAACAATTCAATGACCAGAAGGGGAAATGATGAGAAGAGGAAGAGGAGTAATGTGGAGGAGGAGTTAAGAAAGGAGCCCAAAAAAAATAAAAACTTGAGAGTGAGGTGCATTTTATGAAATACAACAGAGGAAGCTGAAGTTACAGATTTATTCTTTCCTACTGCAGAATGTCTGTTCAACTCATGCTAAAGTTTCTTGTGATGTTTATTTAACCAATGATTAAGTTCAGGCTTCATTCAGTTCATTCCCATTTTTATTTCAAGTCTCATGGAAACTCCATATTGCATTTGAAATTTTTGTCTCTTGACCCTGGCTGTTCAGTGGTAGAGCATTGGCCCTGTGTGTGGGTGTCCTGGGTTCAATCCCTGGTCAGGGCACACATGAGAAGAGACCACCTACTTCAACACTTCTCTCCTTACTCTCTCTCTCTCTTTCTTCTTCTCCCGCAGCCATGAATCAATTAGTTGGAGCAAATTGGTCCCTGTCACTGAGGATGGTTCCACGGAGCCTCTGCCTCAGATGCTAAAAGTAGTTTGCTTGCCTAGCAATGTCCCTGATAAGCAGAGCATCACCAGTAGAGGGCTTGCTGGGTGGATCCCCTCTGAGCTTATATAAGAGTCTGTCTCTCTGTCTCCTCTCCTCTCACTTAAAAAAAAGAGAAATATTTGTCTCTTTAAATCACAAATGATTTACAAATATTACTTTTTCCATGCTTCTATTTTAAAATTCACAACATGGAGAAATTAGATTTTATTTCTTTCTTTCTTTGGCTCCATTTTCTAAGAGTTGACGTAAAACCTTTACTATGCTCTTAGTTCAAGATGTTTTATGCTCTTCAATTTTTTTCTCTATGTGTCTATTTTTCCAACTTTATAATAATGCTGTTTTAAAAAATGAAAGTGGATAGTTCAGGACTTTGATTCACAGCAGGAATGATTTTTTCTTAATCTTTTATACTTTACAAGGTAATGCGCCCTTTGGAAGGCCTGATGGGGGTGGGAGAGAAGAAAGGGCTGAATGGAAAGCTTTATGGTTATAATGGAGAAGAAGTATAGCAGTCAGAAACATCAGCATGGCTCTACCTTCCTCTAGGTTAGGAAATGAGCACTCGCACCATCAAGGGACAAAATGCCAGTTTTTGTGACAAGGTCTTTTCAAAGGAAAATGTTGTTTGATTTAAAAAATAACAAAAACACATTTGTACACTTAATATAGTATCTCTTAAAATTGTTCCTGGGTTCGGATGCTTATATTTCATGATTTCATTGACACAAGGTCTAGCAGAAAGGCTTTGAGGAAAGGAAAAGAGCTTCTCTAGGAAACATGGCTTTCAAATCCTTGGCAAGACTGCATTTGCAAAGGGTTTTAATTGGATGACAAAAGGACACAAGAATAACAAACAACAACAACAAAGAAAACCCCTACCATCAATAAGTGAGAAAAAAAGAAAAACTTTACTCATGAAGAAAGAAATGTTTTATATTTATTCCTGATATTCTGGCAATCCCTGGGAGAGAACACATTAATCAGCAGTGACCTTTATATACAAAAGAGCCCATTAATGCACTTCCTTTTCACCAAATCATAACCAGAGTCTACTGCCAGCCAAACCATAGCAAAATCTTTCTTAGTAGCTGCTCTAGTGCCTGAATTCCTTTTGCAAAAATAGACTAGAAATTAATTGAGTATTGGCAGGACTTGTTTGGTAATGAGGGTCAGAAAGAGAGGAGATTTGTGTTTAATTTTCATTAAAATGATTTTACAAAATGATATATGATTTTTGAGAAAAAGTCAAGCAATAAAGAAATATAAAGAGCTTAGATTAAATGTTCTTTTCCCTCTCATTCACACTTAAAAAATGAGCACCAATAACACTTTAATTTGTATCCTTTAGCATTTTCTATGCACATACAAGTAATCCACATATTTGTAAACATGCACACTATATAAAATATATCATATATTTATATATAGTTTACATATTAGATATAATATATTATATACATTGTATATTTCTATATATATAAAATGTTACTTCTGACAAAAATGTAACCATATCCTGAACCTCATATGCAACTTGATTATTTCAGTCAATATAATCAAAGATCAATTTCTATGTAATAACAAACAAATACCCCACATTCTTTGTGATGGACACGCATCATTCCACTTAATATGTACGGCAATTTATTTACTCTCTTAATATCAACATTTGGTTACTTCCAGTCTGTTGCGGTTAAAATAATTTTGTAGTGAATGTCCTTTGGTGGCATATGTCTTTGCATAGTAGGTTTTTGGTATTCATAATTATGGCTACCAGGTATTATTTGATATGTTTAAAATAACTGTAACATATATGTAAGATCTGAAGCACAGTAACAAAATGAATAACCATGAATCCATTACTCCACCTAAGAAGTATGGTATGCATTTGTATCTATCTCCCTGTGTGCTCCTTCCATATCCTTGTCTCATTCTTTTACTTCATATGCCTGCAATCCACTTAGAATTTGCTGAATATTTGTATTCTGTTTTTTAAAGGGTTTTCTCTTATTGCTGAATGCAAAAACAATATACTTGATTTGCATGATTTTGACCTTTCTATAAACATTTTATTTTATCATGTGTAGTCTGCAACTTGTTTTCTTCACTGATATTATATTAAGAGTTTTCTTTGAACATATATACCCTAACTTATTGATGTCACCCCATTAAAATTAATAAAAATTTATAAAAAATAGTTTATTCACATTGTTGTTTGTAGCTATCGCTCATTCATTTTCATTCAAACATTCCAATTTGTAACTGTCCTGCAATTTATTAATCTATTCTGCTGCATTACTGAATCATATAATATATGCATGTTCAAATTTCCAACATGGTGCAAAATTATTTCCCAAAATGATTACAGGATTTCAAGCTTTCATTAGCAGACTTCAGGATATAGAAATTTTGGTTGCTCCATATCTTGGTATAATCACACTTCTTAATTTCAACAAAGTTATTAATTTTTGCTAATTTTTTAGTGTTTCTCAGTTTGCTAGTAATTTGAATCTTTCTGACTCCTAGAGATTAAAATCTTTGAAATATGTTCTTGGTCTTTTTGTTCTTCCTATTCTGTGAAAGGTTATTTATACTTTTGCCCAGTTTTCTATTAAACTGTTTGTCTTCTTATTGATTTGCGAAAATTCTTTATCTATTCTAGACACTAATTTTTTGTCAGTTTAATGAGTTTTAAGTATCTTCTTCCAATTTTTAGTTTGTCTTCCCACTTTCTTTATTGTGTTTTTCCATGAGTAGACATTCTAATTTAATGTAATTAAATTTATTATTCATATTATTTATTTATTTATTTTTATTATTATTAATTTTACTGGGGTGACATCAATAAATCAGGGTACATATCTTCAAAGAAAACATGTCCTGGTTATCTTGTCAATCAATTATGTTGCATACCCATCACCCAAAGTCAGATTGTCCTCCATCACCTTTATCTAGTTTTCTTTGTGCCCCTCCACCTCCCCTTCCCCTCTCCTTTCCTCCCCCCCACCTCATAACCAACACACTCTTCTCCATGTCACGTAGTCTCGTTTTTATGTTCCACCTATGTATAGAATAATGCAGTTCTTGGTTTTTTTCTGATTTAATTATTTCACTCAATATAATGTTATTAAGGTCCCACCATTTTGTTGTAAACGATCAGATGTCATCATTTCTTATGGCTGAGTAGTATTCCATAGTGTATATTATGTGCCACATCTTTTTATCCAGTCTTCTATTGAAGGGCTTTTTGGTTGTTTCCATGTCTTGGCCACTGTGAACAATGCTACAATGAAGATGGGGCTGCATGTGTCTTTACGTATCAATGTCTCTGAGTTTTGGAGGTATGTACCCAGTAGAGATATTGCTGGGTCATATGGTATTTCTATTTTTAGTTTTTTGAGGAACCACCACACTTTCTTTCATAATGGTTGTATTACATTACATTCCCACCAACAGTGAATGAGGGTTCCTTTTTCTCCACAGCCTCTCCAACATTTGCTATTACCTGTCTTGTTAATAATAGCTAATCTAACAAGTGTGAGGTGGTTTCTGATTACAGTTTTAATTTGCATTTCTCTAATAACTAATGAAGATGAGCTTCTTTTCATATATCTGTTGGTCATTTGTATTTCTTCCTGGGAGAAGTGTCTGTTCATGTCCTCTTCCCATTTTTTTATTGGATTGTTTGTTTGTTTGTTGTTGAGTTTTATGAGTTCTTTATATATTTTGGATATTAAGCCCTTATCTGAATTGTTGTTTGAAAATATCATTTCCCATTTAGTTGGCTGTCTGTTTATTTTGTTGTCAGTTTCTGTTGATGAGCAAAAACTTCTTAGTCTGATGTAGTCCCATTCATTTATTTTTGCCTTCACTTCCCTTGCCTTCGGAGTCAAATTCATAAAATGCTCTTTAAAACCAAGGTCCATGAGTTTAAAACCTATGTCTTCTTCTATGTACTTTATTGTTTCAGGTCTTATATTTAGGTCTTTGATCCATTTTGAATTAATTTTAGTACAAGGGGACAAACTGTAGTTGAGTTTCATTCTTTTGCATGTGACTTTCCAGTTTTCCCAGCACCATTTGTTGAAGAGGTTTTCTTTTCTCCATTGTGTGTTGTTGGCCCCTTTATCAAAAATTATTTGACCATATATATGTGGTTTTATTTCTAGACTTTCTATTCTGTTCCATTGGTCTGAGTGTCTATTTTTCTGCCAATACCATGCTGTTTTGATTGTCGTGGCTCTATAATATAGTTTGAAGTCAGGTATTGTAATGCCCCCAGCTTCATTCTTTTTCTTTAGAATTGCTTTGGCTATTCGGGTTTTTTTATAGTTCCATATAAATCTGAAGATTTTTTAATTCCATTTCTTTAAAAAATGTCATTGGAATTTTGATGGGAATTGCATTAAATTTGTATATTGCTTTGGGTAATATGGCCATTTTGATTATATTTATTCTTCCTATCCAAGAACAAGAAATATTCTTCCATCTCATTGTATCTTTTCGATTTCCCTTAACAGTGCTTTGTAGTTTTCATTATATAGGTCCTTTACATTCTTTGTTATGTTTATTCCTAGGTTTTTTGTTGTTGTTGCAATCGTGAAGGAGATTATTTTTTTTGAGTTCATTCTCAAATGTTTCATTGTTGGCATATAGAAAGGCTATGGACTTTTGTATGTTAATTTTGTATCCTGCGAACTTACTGTATAGGCTTATTGTCCCTAGTTGTCTTTTTGTAGATTCTTTGCGGTTTTCGATGTATAGGGTCATATCATCTGCAAAAAGTGATACCTTTTCTTCTTCTTTTCCGATATGGATGCCTTTTATTTCTTTGTCTTGTCTTGCTCTGGCTAGAACCTCTAGTACCACATTAAATAAGAGTGGAGAGAGTGGACAACCCTGTCTTGTTCCTGATTTAAGGGGAAAAGCCTTCAGTTTAGTGCCATTTAATATGATGTTAGCTGATGGTTTATCATATATGGCCTTTATCATGTTGAGATATTTTCCTTCTATACCCATTTTGTTGAGTGTCTTAAACATAAAGTTGTGTTATATTTTATCGAATACTTTTTCTGCATCTATTGATAAGATTATGTCATTTTTGTTCATTGTTTTGTTGATATGGTGTATTACGATAACCGTTTTACATATGTTGAACCATCCTTGAGATTCTGGGATAAATCCCACTTGATCATGATGTATTATTTTTTTAATATGTTGTTGTATTCAATTTGCTAGTATTTTGTTTAGTATTTTAGCATCTGTATTCATTAGAGATATTGGTCTGTAGTTTTTGTGTGTGTGTGCTGTCCTTGCCTGGTTTCAATATGAGAGTTATGTTGGCCTCATAAAATGTGTTTGGAAGTATTGCTTCTTCTTCAATTTTTTGAAAGACTTTGAGTAGAATAGGAATCAAGTCTTCCTTGAATGTTTGATAGAATTCACTAGTATAACAGTCTGGGCCTGGACTTTTATTTTTAGTAAGATTTTAATAGTTTTTTCTATTTCTTCCCTACTAATTGGTCCGTTTAGGTTTTCTGCTTCTTCTTGACTCAGTCTAGGGAGGTTGTATTGTTCTAGGAATTTATCCATTTCTTCTAGATTGTTGAATTTAATGGCATATAGTTTTTCATAATATTCTACAATAATTCTTTGTATATTTATGATATCCATGGTGATTTCTCCTCTTACATTTTGTATTTTGTTTATATGAGTCCTTTCTCTTTTTTCCTTGGTAAGTCTTCCAAGGGTTTGTCAATTTTGTTGATCTTTTTAAAGAACCAACTCCTTGTTCTATTAATTTTTTCTATAGTTTTTCTGTTCTCTATATCATTTATTTCTGCTCTGATTTTTATTATTTCCTTTCTTCGGCTGGTTTTGGGTTGTCTTTGTTCTTCTTTTTCCAGTTCCTTAAGGTGTGAAGTTAAGTGATTCACTTGGGCTCTCTCTTGTTTGTTCATAAAGGCCTGAAGTGATATGAACTTCCCTCTTATCACTGCTTTTGCTGCATCCCATTGATTCTGGTATGTCATATTGTCATTTTCATTTGTCTGTATATATCTTTTGATCTCTGCACTTATTTCTTCTTTGACCCATTCATTTTTTAAAAGTATGTTGTTTAGTTTCCACATTTTTGTGGAGTTTTTTTCCTCTTTTTTGCAGTTGAATTCTAGTTTCAAGGCTTTATGATCAGAATGTATGCTTGGTACAACTTTGATTTTTCTGAATTTGCTGGTGTTATTTTTGTGGCCCAACATATGGTCAATTCTTGAGAATGATCCATGTACACTGGAGAAAAATATATACTCTGTCACTTTGGGATGAAATGTCCTGTAGATGTCTATCATATCCACGTGCTCTAGTGTTTTTTTTAAGGTCAATATATCTTTATTGATAATCTGTTTGAATGACCGATCTAGAGCCGTCAGTGGTGTATTGATGTCTCCAAGTATGATTGTATTTTTATCAGTTTTTGTTTTAAGGCCAATAAGTTGCTGTCTTATATATTTTGGTGCTCCTTGGTCTGGTGCATATATATTAAAAATTGTTATGTCTTCTTGATTCAATGTCCCCTTAATCATTATGAAATGACCATTTTTGTCTCTGAGTACTTTTGCTGTCTTGTAGTCAACATTATCAGATATGAATATTGCTATGCCTGCTTTTTTTTGGATGTTATTTGTTTTCCAGCCTTTCACTTTTCCAGCTTGGAATATTGTTTTCCAGCCTTTCACTTTGAATTTGTTTTTATCCTTGTTGCTTAGATGAGTTTCTTGTAGGCAGCATACACTTGAATTTTCTTTTTTAATCCATTCTGCTACTCTGTGACTTATTATTGGTGAGTTTATTCTGTTTACATTTAGTGTAATTATTGACACTTGTGGGTTCCCTATTATCATTTTATATATTGCTTTCTGTTAGTTTCGTATCTTGTTTGATTCTTCTCTTTTGTTTTTCTATCCTTTGTTTTTGTTTGGTTGTATTCCATACTTCTTTCCTCTGTTGCTATCTTTTTTAAGTTGTGCTTCTGTGGTGGTTTTTTCAAGGGTGGTTACCATTAAGCATAAAAAGGATTCCTACCCTGTTCATTATAGTACACTATTTTCTGAGTACTTCTGCACTCCATTGTCCTTTGCTACTGTTAATCTCCGTCCTCTCCTCCCCCCCTTTTTTTGTTGGCACAGTTTAAATCTGGTTTTATTGTGTTCTTGGTGAAGCTTTTACTTGCGGTTATGTTTTGTTTTGTTCTTTGTATCTGGTTGTAAAACCCCCTTTAGTAATTCCTGGAGCGGGGATTTTCTGATGATAAATTTCCTCATCTTTTCTGTATCTGTGAATGTTTTTATTTCTCCTTCATATTTGAAGGATAGCTTTGATGGGTATAGTGTTTTTGGCTGAAAGTTCCTCTCTTTCAGGACTTTAAATATTTGGGCCCACTCTCTTCTAGCTTGTAGAGTTTCTGTTGAGAAATCTGATGATAATCTAATAGATCTTCCTTTATATGTTGTATTCTTCTTTTCCCTGGCTGCCTTGAGAAGTTTTTCTTTGTCATTGGTTTGTGCCAATTTCATTATGATATGCCTTGGAGTAGGTTTGTTGTGGTTAAGAAAACGTGGTGTTCTGTTTGCTTCTTGAATTTGAGGCTTTAGTTCTTTCCACAGGCTTGGCAAGGTCTCATCTATTATTTGTTTGAGTATATTCTCTATTCCATTTTCTCTCTCTTCTCCCTCTGATATACCTATTATTCTTATGTTAGTCTTTTTTATGGAGTCAGACAATTCCTGAACGGCTTCCTCATTTTTTAAAATTTTTGTGTCTCTTTGTTCTTCTTTGTTGAGCCTCAAGTTGCTTGTCTTCTATTTCACTAATCCTACCTTCTATCTGGCCTATTCTATTAGCTAAGCTTGTTACCTCATTTTTCAGCTCGTGAATTGAGTTTTCATCTCTGTTTGATTTGTTTTTATAATTTCAATTTCCTTGGTGATATATTCTTTGTGTTCATTGAGTTGTTTTCTCAGTTACCTATATTGCCTTTCTGAGTTTTCTTGTATATCTCTGAGTATTTTTAGGATTTCGATTTTAAATGCTCTGTCATTTAGCTCCAAGGTTTCCAATATATTAAATTTTTTCTCCATAGATTTTTCCTCATGTATCTGTGCTACCTCTCTGTCTTTTTTTAACAATTCAATTTTTTTTTCTTTTTTAAAAATTTTATTTATTCATTTTAGAGAGGAGAGAGAAAGGGGAGAGAGAGACAGAGAGGGAGAGAGAGAGAAGAGAGAGACAGAGAGAGAAGGTGGGGAAGAGCCAGAAGCATGAACTCCCATATATGCCTTGACCAGGCAAGCCCAGGGTTTCGAACCGGCGACTTCAGCATTTCCAGGTCGACGCTTTATCCACTGCACCACCACAGGTCAGGCCCTCTCTGTCTTTTGTATCCATGATATTTGATTTCCTTTTCCTTAATGACATCTAAGGGTAGTTTTGTTGATAGTACTAATGAGAATTAATAAAGAATAAAAAGTTAAAAAAATTATTATTTCCCCCTTTTTTTTCCCTCTCCTCTCCTGTCCCCTCCTTCTTGAGAAAAAATTGTGGGGAACTGTGAATTATATTCTGCTAAATAGAACAAAAACTACCTATAATGGAGGGCCTGAGTTGGGGAGAAGTGATAAACGGGCAAAAAAAAAAGGGGTGTATGGACCCATAAAATGCAAAAAAGGAAATAATCTGGGTCAAGAATAAAATGATTTGCTTTTAGGTGATGTTAGTCTTTTTTATGGAGTCAGACAATTCCTGAAGGGCTTCCTCATTTTATGATGTTGACTAAGAAATATAATAAGAGTAATAAGAGGGAAACAGGATAAAGGGAAAAAAGAATTAAAAAATTACTATTGTATTTAGTGGAGCAAAAACTAGATAAAATGGAAAGCCAGGGTTGGGAGCACTGCTAATGAGTTAAAAAAGCTAAATAAAAAACACCCAAAGCGCCACAAAGAAAAATTTGAGTCCCAAATAAAATAATTTGTTCGTGATTGAGGATTGAATGAGAGGAAAAGTAAAGGAGAAAAGAAGAAACTAATATAGAGGGAGAAAAACAGAAAGAGGAAAACACAAAAAGAAGGAAAAAAAGAACAAAACGACAGAGAGAAGGAGTTAAGGGTTTTGGAGTGCAACCCTCATAGGGAGAAATGAAGAAGAAAGGAAAGATAATGGGAGATGTAAACTTATGAGTAGTGTAGTTCAAGGAGAGGAGAGAGTAAAACCAGCAGAGAATTAAACAACCAAATTGGAAGAAGAAAATAATCCAGACAAGAAGATAAGAGAAACAAATGAACAAATATAATAATATGGAATATGTTATAAAGTCTGTGGATTATTCTTGATTTTGAGAGGTTATCTTCTTGCTTTTTCTTTTCTCTCTCTCTTCCTGGTCTGTGACTCTGTACCCTGGGTTCTGCCCCTGTGGCACGCTTAGGTAGGGGTTTGCAGTTGATAAGTTTCTATGGCGATGTCATATATTAGGCTTCAGTCTTGTTGGCAGTTGAGGTTCATTAGCATTTGCAGGCTCCGACAATGAGAGAGTCTGTTTTCCCGGAGCCTCTCTCCTAGTCTCTCCTTCCTGAATTAGCAGCCTGATGATCCAGCTATGGGGTTGCTTCTGCCTCTCCCTGGAGAGTAAGAGGCTCAAAGAGCTGGCAAATCCCCACTCTATCCCCACTCAGTGCAGGGCTCTGGGTAAGTCTCAATCAGAGCCGCTAGCATAATCAGGCAGGGTTGGAGCAACTTGTTTTTAAGGTGCCTTTCTATGTGCCTCTAGGCATGTCCTGAATGCCTCAGCACTGTGTGGGACCTCTTTCTCCAGGCTTTTTGCACTTTGTAACCTGTTTTGGCTGGGTAGAAGATGCCCTAGTCACTGTTTGCAAAGCATGAGGATTTATAAGCTGCTAAATCCCTCTTTTTAACAGATAGCCCTAAGTATGAAAGCTCTGCCAATCAGAGGTTGCCACTACCTCTACGTGCATAGCATAACAAGAGGCACTAAAAAATATCATCTCTCTTGTCTGAGATCGCTGACCTTAGAGAGATCTTGTCAGGGTCACATAGGTCAGTTGGGAGGCGAGCAGACTGTGGGTTAAGCTAATCCTTCACATGTCTGTTAGCTTGTATGGCTGGGTGAGGCACCCCACCTGCCCGGAGAAGTTTGAGTGTAGGGAATCTTGCTTTCATGCACCGCTCTTCAGGGCACAGGGGTGACACTGAGACTACAGTCTCAGCCCACGCAAAGGCCTCTGACTCTGCCCCTCTGTCTGGGAATGCGGGCGCCCACTCCTGGGGTGCTTGGAGGAATCTCTCGCCCACTATCTGCACTCGCCAACCAGAATATCAGGCTGGCTGCCTCTTGCCCCGGGTGAGGCGCCCCGCCCTCCCGAAGAAGTTCGAGCATAGGGAATTTTGCTCCTGTGCATTCCCTGCGTGCCGTTTTCAGGGCACAGGGGTGACCCCGTGTCTCCGATTTCAGCCCACACAAAGGCTTCTGACTCTGCCCCTCTGTCCGGTAACATGGGCACCCACTCCCGGGGCTCTAGAAGGAATCTCTCGCACACTATTCGCACACATGGACCAGGAGATCAGGGCCGATGGTTGCCTCACTTGCTTTTCTTTGGGTTTGGCGCAAGCGTTAGCTTGTGTTGACTGGGTTGCCACAAGCACAGTTTTTGCTCAGCTTGGATGTCCGTGTCACAGCCTGGTTCAGACATTTGTGCCACAGCCTGGTTCTATTCACACCCTATGCCTGCCTTAGTTCCTATACTCTCAGTTCCTATACTCTCAGTTCTCAGTGAAAGCAGCCCTTATTTAGGTTAATGAGGAAGGCGGAGTGTTCCTTTCTCCTTATTTCCTTCGGGGTTGATTATATATTTAGTCACTTTTTGTTCTATCATACCTTTTCATTAAGTGCGGGACTTCTGGAGGCTTCAAGGATAGATTTTTCTGTCTCTGGTTGAAGATCTTGTTGAAATTTTGGGGAGATTTATCGGTATCACTCCTTACGGTGCCATTTCTTTGATGTCACTCTATTATTCATATTTTATGGTTGGTCCCTTATATGTCTTAAAAAGTATTTCTTTACTTTGGGACCATAAAGTTATTTTTCTGTTTCCAGATTTTATGTTTCACATTTAGTCCTTAATCAATCAGAAATTTATTTCTGTGTTGGTGAGATAAAGGCATAATCACTTTCTCATTTAAATATAACCAGTTGTTTCACACAACTTATAAAAGTCTATCCTTTTTTCGCTGGTGTGCCATGGCACTTCAAGCATATATTGTTTCCACATATGCCAAAATGTGGTCGAGTCTATATTCCAAAGATGATCGCGTGAATGTAGCCCATGTAACATGCTCTTCTTACTGTGTGACATGGTTACTCTTCATAGCGATTTGGAGTCTGTTTTCTTCCCTTGAATCTGGCCATATCGGTGACTAGAGTGGAAGTGACCTTGGTTGATTTCTGATGTTAGAGCACAAAAGATGATGCAGCTTCTTTCTGAATGGCCTTCTCTCTTTCAGAAAATGTTTTTCTTTTGTTGTTGTTTTGTTTTGCTTTGTTTTTGAGCCATCAGACACCATGGAAAAATTCTGGCTATGCTGAAGCCACCACACAAATGAAATCATAAGAAAACAGAGGGAGCCTGATCAGGTAGTGGTCCAGTGGATAGAGCATAGAACTGGGATGCAGAGGACGTAGGTTTGAAACCCCGAGGTCCTGGCTTGAGCGCAGGCTCCTCCGGTCATTAGTTTGATTGTGGGATCATGGACAAAACTCCATGGTCACTAGCTTGAGTCCAAAAGTGGCTGGCTTGAAGCCCAGGGTTGCTGGTTTGAGCCCAAGGTCTCTGGCTTGAGCAAGGGGACAACTCATATGCTGCACCCCTTCCCCCAGTCAAGGCACATATGAGAAAGCAACTCAGGTGCTTCAATGAAGAACTCAGGTGCTTCAATGAAGAATTGATACTTCTCATCTCTCTCCCTTCTTCTCTGTCCCTATCTATCATTCTCTCTGTCTCTGTTACAGATAAAAATAAAAATTAAAAAAATAAAGGGAAATAACCATGGTACCTAAAGTATTCCAATCCCTAGCTGTTTAAATTTTCCCGGTCCAGACATCAAAGCCTTTGAGAAAACCCCTGTGCTTGCCACCATATGACTGCAACCTAATGAGACCAGAGCTAGAACTTCTCAGCTGAACCCTCCCAAATTCTTGACCCACAGAAACTGGGGTAAAGAGTAAATGCTTGTTGTTAATTTAAACCACTAAGTTTTGAGATGATCTGTTACAGAGTGTCATATAGACAGAAAGCCAAGTTTTCTTATGAAATCTCTACTTGTTCACTGGTCAATTTGCTTATTACTTAACTTCTTTGTGATTCACTTCTTTAATTTGAAAAATAGAGAAAAGGAATTTTATCCTTAAAAGGTTGATGTAAAGATAAATTGAGTTGATTTTATCAGTGTCTAGCACATAGTAAGTGCCCCATGTGTAAACAATTATTATTGATATTATTATTACTAATAATATTAATGACTAAGATGACTATATCTCAGCCAATAACATATTGTCACAATTTCTATATCACTATAATACTTCATGATATTCAGTAGGGTAATTTTTGTTCTTTTTCTTCTTCTCTATGTTTCTCTTGACTCTTCCTCAGTACTTGTCCTTCTTTATAAATTTTGGAATTGCTTTTAAACTGTATCTTAATAATACATTAGGACTTGAACTGCAATTTCATTGACTCTACTACACAATTTAGAAAGAATGAATATCTTTCCGATTTTGAGTCATCCTAGAATTATAAACCTAGCAAAAATAATATTTCAAGAACAGGGTTGGAAAACCTTTTCTGTAAAGGTCCAGATAGTAAATATTTTAAACATTAAGAACATTAAGGGGTATGCAGTCTGTATTGCAGCTACTTAACTCTGCCTTTATAGAGCAAAGACAGCCATAAACAGTAAATAATCAAATGCACATGAGTGTCTGGATTTGGTTTACCGGCCACAGTTTGCTGTCTTCTGTTCAAGGAGAGAATAAAATAACTCTTTCTAACCACTTTGATTATATATTAAATTGCCATACGCAACATAGATCTCTTTTAAAGATCTTTTTCTATTCCATTTGTCTATTTGTTCACTGTCTAACATATTCATTAATTTTATCATAAGGCAGATGAAATTATCTGAGTGAATGTTCTTAATGTAGAAAAACAACTAGATTTTGCATAAAATGTACTATTTGTTCTGTTGTTTGGGACTCATAGAATAAGGGAAATCTCCAAGATTGCCCTAATGATAATGTCACTGAACAATGACATTTAAATTTTATTGTTTTAATTAGTTCTTTTTTAAACCTATCTGCTCTCATTTTGATTTTTTATTGATTAATCACTTTATACTTCCATTTCATTTCATTGTAGTTTTCATATATTCTGTATTTGATCATTTTAGATTCTGGAATCTTTACAGGCCTAAATAGGTTGGGCTTTTATTGTTGTTTATCCCTGGTGACTCTAATTCTTGAGGGTCGTTTTCACTATATGTTTTATGAACTTCATCTGTGAGCTTAGTTATTTTTTTCTTTGTCTTTGTACATCTAGAATGCTTTCCTCCAAAGAAGAATTGTGCTTGCATTTTCGAAGTGACATGGGGTGTTATTGACCTGGAACATTTTTGTTTTTATCCTCCATGTGGGAGCTCTACTTCAACCAGGAGTCTCATATTCCAACATACCCCCCTTTTTTCATTTTTACCTGTATTGTGGTTTTCAGTATTTATCATTAGGACAATCTTGGAGTTTCTTTATTTTACCAGTGTCGAACAGCAGAATAAATAGTGGACTATATGCAAGACCTAGTTGTTTTTCTGCATGAAGAGCACTCTGTCAGATCATTTCATCCGCTGTATTACTAGAAACAGTAGTGTTTGATAGAGTCTTTAAAATAGAAAGCATAAGGGAAAATAAAAAATAAAATGTGCTTTTCAGTTTTGTTCCTTATTGCCAATTGCCTTCCAAAAAATGCTTAATCAATTTATGTTTTCAACAACAATGAAAGTAACCACTGTCTTTTACCATTGTCAACATTGGCTATTATTAACATTTTTATTTTCTCTTTCAGACACAGATATGTATGCCTTGCACCATAAAGGAGAGAAAAAATCATGATAGATAGAAACAGGCTACATACATAGTTTTATTCCTCATTTGAAGGTCATGAAACTAGGATTCAGTCATCTTTCATGGTGAAGGCAACAACTTTTTAGGTCTGCCCATAGTCTTCTGTGAATAAATGAAGACCCTTGAGACCTTCTTATTATTTAGAGATGAAGGAATGATAGTTATCATTTGGCCTGGACAAACAACCATATGACAAAGTACAAACCATGCCTACTCTCCTACTGCAGTGACATTCTCCCTCTGGCAATATGACCTTCAAGAAATTTTATTTGTTAAACCTTCATTTCCATATGTGAGGAAAAATGAGAAAAAATATATTCTGCTTTAGACTCCGAATACAAAAGGTCTTTTAAAAGGTGTTACATAAATCAAGTGTATCATTGCAATGAAATTTCGATGCATGTTCAGATAGTCTGAGGACAAAACTTGTTAAAACACTTCTTTTATTGTCAGAATATTTTTAATATACATTGTCCTAAATGGGCACAGAAATTACTTGGCATAATGGGGAAACTTAAGAAAAATATCAGTAAAATTGATTACTCTATCTCTCTAAAGACTGTAGGTTCCAGGTTCCGATAGAGAGACAATCTAAGTGCACAGATGTTCTGATGTGGGTTTTTAAATTAAACCAAACTTAACAAGAAGGGTGATGAATATCCTAGCATATACCTGAAATTGCTTTCAATAAGTATACCTTCCAACATATTTTCATATTGAGGCATTATGCCAAGGGGAAAAAATTGCTTTCCCAACAACCAGTCAAGAGTCATTTAGTATTTAAGGAACAACAAGAAATGACATTTGAATTAGCATGAAAGTGTTTTGGAATGTCAGGGAGACCAGAATGTGACCATTACTGTTGCGTGAAGTCCAATTATATTTTTTAACATGAAAAATCATTTTCTAAACGAGTAGTATTCAGAGTCTTCTTCAAAATACTACAATTCAAATAAGTAAGCATTGTTTTTAGCCTGACCAAAATCTGCGCTAATACACAGAGGCAATGCAATATTTTTTATTAAATTATGACAGCAAGGGACACATTTGTGTCTTACTTTAATCTTTGTGTTTACCCAACTTAAAAACCAATTAAGACAGTTAATTATAAATAACCTTGGACTTTTCAGCTAGAAAATATTATCTGAGCAAAATTTAAAAGTAGATTTTTGCTACTCACTAATAAGCTCTTCTAGAGGAAAAGATACCTATGTTAATGCGACTTCAAAGGTATACAGGTTTCCAAATAGAACTCAGCCATTTATCCATCACCCTTCATTAGCAATCACTAGCAATCACCCACCCAACCCCCTAACCTCTGAACTATATGATTTGCTGTCTCTGATCATCTTGAGATAGAGTATAAAGGCAGTGTTGTAATCTCAGATGAAGTATAAAAGTCGCAGTCTTTTGACACAGGTAAAACAGTTTCAAGTTTCCTGAATATTGATGCTAATGGTTATTTTGCAACTTTAATGATGGCTGCTAAATCAGAGCTGAAGAAGTCAGAAGCAGAGTAGCAGGTAGTGAGTAAATAAGGGTGACATGATAGCATGACTGGCCTGTGCCTGACGAAGCTCAGCAGAACATTGACCCCATGCCAAGCAGAAGCAATAAACCTTTTTCTGTAGATAAAGCAAACACAAAAATTATGTATGTTTCCATTACTTGAAATAAACAAACAAATAAGGTGGATCTTGCAGCAGAAAGAGAAGTGCTATAACAATATACAAGGTACCTGGGAAGGAAGCACAGATCAGATTAATACATGGGCATTCCATCTCTGGAGAGCAAGATTTAATTCCAGCTCTTGTCACAAATGAAATGAGTTTGACCGTCTGTAGTGAGCAAGATTGCATAACCCCCCAAACCACTGCACTCCTAGGCAGAGGAAATCAAGAGTGTTCTATATAGGACAAAGTTAATCCTATTTGATAGAAAATAACTCATAGTGCAATTCCTTTAAGTATCTGGGAAGGAAAATCCCTTACAGATGGTGAGCATCGTTGATTGCAAGATACAAGAAACAATCGTCCTCCATCTCATTGCTCTATTTGGTCGGTTGATCGGAAAGGAGTTTCAAACACCAAAAATATTAATCTTTCACATTTTTCTCAGCAGTAAATAATATTGCTGTATCATTAACCCATGTGCCCTTTCCAAAATAGATATCTGTGCTTCAGGAGAAAATTGTCCAAGGGTGCATTTTGTCACCAACATAAGATTCTGTGACTCATTTGAGCATGAGGGGTCCCAAGTTACTGATATTAAGGCGCACGTAGGCAATCTCAAATGCAATGTATATTTTTGAGGTTTGTTCCTGGCTACCAATTTCACAGTTATAATTTCAACCACTGTGAAGCTATCCCTTCACAGCTGTTTATCCTTTGAAAACAATGCAGTAATAATGTTTCTCATTATTGTTTTTCTTATACATAGACTGAATACTAAATAAACTATTCTTCATTGTGTCCAATGACTCCAGTTTCAATCTATTTTTACACCACTCCAATAAGATTTGTGATTTTTGAGATTTGTGATTTTTAAGGAGTCATTGTGTTCCTCTTTCAATTTCATCATTTGAATTTATCACTAAATCACAATGATGAAATTCTGCAAAGACTTCAGGGATTAACCACACTTTCTGTTTTAACACCAGCATGTCATAAAGACTTATGATTTAAGGCTTGTATTAATACAAAAACCTGTCCGACCAGCCATTTTATCCCTGAAGACATAAAACATATTTGTTCACTGAGCTATCATAGCCATGACACGTAGATCTGCAGAAATTAAAAGTCTTTTAAAATGATTTTCTGTTGCTGACTGTCTATCAATACCCTGTGTGGTAGACATTGTTAACCTCATTTAATTAAAGAAGAAAGTAAGAATCAAAAGATTTATTTATTTATTTATTTTTATAAATAAATTTTTATTTTAATGGGGTGACATCAATAAATCAGGGTACATATATTCAAAGAAAACATTTCCAGGTTATCTTGTCATTTAGTTCTGTTGCATACCCATCACCCAAAGAGAGATTGTCCTCCATCACCCTCTATCCAGTTTTCTTTGTACCCCTCCCCCCACCCCCCGTAACCACCCCACTCCTGTCCATGTCTCTTAGTCTTGTTTTTATGTCCCACCAATGTATGGAATCCTGCAGTTCTTGTTTTTTTCTGATTCACTTATTTCACTCCGCATAATGTTATCAAGATTCCACCATTCTGCTGTAAGTGATCCGATGTCATCATTTCTTCTAGCTGAATAGTATACCATGGTGTATATGTGTCCCATCTTCTTTATCCAGTCTTCTATTTTTTTTACAGTGATTAAAAGCCTTTAAGCAAACTCTTGGCCAATACAGCAAGAATCCATAAAAGAGTAGTGCCCTTAACATCTGTTGGTCAAAAAAGTTTGTAAATATGATATATAGGTTTGCTCGCTTATAGTTGGCATTGGGTGTGGGGGACAGGCTGTAAGCAGGCAGGGTTCTTATAGTCTAAAAGCTTAGTTTTAAGACTAAGCTTTTCCACACACCCTTGCCTGTTGCATGATATGGGGTGGTGCACTCTTATGAGGAATCCCATTTATGCCTCAGATAAGTGACTTTGTATCAGAGACTTTCTTGTTTGTATATTGGATTAAAGGTTTTGATTTCTAGACTATAAAATGGGGCAGAGGAGCCCATGCAGGAGAGAGCAGAGAAAGGCCACATGGAGGAGAGGAAAAGCAGCCAAATGGCAGAGTGCTGAAGGAGAAGCCAGTTTGTGTAGAGTTTGTGCAGAGAGAAGGAGATGGGGAACAGAGGTGAATAAGGCTGGTGAGGTAGAAACCTTTGATTCTAGAAAACTTGGATAAGTCAGTGGCTTTGGGAGCCCTGAATGGAAAGGGGAGTGTTTTCCCACTGTGTGTATTTCTTGCCTACCGGGTGGAAGCTAGGATTAAAAGGCAACGGCCCACCAGTTCTTAGCTTCGTTGTGTCATTACTGTCTGTCCAAATCAAATGCGAACCTGCACGGGCCAGGCGGCTGTGATGGTGGCCATGACTACTGGCTTTACACATGCATAGGGACACTAACTGGCACTTGCAGGCACAAATACAAGGTGGCTAATGTGAGACTTAAACCAAGTACATTCTCTTGAACCTCCCTCTGTCTCTGAGTTCAAATACTGGTTCTGCTATTTTCTAGCTGTTTGACCAAGATTGTTCAAACTTTTAGTGCCTCATCTATAATAACATAATTTCCTTATCTATAATATGAGTTTAACAATAGTACCAATTTAAGAGATTATTATGAAGATTAAATTAGTTAAAATATATACAATATTCTTTTTCTTTGCTTAATACTTCCACTTTGGAAGGAAGTTGGATGGGGGAGATGAAGGAGGGGAGAGGGGAGATCAATGGTGATGGAGGGAGACTTGACTTGGGGAGGTGAACACACAATACAATGTACTGATGATGTATTGTAGACTTGTATACCTGAAATCTGTATAATTTTATTAATCAATATCAACACAAGAAATTCAATAATTAAAAAAATAGTATAAGGCACTGAGAACCAGGGTTTGATACATAATAAGTGATTTATAAAAGCTACTTATTGGTAGTAGTGGCATAGAATTTATTATTATTATGCTAAACTGTCTCTGGGCCATGTATCATTTATCATATCAAGTACACTGTTTTCCAGCCTCATCATCATCTGCATAGTCCTGCTTCCTTACAACTACAATTTTAAAGATGTTTTAAACATGGTTTTCCAGCAGTACTCCAAGGCAATCAAAACTATTTTTAAAGATGCAGGACTGAGTTCCCTCACAATCTGCATTTGCGATTAATTTGTTTGCCAATGTGATAACAGTGTACGGGAACACAAAAAATCACTTCTTTTTTTGGTGATAAGTACAGCGTTTTCTATTCCAGAATCATTGTAGTTTTGTTTCTTACAAACGGTGGGGAAATAATGACCTCATCACAGCTAACAAAGTGAGTGATCCATAGCAGTGTTATCACCAGTGAGCCCAAAGGGAAGAAGCCTCATCCCCCTGGCCAGGGCAAATATCAGCTGGTCCCCTGGGAAGGTTTTTTACAAATTTCAAACACTACTCAAGGGGTTAAAATCATTTTTAAAATGGAGAAAGTGTGTTCCTGATAACATAGACTCATTAGCTTATATCTCTTAAAAGTGAAAAGACTAGCTGGAAAGAAAATATCAACCCTGAATGTAGTCATATTTCTCATAACCGGTGATTTTCATGTGACTTCACTTGAATAGTTTTATACACTAACTGCTTTAAAAAAAAAGGCTGAGATTTTATATATTTATTCTGTGTGCCAAATATATGTTAGTGATTAAAACTTATGTGTAGTTTGTCCATTTATTCATTTGTGAAATGTTTCTCCAGTGCTTACTACAAGTCATCACTCTACATTGATTCTTTGATATTGAAAATATACTGCTCTCAAAATTTAGGGGATGTTTTCAAATGAATATTCCCTAATTTTGGTGAGCAAATAAATGCCCTTGCCTCTGTTATGACCCTGGAGATTACTTACCTTCGCTTTGATGTATTCAGACTTAGCCCTGGATAGAGAAGATCAAATTAATAGGATTCTGGAATATCTTTGTCCCAGGATATCTTAGTTTCTGCCATGACAGTACATTTGAAATTAATTTACTTTAAAAGAAACTTAGCAATTAGTTTAATAGAGGCTAAATGACTAATAAATATGTTAGTTATTTTTAATATTGACCTTAAGTGTATATTTAGTCTGGCAAAACTTTAGTTTCAAAAATTGTTATAAATATTTGATTATCTGGTTCCAAGAACATATACACACAATTGGAAATTAATTCAATCTCTACTGCATTAGGAGTCTATTTCTTTAATTATCCAAATGTAAATATTTCAGTAATGATAAAAGTAATTGTTAATAATGTTATATAAATATAAACATCTTCTTAAGTAATGGTTAATAATGCATATAGTTTTTTTCTTCAAGAACAAAACTGATAAAAATAAAATAAAAAGTCCATACCATGTATTGAATGGCAGTTTTGAAGGGTATATATTGTCTGTTTATGTGTGTATTTTACATCCTGTTCTAACAATATTGAAAATGTATCTATGATGTACATCACCTGCATTATTAGAGTTAGTTCAAGATGGGAACAATGAACCATAACTGTTGTCCTTTTTTTCCAAGTGACTTTAAAAAGACCTTTATACCTTGTGATTAATTGGCCAACTAGGGAAATGTGCTGTAGAAATAAATGCAGTTCAAAAATATTTCATAGTAGATGGCATTTGTTCAGAAACCTTTTTTTTTTTTTCCTGAAGACTGTTAAAACATGCATAAGAAACTACCAATTACTTAGCCCAGAGAGAGTTCCTTATAGAAAAAGCTTGGGGAATTGTTATATAATAATAATAAAAACACTGAAGGTGTTACCTAGGGCTTAAGATCACATATTCTTGGTGACTTTAGTCACCAGGTTTTCTTTCTAATTAGGTCGATCAATGTGCTTTAGGATCAGTTTAAATAATTGACTCCTTGTTGAAAAATTAAAATGTATTTGCACGACATGTGCACAGAACTGCAAGTCTTACAATGATGTTGGATCTTTTACTCACAAGTATACTTTATATTATTATGTAGCATTTTTGATATTCATCTTATAGTACAACAGCAGATGAGAAGATATTAGTCTTCATATGTCTCTAAAGAGTATAATAACCTCAATTTACTGCAGAAGGAAATGTCTGGAACATATGAGGCGAATGTAGCAAAATGTTCTCTCTTCTTTTGAACTGAAATCTCCTGTTAAACTTAAAGTCTTTCTTATTACAAACCAAGCCATATCCCAAGACAAGAAAACTTACATAAAATGCTTTTTATTTTCCCTCTCATTTACCAGTTCGCTCAAAGATATTATATTTGCATAACTGAAATTTGATTGTTTTAGTTAGACACTAATAATCAATACTAAAATTTGTATTGCCGAGGTATCATTTCACCTTACTTCTTCTTCAACCAGTTGGGGACTTGAATTGGAACATTCTTAATAAACTTTGGTTTGCTAGAACTTCATTTTTTGTTTGTTTGTTTTTTGTTTTTTTTCTGAAGTGAGAATTGGGGATGCTGAGAGACAGACTCCCTCATGTGCCAGACCTGGATCCACCCGGCATGCCTACCAGGGGGCTATGCTCTTCCCATCTGAGGCATTGCTCCATTGTAACCGAAGCTATTCCAATGCCTGAGGCAAAGGCCATGGAGTCATCCTCAGCACCCAGGCCAACTTTGCTCCAATGGAGCCTTGGCTGTGGGAGAGGAAGAGAGAGATAGAGAGGAAGGAGAGGGGGAGGGGTGTAGAAACAGATGGGTGCTTCTCCTGCATGCCCTGACTGGGAATCAAACTTGAGACTTCCACACCCGGGGTCGATGCTCTGCCACTGAGCCAACCGGCCAGGGCTAGTGCCTTGTTTTTAGGCCCCCAGTTGCCAATTATCAAGCAAACAATAACACAAAAATTCAGTACAAGCTTCAGGAGGCATTGGGAGATTATTCAGCCTTCATCTTCCTTCCAGTGATTAGAGAACATAGGAACAGTTAGGTCTTTGGTAGTCATGGGTATTCTGGTAAAAATTCATAGCTCAAAGCAGATCATTTTTAATGTAGTCTAATATGGTTTCCATTGTATCTTAAGGATTATGATCATGGCTACATAGATTCTAGGGTTGCCCCGAATGCATCACCCCTCCCTGTATTCCCCTCAACATCTCCCTTACCCCCTCCCCATAGCTCCCTCCCTCCTTCCTTTCAGGTTTAATTCCATTCCTCAGTTCACATTGTTCCTTGGATTCCTCAAATGAGTGAGGTCATATGATATTTTTCTTTCTCTGCCTGGCTTATTTCACTTAATATAATATTTTCCAGGTCCATCCATGTTGTTGCAAAAGATAATATTTCCTTCTTTTTCATGACCCCATAGTATTCCATTGTATATATGTGCCACCGCTTTTTAATCCACTCGTCCACTGATGGGCACTTGGGCTGTTTCCAGATCTTCCCTATTGTAAACAATGCTGCCATTAACATGTGGGTGCATTTCTTCTTTTGAGTCAGTGCTATGGTGTTCTTGAGATATATTCCTAAAAGTGGGACGTCTGGGTCAAAAGACAGTTCATTTTTAAATTTTTGAGGACTTTTCTTACTGTTTTCCACAGTGGCTGCACCAGTCTGCATTCCCACTAGCAGTGCAGGAGGGTTCTCCTTTCTCCACATCCTTGCCAGCACCTATCATGTGTAGTTTTGTTAATGAGCACCATTCTGACTGATGTGAGGTGATATCTCATTGTGATTTTAATTTGCATTTCTCTAATGATTAGTAATATTGAACATTTTTTCATCTGTCTATTGGCCATCTGTATGTCCTCTTTGGAGAAGTGTCTATTCATTTCTTGTGCCCATTTTTTGATTGGATTGTCTTCCTGGTGTTAAGTTTCACAAGTTCTTTATAAATTTTGGTTATTAACCCCTTATCAGATGTATTGTCGAATATGTTCTCCCATTGTGTGGTTTGTATTTTTATTCTGTTCATATTGTCTTTAGCTGCACAAAAGCTTTTTAGTTTGATATAGTCCCATTTGTTTATCCTGACCTTTATTTCACTTGCCCGTGAAGATAAATCAGCAAATATATTGCTGCGAGAGATGTCCGAGAGCTTACTGTCTATGTTTTCTTCTAAGATGCTTATGGTTTCACGACTTACATTTAGGTCTTTTAGCCATTTTGAGTTTATTTTTGTGAATAGTGTAAGGTGGTGGTCTAGTTTCATTTTTTTTTGCAGGTAGCTGTCAATACCTGCAAAAAATACCATTTGTTAAAGAGGCTGTCTTTACTCCATTGTATGCTCTTACCTCCTTTGTCAAATATCAGTTGTTCATAAAGGTGTGGGTTTATTTCTGGGTTCTCAGTTCTGTTCCATTGATCTATATGCCTGTTCTTATGCCAGTACCAGGCTGTTTTGAGTACAATGGCCTTGTAGTATAACCTGATATCAGGAAGTGTGATACTTCCCACTTTATTCTTCTTTTTCAAGACTGCTGAGGCTATTTGTGTTCTTTTTTGATTCCATATAAATTTTTGGAATATGTGTTTTATATTTTGGAAGTCTGCCATTGGTATTTTAATTGATATTGCATTGAATTTATAAATTGCTTTGGGTAGTATAGACATTTTAATGATGTTTATTCTTACTAACCATGAGTACGGTATATGCTTCCACTTGTTTGTATCTTCCTTAATTTCTTTTATCAATGTTTTGTAGTTTTCTGAGTACAAGTCTTTAACCTCCTTGGTTAAATTTACTCCTAGGTAGTTTATTTATTTTTTGTTGCAATAGTGAAGGGGATTGTTTCTTTAACTTCTTTTTCTAACAGTTCATTATTGGTGTATAAAAATGCCTCTGATTTCTGTGTATTAATTTTATACCTTGACACCTTGCTGAATTCATTTATCAGGTCCAGTAGTTTTTTGACTGAAACTTTAGGGTTTTATACATACAGTATTATATCATCTGCAAATAATGATAGTTTTACTTCTTCTTTTCCAATTTGGATGCCTTTTATTTCTTCTTCTTCTCTGATTGTTGTAGCTAAGACTTTTAGTACTATGTTGAATAAAAGTGGTGAAAGGGGGCACCCCGACTTGTTCCTGATCTTAGGGGGATTGCTTTTAATTTTTTCCCATTAGGCCTGACCTGTGGTGGCGCAGTGGATAAAAGCGTCGACCTGGAAATGCTGAGGTCGCCGGTTGGAAACCCTGGGCTTTCCTGGTCAAGGCACATATGGGAATTGATGCTTCCAGCTCCTCCCCCCTGTCTCTCTCTCCTCTCTGTCTCTTTCTCTCTCTCCTCTCTAAAAATGAATGAATGAATAAATAAATAAATAAAAATTAAAAAAAAAAAAGTAGTGGGTAATTTTTGCCCATTAGTTATGATGTTGGCTGTGGGCTTATCATAGATGGCCTTTATCATGCTGAGGTATATTCCCTGTATTCCAACTTTGCGGAGAGTTTTGGTCATATAAATGGGTGCAGGATTTTATCAAATGCTTTTTCTGCATCTATTGAAATTATCAAGTTGTTTTTCTTCTTTCTTTTGTTTATGTGGTGAATCACATTGATTGATTTATGAATATTGTTCCATCCTTGCCTCCTCAGAATAAACCCCACTAGATCATAATGTATGGTTTTTTTCATGTATTGCTGGATCCAGTTTGCTACTATTTTGTTGAGGATTTTAGCATCTAAATTCATCAGGAAAATTGGTCTATAATTTTCTTTCTTTGTGTTGTCTTTGCCTTGTTTTAGAATCAGAATTATACCTGTCTCATAAAGAGAGCTTGGAAGTTTTCCTTCCTTTTGAATTTTTGAAATAGCTTGAGAAGAATAGGAGTTAGGGCCCTGGCCGGTTGGCTCAACGGTAGAGCGTCGGCCTGGCGTGCGGGGGACCCGGGTTCGATTCCCGGCCAGGGCACATAGGAGAAGCGCCCACTTGCTTCTCCACCCCCACCCCCTCCTTCCTCTCTGTCTCTCTCTTCCCCTCCCGTAGCCAAGGCTCCATTGGAGCAAAGATGGCCCGGGCGCTGGGGATGGCTCCTTGGCCTCTGCCCCAGGCGCTAAAGTGGCTCTGGTCGCCGCAGAGCAACCCCCCAGAGGGGCAGAGCATCGCCCCCTGGTGGGCAGAGCGCCCCCCTGGTGGGCGTGCCGGGTGGATCCCGGTCGGGCGCATGCGGGAGTCTGTCTGACTGTCTCTCCCTGTTTCCAGCTTCAGAAGAAAAGAAAAAAAAAAGAAAAAAAAAGAATAGGAGTTAGTTCTTCTTTGAATATTTGGTAGAATCACCAGTGAAGCCATCTGGACCAGGGCTTTTGTTTGTTGGAAGTTTTTTGATAACTGTTTCAATCTCATTTGTTTAATCAGTCTGTTTAGGTTTTCAGATTCTTCCATATTGATTTTTGAAAGATTATATGTTTCAAGGAATTTGTCCATTTCACCTTTAATTCTTATTAGTAGGGTTGTGACAAATATTTTTATGAATGAACAGCACTGATACAAGTAATAACTTCAAACTAGTTAGAAAGATTGGTTTTTGGAAGAGTTATTGACCATACTAAAATATCACAACTGGTAATTAGTGATAAGTCTCACACAGAAATTTGTGTATACCACTTTGGAAAGTAATAGCAAAAATATATTTTAAAATATTTGAGAGTTATTACTATAGAATTATTAAGTATGAAGAAAACATTATGGAGTAGGATAAAAAATATAAAAAGTAAAATTAAGAAAACTGGGAAAAACTAGATAGAGCCAAAAGCTATCAGATAAAAAACTAACTATTTCCTTAAATGTGCTCCAAGACAACTTTCAGAATCGTAATTGATGATTATGTTTTCTGACTTAACATTCAAATGTTTAATCTTATGAGAAACTCAGTAATTTTTTTTTGACAGCAGCTTCATTTGTATCAGTGCTGTGAAAGCCATATTGGTTTCTATCTGTACAATTTAGTGAACTCCAGGTTGCATTGAATGTTTCATCTATAAGGGTCTGACAGATTCCAAGTGAAAGATGAAATTATTGAGTTGAATTGGCAATTGCAAAATGGATCCAATTAGATTGGTTGTGAAATTCCAGAGATGAAACCTTGCTAGACGGGGCCGATATTCCTTGCAGTTCCAAAGCAGTTAGCTTTTGATAACCAACTTATATTTGGAACAATATCTTATAAAGAACTTTTCAAATAAAATTCTGAAAGTTAAAGTATCTTTTACCTGAATCTTAGGAAAGCAAAAAATAAAAATAAATATATAAATAAATAGTGAAATTAAAATGACTTAGGTAATTAACTTTTGCCATTTATTAGACATATCTTTTTACTTTCCTTGAACCCAGTGACCTGGAGGGAGTTATATATGCTGCTCACAAAAATTAAAGGATATTTCAAAATGAATATGAAGGAATAAAAAAAGAAGCATTTAATTTTTTTTATTAAACAAAACATCAGAAAAGCAAATGACAAGTCAAAGAAAGTTGTTTGATTATGCAAATAAATTGAAAAAAACAACTTTTATTTCACTGGTGAAAATGCACTGTACAAAAAGCTGAAAGTACTGGAGTATCTGCATGTTCCCTGGTCCCCTGATTTTTGTGAGCAGTATATTTTTTCTTCAACTCATTAAAGATGAGTTATAAAGAAATGGGATGATATTATTAGCAGTCTAATTTTGCAATCTAACATAATAAAATGCAAACACACAGCCATTAGCAACATTGAATTGGATATCACATGTAGGTTAAGGGAAAAAAAAACAACACTTAAAAATTTCTATTAAAAAACATGGGAAATTAAAAAAAATTCCTAAAAGTGGAAAAAAATGTCTATATAAAAAATTTAAAAATGATTATAGCAAACAAAGGGGTTTTTTTTAAAGAGACAGAGAGAGAGTTAGAGAGAGGGATAGAAAGACAGGAATAGAGAGAGATGAGAAGCATTCATCATTAGTTTTTCATTGCGCCACCTTAGTGTTCATTGAATGCTTTCTCATATGTGCCTTGACCATGGGCCTTCAGCAGACCAAGTAACCCCTTGCTCAAACCAGTGACCTTGGGTCCAAGCTGGTGAGCTTTTGCTCAAACCAGATGAGCCCGCACTCAAGCTGGCGACCTCGGAGTCTTGAACCTGGGTCCTCCTCATCCCAGTCTGATGCTCTATCCACTGCACCACCACCTGGTCAGGCAGCAAACAAAGGGTTTTAGTTTACCTTATTATTGAAATAAAAAGATATACTATCGTTTGATAGTAAAGTTGCTATTTATATTTTTATTCTTGATTTATAACTAATTTTACATTCAGTTGTTAGCTATCTCTACAAAGTCAGTGCAAATACAGAGATAATGAAAAATAAATGATGTTACAAAGTCTACTCAAAATTAACACTAGACCATTAAAGATGTCAAATTACAATGGGTAAGTTTCATCAGGTATACTATTTTGTACTACAGTATTGGGCAACTACAAGGGACATAAATTATTCAGGCTCTCTGTGCCTTTTAGAATTCTACTGAACAACTTGTGCAAGCAGCTTCTGTCTCCTGCTCTGCCAGAGCATGGAAAATAATTCAGGTTTTATTCTTGTAGACGCTGAATGGATGTCTGTGATGATCTTAATGTCTCTCTTTTAAAATTTATATTTTAATGACACAGTGAATCTTCAATGTTGTTGAAAGATTTCATTACTCATTGTATCAAGTTGAAATGCTCCATTACTCATTATAACAGGTTCAAATGAGATATAACTCCATTGTAACATAATGCTTATTTATTAAAATGTATTTATCTTGTCTGGTATATTAATATGTGTTTTTTATAAGAGACGCAATTTTGATAATAATTTCCCATAAAATTAGAAGAGTTATCTGAAACCTTTGGGACAATTTAGTAGAATATTAATCTTACACAATTGTTATGCTAATAACACTCTTCTAAGTAAATACAGCGAAGCTTCATTATAGCATTCCCACGATGATCTGTGATCCACTACTGCTAGTCATTTAGAAAAATGCATTCCTTTCACATTAAAGTTACCTTGACATCTGTAATACTACCCATCTCAAAACTTTATCTGCTGAAAACTAATTTCAAAACATTTTATTGAATTAGTCCTGAAAGAAAAGACACGTTCTATAATATAACAATACAATCTCTTGGTTGTCTCCCTAGCTTACCCTGGGATGAAACTTAGCTACAAGTAGTTTGTACAGTCTGTCAACAAAAGTTTGTTTCCATTAAAAAAAAAGATGTTAATTTGGCATCTTGTTTCCTTGAAGACCTGGAAGGTAAGGGAAAGTGGAAAGTAAAAATTAGCTTAGTTATTATGGAGTAGATAAAATAAATTGTGTTAACATAAACCTGGGAATATAAATTAATAAAGAGGTATCTTTTGTATCAGAAAAATAACAAACAGAAGAATATATTTTTCGAGTATATAAAGCAAATGAAAATAAGATGAGAAAATAGCCAGTTTCTTATTTAAAGAGCCCGGTAGGTAGATTGACTTCTAATAAGTTCAGAACTTAAAGAGAAACAGAAAAGGGAATGGTTTAGGATACGTTGGAAAGGCTTGGACATACATTCTTGACTACATCACTGACAGATATTACTTTAGAGACTAGTATTATTTTTAAAGGTTTAGTAGGGAGAGAAATGGAAAGGGTAAGGAAAAATGTGAAGATTGAAGGGAAGAAAACTAATATTCAAGGAAAACAAAGCTATAAGCAAAGAATTATTATGACCATATTATAAGTGAGGAAACTGAAGCTCAGAAAGTTTAATTAATTTATTCAAGGTCATACTGGCAGCATGAAGATTCTAACATTTATTTCTGGCTCTTTGGTCTACAAAAAAGCAAGCTGACGGTATAAATGGAGAGAAGTTGCAAAGTTCTGCAAAAGAAACACAAGAAAGAAACAAGTGAATGCAGCCTGACCGGTGGTGGCACAGTGGATGGAGCGTTGACCCAGGAAGCTGAGGTGCCAAGTTTGAAACCCTGAGGTTGTCAGCTTTAGTGTGGGATCATGGACATGACTCCAAGGTCACTGGCTTGAGCCTAAAGGTCGTTGGCTTGAGCAAAAAGTCACTGGCTCTGCTGGAGCCCCCCCAGTCAAGACACATATGAGAAAGCAATCAATGAACAACTAAGGTATTGCAACTATGAGTGGATGCTTTTCATCTCTTTCCCCTCTTCTCTCTCTATCCTTCTCTCTCCCATTCTTTCTCTAAGCATCACATATACACAATTACATTTTCTTTGAGAATATTACAATTTATTGCAATGACACCGACACTCAAAATGAAAATAAAGAAAACGTGGTCTTAAAATATATATGGATAGTGTTTAGATGTAAAGAAGATATTATGCACCTCATGTTATATTAAGCAGGATACAAAAATAGGTCATAGATGCCCTCCATGTGGAGGCTATGATAAATGGCCATGTCCTCCATTAATAAACCCCTCCATTTACCAAAACCTGCTTGCTACCTTTGACTAAGGTCATGAGAAGCCTTTATTACCTTGTATCTTTTTAAAAACAAATAAAAAAAAACCCCAGCTATCCATACGAGGTCCTTCTGAACATTGTCTTGATTGGAGATGAGGCTCAGAACTGTTGTGGCTCTTTTGGTATTTCTAGATCATCCTGTGAAAGCAACTGACAGTCAGATAGCAGGGATGAGGGAATCATGAGAAAATGGAGCTGAACCTTCCACCTTGCCTCAACCCTGAACACTGCTCTGTCTCTGCAGTCCTAGTTATTTGAACAATTTATTTATTTAATTATTTAAGGAAAGTATGCCCACAAGAAAAGGGAACTTATTCTTATTGAGAAAGGTATTTTCATCATGTGGTATTTTGTAGATATTAACTAGCTACTTAAATTAACTCTGAGCATCAGGTAAAATAGAGACAATCTGCTAAAAAAAAAAATAGCCAGACACCATTTTGCTAGAAAGCTTATTCTACATTCTTTATTTTTTCTAAAGGCACATGAATAACAAGAAAACGTTATTCTAAGTGCCAAATTTGGAGTAAATGATAATAGGATGTCCAGATGACAGCAAAATTATTTTCTTAAATCTACTGAGATAAGCTCCATTAAATGATAAAATTCTGTAGCTTCACAGATGATGTGATGCTAGCAAACCACTATTCATCTACATCACCAGAATCATAAACAGATCATGATGAGGATTTTTGGAAATATTAACATAAATACAATGAGCATTTGTACCATTTCATTGCACACAGATTCTTAATTTGTTCAAGAACAATGTAACTTTTAATTATATTTTGGAAATTGCAAAAGTATATCACAAAACTATACCAACAATATAGCAACTATTCCTATTCTGAATATATTCCTGGTTTAGCTCTGGCTGGATAACTCTCTTGGTTAAAGAGTTGTCCTGAAGCACAGAGGTTGCCAGTTTGATCCCAGGTCAGGGCACATACAAGAGAAGATGGATGTTTTTGTCTCTCTCTCTCTCTCCTTTCCCCACTCTCTAACATTAAAAAATAAAAAAGTGATAATAAATAAATAAAAAATTTTAAAAATACATGTTCCTGGTTTAATCAATCTTATCCACATGGATAAATTCAAAGAACAGTTGAAGGGAGCCACACTGCCAAAAATAAGAACATAAGGACACTTTGTAAATCTGTGTTTTATTTTTTTGGCATACCATTACTCCTTCTCTACTCTACATTTTAAAGAAGAAATATCATTATGAAGGCTTAGTGAAAAACACTAGTGAGCAGAGAGTTCAGATCATTTGTGTAAAGGTGCACACCTACTGATAGGGCAAGGATAATAACTCAGGTTTGTCTGATCTACAAATTACAGTTACAATGCAAACTCCAGAGAATCAATTTTATTTTTGATAGGAAAGAAAATAAGGAAGGAGCCAAAGTAAAGAAAGAGGGAAGAAAAAAGGAGAAGGAAATGAAAGAAAAGAAGTACAGGAGGAGTGAAAGGTTAGTGGTTCTCATGTAGGGCTATGTACAGTATTGTAGTTTCTGAAATATCTGCTATAGAGTAGGTGAAACAAAATAAAAAGTAAGATATAGTTGAAGCAACAAAAGGAGGGGTGAGAGGCTTTAGTGCTCTGTCATGACTTCTACCAGCACCCAGCAAGCCACCACAAATATGCACAATCTGAGTAAATGCATGATAGGTAAATGTGTCTTCCTAATTTACACTCATACCCCAACTCCACCTTTCTGACAAGACTACCACCTTAATTTCTTCTTATGTATAAATTCTGGGTCTGTGATGCATGAGACATACTCTTTTCTCTCAGAGATGTTATAGCCCAGTAGAGGAACATAAGAGAAATACACAAAAGATACATAGAGCAAACTAGAGAAAAATGTTTCACTCTATAGTACTAATTTACCATTTTTTAATTTTTTATGTTTTTGCAAGAGAGAAAGGCAGTGAGATTAACAGACAGGGACAGAAAGACAGGAAGGGAGAGAGATGAGAAGCATCAACTCATAGTTGAATTACTTTAGTTGTTCATTGCTTTCTCATATGTGCTCTGACTGAGGGGACTCCAGTTGAGCCAGTGACCCCTTGCTTAGGCCAACAACCTTGGGCTTCAAGCTAGCAACCTTGAGCTTCAAGCCAGTAACCTTTGGGTTCAAGCCAGTGACTATGGGGGCATGTCTATAATCCCATGTTCAAGCCAGCAACCTTGTGCTCAAACTGATGAGCTGGTGAGTTAGAGGTTTTAAACCTGTGTCCTCAGCATCCCAGGTCAACGCTCTATTCACTATGCTGCCACCTGGTTGGACTTAACCCACCTTTTCTCCATGCTGCCTTTGAAACTATAACTCTGAAATTATAACTCTATAATTAGAGTTGTAATTTTAGTACATAAAAATGGCTTTATAGGAAGAAACAAAAGACGTCAGAAAAAGCGTCGATTTGAGATGGGTCTTGGAAGATGACTATTATTTTTATATGAAAAGAGAGAGGGAAGAGAAGGCCAAAAAGAAAGCACAACACAATCAAAGGTAAATGACAAGGTGGCTTAGGTCATTTTAAAAAAGTCAGCAGTCTGATTTCATTGGAATGTAGGTTGAATGTAAAAGCACCAGAGCAGATGAAGTTTGGTACCATATTAAAGATGACCTTAAATGCCAGAGTCAATGATTAATACTTTGTTGCTGGGCTATAAGAAGATGTTGAAAATTTTTGATCGTGGTAGCAATTTGATTAGAGCTGCTTTAAAGATCTCTCTATCAGTGTGTATGGCATGCAGTGGAGTAAAGAGAGATGAGGTGTGAAACCAATTAAGAGGCTATTAGAGCAGCCCAAGATGAAAGGTAATGAGAGTATTAAGTAGAGTGTTGGCAGTGGGAGCAGATAGGAGGGGCAGATACAAGAGAAATTGAGAAAGCAGAATCAAGAGCTCTTGGAAATTGATTGCATGTGAAGGGCCTGGGAGAGAAGGGAGTCTAGAGTGACTGATATGCTCAAGCCTGAGTGACTAGGAGAGAGTTTGGAATATTCATAGAAAAAGGAAAGTCAAGAACCATACTTTAAGAAGAATGTATTTTACGTACCCAACCGTAATATCCAGTTGGAGATATGTATTCTACACTTGGACACTTGGAACTGGAGTTCAGATTACAGTTTAGAGTCACATATTTAAGAGTTGACTGAAAATAAGCACTACCAAATGTCCCTAGATTGGATAAAATACATGGTAAGGTGTTATACACAGTTATGTGCAGACTAACGATGGGAATACCTTCAGAAAAATGTGTCGGGTGATTTCATACTTCTGTGAACATCACAGAATGCACTTGCACAAACCTAGACGGTATAACCTACTACACACTGAGGCTATATGGTATGACCTGTTGCTCTTAGGCCACTAACTTGTACAGCATGTTCCTGCACAAAACACGAGATTATATCAAGCACAAAAGAAAATGATGCAATCAAGAAACTGAATACCTCTGAAGTGGATAATCTCAGTGCTGACATGGCAAGGCATTGTCTTACAGTAAACTTCCTTTTTTTTATAAGTGGAAACAGTATACTCTAAAATAATAAAAAGTATGATACAGTAAATACATAAACTAACAACACAATCATTTATTATCATCCAGTATTATGTATTATATATAATTGTATGTGGTGTATTTTTTTATGATGGGTAGAGCAGTAGGTTTGTTTACACCAGTGTCTCCACCAACCTATGAGGAATGCATTGTACTCTGAAGTTAGGAAGTCTTTGAAATCACTAGGTGAATCACTAGGAAATTTTTCAGCTTCGTTGTAATCTTATAGACCACTCTCTTATGTGCAGTCTGTTGTTGATCGAAACATTGTTATATGGTACATGATTGTACAGTGAGGAATGATAGCAGTCTTCCAAACGTGTGAAAGTAAGTGAGAATGGGAAAGATGAACTGAAGCAGCCCAATGAGTAGTACCATAAAAAAATTAGAAACTTGAAAACATTCCATTTGTCACTAAACAGAGCAACAATGGTGTAAGCCCCTGTTAAAATGCCACCAGAAGTCAACAGAAGAAAATAGAGATCTCCCAAAGAGAAGGACACTGTTAAAGGTATAAACACAACACACAAATGTAAGCTTAGCAACCTGGACTATCTTTGAAGGAAAATAGATACTTTTATTGCAAACAGGTAGTTTCCGTTATGTATTATATATCAGGCTGTGGATTCATGTAAAGCTATGACAGGGTAGCCTTATACTGAACTTGAATAATCAATAGATCAAGGTTTTGACATGTGTTCCTTTTACTTTAATTCAAAGCATCATTAAATCAAATATGGGATGCATTTTTACTGTCCTTTGATCTATGTCTTCTGGGGATTTAAAATAACATTTTCTAGTCAGTCAAAGCTACATTTAAATTGTATATTAAGGGTCTGACAATTTCATAAAAACAAGGACATTCAGAATTAATGCTGAAATCATTGACTTTAACTTACCCCATCAAAACCTTTGAAAAAAGTTTTGTTTTGTTTTTGTGTCGTTTTCACTTTTTTAGATAAAATGCAAATGTGAAAAATCAAAGTGTAAACTTAGCTATCTAACGAAGGTGGCCAAAAGGAAAGGACTAATGGGAGAGAATAAATGAACTATGAATCAAATAAAGAAAAATTACTGCACTCCTTATACATGTTACCTGAAGTTTTTTTTTCTTTGCATCTTTAAATGCATATCAAGATTTTTTTTTCTTACTGAAGAAAATACTTTTGCATTTAGCTCCTGATCTTCTATTTGTGAATGGGGAGACTAGACAATATTGTCAATAAGACAATGACTCTTTCCGTTATCCTTTTTTCTTGATTAGCTCTTTCTATCTTAGTCCCTTGTTAGCATGCTCTTTCCCTGAGACTAGACTGATATCTCTGAGTTTATTTCCTGACTAATTTCCTCTAATCCCGTTTTCTTCTTTTCTCTTATTTGCCCTTTCTTGTTTAAGAATGTTTTTCTCTTAAGGTAAATACTAGTGGTAGTCAACCTGGTCCGTACCGCCCACTAGTGAGCATCCTAGCTTTCATGGTGGGCGGTAACGGAGCAATCAAAGTATAAATAAAAAGATAGATTTAACTATAGTAAGTTGTTTTATAAAGATTTATTCTGCCAAACTTAGTGAAAATCTGACATAAAGTACTTGGTAAGTAATTATTATTATATGCTTTAACTTGCTGTAATTCTGCTTTATAAATTTGATAAAGTAAGGTTACTTCTCTACTTCATAAATCACCATTACTGTGGAACCGGTGGACAGTTAGAAAATTTTACTTCTAACAGAGATACAAAAGTGGGCGGTAGGTATAAAAAGGTTGACTACCCCTGAGCTAATCGAATAAATTTATGGTAATGACAGCATTATTGATTTTTTACTGTGTTCTTGAAAGTGGCTAGAACTTTCTCTAGCCTATGCTATCGTTCTCCACAGGTAACATGTCCATTTGGAGAGTCTTTAGGAAATTCACTTTTGCTCCCTGGACTTTAGTTCATCTGGGAGATGAGGACGTTGATGAGCACTTCAGTCAACATTCCTGTGGCTTCTAAAATTTTTTGAAAAAGTTGACTTTAAATATTTCTCTTGTACGCTTACTCAAACATATCCTGAAAGTGTTAAGTTTAGAACAGGCAGGAAAGCAGGATGATAATTACTGAAGGAAGGGGATCTTTTCCACCTTTGATATTATATTCTAGCTACAGATTCTGCTCACCTGTAAGGCTGTCCATGATAGAAAATCCTGTGTTTGCTTTTGCAGAAATTTGAAACAAAAGATCAGTGTTTAAAAAACAACAACAACAACAACAACAACAAAAAACTTGGCTCTTTTATTTGTTGACTAAAATATTTTTAAAGTGAAAAAAATTTGGGTTTGAAATGGCTCTTTAATGTGTATTTCCTTTCCTTCTCTCTTTCTTTCTCTCTCTCTCTCTCTCTCTCTCTCTCTCTCTCTCTTTTTTCTCACCCCATCTCTATTATCTTTTCCTGATCATTCCCTATGCCTGGGGGAAGTCAGTTCAGTTGTGGAACATGAACAGGTTTCACATTTATGACCAGTAAGCAAATTGAAGAAGCTTGCAATCTGTGAGGTTTTAATAAAGGCCAAAATGGGAACTAAAGAGTCTGACAGTATTTTATTTAGTATTTCAACATGCATGTTTTCCTTTCATGACATTTTGTTGTTGTTGTTTTTCAATTCCAGCAAAGAGTGTGGCTGCTTTTCAGACTGAGGTTTTTTTTTTTTTTTTTTTTTTTTTTCAGAACAGTGCAGTTATTCCAGCTAAATATTAACCTTTTCAAAAGCATAGTCACTTAGCAAACATTTTGACTTTTGCTCCTGATAAAGTTTTACAGCGATTGGATTTGCATAGCTTCTCTGTGTTGTTCCTAACCTCAGTAGTCTACAGAGGTCCTCTAATAGTTCCTTCTATAGTAAATAAAGGTTCTTATCAGATAACAGGTTTTTTAGCACCTTCTTATCATCAGTCATTTGGTCATTAAGGTCGAAAGGTAAATAGAGTTGCCTTGCTATTTATAAAAGTGTTAAGTAACACCCTTATTTAGATTACAGATCTAATTGATTTCTTACCCTAAGTTTTACCTATAAATGCATTCTTGAGTGATTCTTTCTGTTTGAAACAATTCTTTCTGACCCTTCCCTAAAGATATAACCAGATTTTTCCTGTTCCCATAGAGGCAGACAGTGGAAGCTTAGAGACATGAGAACCAATCCAGTACTCAAACTTCCTGAAATGGTCATAGCCTTCTTAAAAACACCAGTATAACTTTATGAAGACTCAGTTTTCCAGCTTGTAAAATTTTAGAACATCTTATTAGGTTAACTTATTTGTTTGTTTGTTTGTTTGTCTGTTTTATTTATTTTAGTGAGAACAAGAAAGAGACAAAAGAGAGAGAGACAGAGACAGACAGGAAGGAAGAGAGATGAGAAGCATCAACTCATAGTTGTGGCACCTTAGTTGTTCATTGATTGTTTTATCTTATGTGACGTCACCAGGGGAATCCAGCCATGCCAATGATGCTTTGCTCAAACCAGAGACCTTGGGCTCAAGCCAGTGACCTCAAACTTCAAGCCAGCAACCATTTGGCTCACGCCAGAGACCATGGGATCAAGTCCATGATCCCACGCTCAAGCTGGTGAGTCCGACCTCAGGGTTTTGAACCCAGATCTTCAGTGTCCCTGGTCAAAGCTCTATCTACTGTGCCACCACTTGGTTAGGCAATGCTCATAATTTTTATATTTCAAAATAAGATCATACTTCACAATATAATAATTTTACTTGTTTGTCATGAACATCTTTTACATCATTAAATGTTCTTCAGTACCATATTTAATGATTGCTTAGTGTTTTTGGGTTTGTTTTTTTTTTTTGTATAGAAGCACAGTATCTTTATCTAGTAAGTACTCTATTATTAGATATTTGGTGTGTTGCTACTTCTTAATATTATAAATAACATCTTAAAGTATTCTTGTAATAATTACTTGGTGCACAAACATTATTTCCACAGTCTCAATCCACATAGTAAGAAAAAAATTTAAAGTTTTATAGCCTTTGATGAATATTCACACATTTTCTTTAAGAAACATTATGTTAGCTCATGTTCCCACAAATTATGGATGACAATTATTTTTTTGCACCTTTACCAAGAAAGAATATTATTTTTTTCATTTTATAGAGGAGAGACAGAAAGGGAGAGAAGGGGGAAGGAGCAGAAAACATCAACTCCCATATGTGTTTTGACCAGGCAAGCCCAGGGTTTTGAACCAGTGACCTCAACATTCCAGGTTGATGCTTTATCCACTTGGTCACCACAGGTCAGGCCAAGAATATTACTTCTTAAAACACTTTGTTAATTTGAATGATAAAACATTATTTAGTTTTTATATATAATTTCTTTGGGACAGCCATGTTAATTTTCTAAAAATATTTATTCACCATTTAATTTTTTTTCTGTTGTATTCTCCTTTCTTGACTTTTATCTATTTTTGTGTGGCTTGCTCATCTTTACTTTATTGATGACCAAGAGCTTATTTTTACCTCAAATAACCTTAGTTTGGGGTTTACCCCACATGCAATTTTCCTAGTTTGTCATTTGCTGTTTAGTTTTTGAGTGCTGCTACACCTAATTATTGCCATTTTATAGATTTGAGTTTCCTCATCTGTATATCCTCTAACTGTTTTTCAGATTTTAGTCACAGATAAGCAATATGGAAGAGTTATTATTTCACCTAACATATTGTATTCTTTTTTTTTTTTTTTGTATTTTCTGAAGTTGGAAACGGGGAGGCAGTCACACAGACTCCCGCATGCGCCCAACTGAGATCCACCTGGCATGCCCACCAGGGGGTGATGCTTTGCCCAACTAGGGCATCACTCTATTGCAACCAGAGCCATTCTAGCACCTGAGGCAGAGGCCACAGAGCCATCCTCAATGCCCGGGTCAACTTTGCTCCAATGGAGCCTTGGCTGCAGGAGGGGAAGAAAGAGACAGAGAGAAAGGAGAGGGGGAGGGATGGAGAAGCAGATGTGTGCTTCTCCTGTGTGCCCTGGCCGGGAATCGAACCCAGGACTCCTGCACATGAGGCCGACACTCTACCAGTGAGCCAACTGGCCAGGGCCTGGATTCTTATCTGTAACTTTTTTGCTACCTTTTATGCACATACTTTATTGTGGTGTTATTTTTTTTTTCTTTTTTTCTTTTTTGTGACAGAGAGAGGGACAGACAGACAGGAAGGGAGAGAGATGAGAAATATCAATTCTTCATTGCAGCTCCTTACTTGCTCATTGATTGGTCTCCCATATATGCCCTGACGGGGGGGGGGGGCACAGCTATCCGAGTAACCCTTTGCTCGAGCCAGGGACCTTGGGCTTAAGCTGGTGAGACTTGCTCAAATCAGATGAGCCCGTGCTCAAGCTGGTGACCTCGGGGTCTCGAACCTGGTTCCTCCACATCCCGGTCCGATGTTCTATCCACTGTGCCACCTCGTGGTCAAGCTTGTGGTGTTATTTTTAAGTCACTATCTCCAAATAAACAAAATGCCCAACGTTGATCTATAACAGCGTAAGTTACTCTTAGAAGGCATCTGTAATTCTATCGGGCAGTTCCGTATTAAGCAAAGAATCAGCTCGATGCATAGAGTGGAAATAAGGAAACCAGAGAGCTGATGAGCAGACTCATATTGCCCTTTCCTGTGGTTTCCCGAAAACTTATATCAAATTCATGGCTGGAGCTGAACCACATGCTGTGTCCCTTGTCAGACATTCTTTTCCAAAAAGGATATCTAATAACTTTATGAAGGTATGTGGAGAAGAATAATTGCAGGTCTTCTGGGACTGCTCCACCAATACTTTTGGTATCGAGTGTCTCACTTTCAGATTATAAATCTGCCCCTGAACTCGCACTTTGGAGGGTTCAACTGAACTGAAAAGCAATGAGAAGGATTAGTGGATCTCTTTTTCTCCCTGCACAGTAATGGGACATAAGTACTAGCCACAGGCTCCTGAAGCTTAACTAGCTTAAAATATGTCAGAAATTGCACCATGAGGATTTACATACACATATACATTCATGGATCTTATGCACAAACATTACTTATGTACTTATAATACCAACTCCTGCTGTCATACAGCTTTAAAATGCCAACCTGATGTTAAAATAAAATGTAAAATCAAGAATTTTTAAGTTGAAAACAATCACCTAATTCAACTTTCAGAGAAGGAAACAGGCTCAGAGATCTGAAGTGACTTACTTTAGGTTACCTTGTGAATTTGTGACTCTTCAATAATTATCATTACTACTAGACAAAGACACCTATGATGGAGATATCACTAGATTGGAACAATTTAGTATAGATGATGGTGGTGTGATTGAGGGGAGACCTTCCCTTACTCCCCTCAGTTGTAGAATGTATGAAATTCTACTGTTGTATAGCATATTTAAGATTGAAATTTTGTATGAAATGAGAAATGATCCAGGGAATTCTGAATTCAGAGAATATCTGTATTTACTTGTCAATATTGTGGGAGGTAAGGTAAATAAAGCTCATGTCCATTCATCTATAAGAACTCAATGGTAGGAAAAGCATATTTGGATTTTAGTCTTTTTATTTCATCCTCACAGCACTGTGTGACACATTGAATCATACAACCAAAGGGCCAGGTTTAACAAAGCACTAATTTGAAACACTATTTTAGTAATAACTCAGAGAGATGAGTCATCCATGAAGATCCACAAGCCTCTTCTTTTACAATATTCTTTCTTAAATCATTTGTAGACTGTTCAGAATGGAAGAGCTTTTAGATATCATTTAGTCTACCCTCTTCATCATCCAACAAGAGAGAATATTGGAGACCTGAAAAGGCAGATGATTCACACAAAAGCTTTTATGTAGTGCTGTTAAATAGAGTGGAACTCTGGTCTTCTGGGTCTCAGGCCAGTGATTGTATGTCTACCAACTTGCTTCTCACCAAAATAGTCAAATCAAATAAAGGAACCTCCTTATGTCAGGATTGTTAGAAAACTTCCATGCCCAAGATCTGTTTTGCTTTTTTTTTTTTTCCTTAAGTAAGAAGCGGGGAGGCAGAAAGACTCCTGCATGCACACTGACTTGTATCCACCCAACAAGACCTCTATGGGGCAATGCTCTGCCCATTTGGGGTTGTTGCTCTGTTGCTCGACAACCAAGCTAATTTAGCTCCTGAGGTGAGGCCATGGAGCCACCCTCAGTGCCCCAGGGTCAACTTGCTCCAACCAAGCCATGGCTGTGGGAGGAAAAGAGAGAGAGAAGAGAAGAGAAGAGAAGAGAAGAGAAGAGAAGAGAAGAGAAGAGAAGAGAAGAGAAGAGAAGAGAAGGGAAGGGAAGGGAAGGGAAGGGAGGGGAGGGGAAGAGAAGAGAAGAGAAGAGAAGAGAAGAGAAGAGAAGAGAAGAGAAGAGAAGAGAAGAGAAGAGAAGAGAAGAGAAGAGAAGAGAAGAGAAAAGAAGAGAAGAGAAAGGGGAAAAGGTGGAAAAGCAGATGGTCTCTTCTCCTGTGTGCCCTGACCTGGAATCAAACCCCGGATATCCACATACCAGGCCAATGTTCTACTCCTCAGCCAACTGGCAAGGGCCACTTTGCTTTCTTTTAATCTCTAGAATTTTCTCTCTGTATGTGTTTCTCTCCCTGTCTCCTTTCTTTTCTTTCCTCTCCCTTCCCTTGTCCACATCAGTCACATCATTCGTAAGTGATAGCACAAGACAATATTTGTAGAGCCAAACTAGGTGCTAGTTGTTATCACATCCCAACTTTTATTATTACACTGCATGCTCTAGTTGATGGCTACAATGGGAATAAGACAGTGAGAATTTCTCTAATATTAGGTAAAATCATTTTGTAGAAATAAATTTAAGATAATAGATATTTAGGTTGGAAATTGTGTTACATAAAATATATCTGCATTACACAGTACACACACACACACACACACACACACACACACGTATGCATACCCACACACAAATATTTTTAGGTAAATGACTATGTGAATTATCTCTGGAAGCTGTAAATGCATATTTGTTCTTAAGTAGAGTTGAATTTTCCAAGGCTAACATTTGGCTGTTTCCAAGGTTAACATTTCTTGTTTACTTTCAACAAACTACTTCTTAGAAGGATAGATACCAATATTGCAGAGTTATATGGCCATTGTGTTTACATCCCTAAATTTACAGATTATGAAATAGGTCCAGGGAATTCACGAACTCAGGAAGTAGCAGAACAAGTACCAGTATCCAGACCTGCCAGTCCGGGATTCTTCTTTTCTATTGTATGCTGCTTCTTCCATTCTGTACTATCATATCTTCTGTTTAACCAGGGAACCAGAGGATGACTTTTTCATAATCCTAAATTACATTGAGAACTAAAGGTACTGGCAAGCCAAACTCACTAATTGTTTTCTTCCATAGTACAAATCACAAAGCAAGATATTGAAATGAGCCAACCTACCAATCTCGTTAGAAACTGCAGTATCAAAATTCTATTTCAAGCTTTTTTTATTCAAAATGTATGTGTTAAATTTCAAAGGAAATGTGCAAGATCACAGGATGGGGCTAAGACGCCCTAAAGGGGTGTACACTAACTTGTCTTGAGCTCACAGAGAGAATAATACCTGTTATTCTGACTTGAATAAAAATAGCACTGCAATTAATGAAAAGAAATGTTTTGCTTGGAACCTGGAATTGACTATGATCTTTGTCTTATAAGTGGTTTGTCGAATTTTAAAGCAAAGTTGTGTCACAAAGCTGTCAGGAAGGTGAAAGTCAAATGTCTAAGTTTAGCAGCAGAATAAAAATTTTTTTAATCTTACATTTGTAGTGTGTTTTAAAGTTTTTAAAAACAATTCCAAAAGTTATGATATTTTTGGAGCTTCATAATAGCCACGTGAAATAAGCAGCATGAGTCTTTTCCTTGCAGGCAATGTAAGTATGTCTTTTTTTCTTTTTAAATGAATAATGCGACCAGAACCCCGGAAACACTGAAGTGATTTGGAGGTAAGTGGCTGCAACAGGTCTAGAATCTAAGATTTAGTATACTTCCTAAATTTCTGTTTTTTAATTAAAGTAAATAACTTCCATTAACAATGTTTTCATGTTTCAACTCCACACATTTCTATAGAAATGGCACTTTATAATTCAAAACATTGGGTGTAGGTGTCTTAGTAAGTAGAAGTCACAATTTTTAGTCGGAGCACATCCTATGTGCATGTCTTTTTGTGGGACTCAGAATGTAAAAAGAAAAAATCTGGAATGACTGCTCTGAGTTTACCCATGTAGGTTCCAACATATACAGAGATTTGGATCACTAGAGTGAAGTTGAAGCTGAAAATGAAAAAATAAAAGAAGGAGAGAGGGGGAATATTTTAATGTATAATGTAGCAGAAACTATCAGAAATGGTCTGTCAGTCCTATCCAGGAATGCCAAGAGAAGAAAGCATGTAGAAATCAAAAGTACACAGTCCACAGGTCCTCTACCCTTCTTTTAGAATACCCACTTGAGACTGAGCAAAAGCTATGTAGACATTCTGCTGCCTATGTGCTAATGTCTCTGATGATTAAAAAGGATAGATGATATGGGCCCTGGATAATTGGCTCAGTAGTAGAGCTTCAACCCGACATGTGCAAGTCTTGTGTTCAATTTCTGATCAGAACACACGGAGATATAAAGAGAGAAATATCAATTTGTTGTTCCACTTATTTAGGTATTCATTGGTTGACTCTAGCACACACCCTGACTGGAGATCAAACTCATAACCTTGGCGTATTGGGATGACACTCTAATCCACTGAATAACAGGAATAACAGGCCAGGGGAGGTTTTTTTTAATCTATCAGATATTTCAAAACTTTTACTTTGGAACTGAGAAACTGCTTTTGCACATAAAATATGAGTGAAAAATATAAAATAAAATATGAAGTCAAAACTAAACTTTGAAATAAGTATATAGTGTTGTGAAATCATAACAATAGCCAGAAGAATTAGAAAGTCAAAAAATGTTGGTTTCCTATCTCCTAAGTACAAATAAATCATCAATTTGACTTCTATGGAACTCAAGTAAAGAAAACAGAGCAATTCTTTTTTCCTCCTTCTGTGATTTTGAGATTAAAATGTGCTCAATTCCAAAAGCAACTTAATATGATCAAACCTAAATTATCATACCAAATTTTAACATCTTTAAAACACTTTAATTTAGTTTCTTTCACTAGTTTTATTTAAGCTTGTTATTTTATTTATTTATTTATTTATTTATTTGTATTTTTCTGAAGTGAGAAGTTGGGAGGCAGAGAGACAGATTCCTGCATGTGCCTGACCAGGATCTACCCGGCATGCCCACTCAGGGCAATGCTCTGTCCATCTGGGGAGTTGCTCTGTTGCAACTGGAGCCATTCTAGTGCCTGAGACAAAGGCCATGGAGCCATCCTCATCATCCAAGCCATCTTTGCCCCAATGGAGCCTTGGCTGCAAGAGAGGAAGAGAGAGGCAGAGAGAAAGGAGAGGGGGCAGGGTGGAGAAGCAGATGGGCCCTTCTTTTGTGTGTCCTGACCAGGAATTGAACCTGGTACATCCACATACCAGCCAATGCTCTACCACTGAGCCAACCAGTCAAGGCAAGCTTGTTATTTCTTCACGAGATTAAATAATTGTCTTTTTAAAAATAATCAACTGTAAAAACAGCTTCATGAGTATATTTTTTTTTAATAATTTTATTTTTTTAATGGGGTGACATCAATAAATCAGGATACATATATTCAAAGATAACAAGTCCAGGGTATCTTGTCGTTCAATTATGATGCATACCCATCACCCAAAGTCAGATTGTCCTCTGTCACCTTCTATCTTGTTTTCTTTGTGCCCCTCCCCCTCCCCCTTTACCTCTCCCATTCCCCCCTCCCCCCCGTAACCACCACACTCTTATCAATGTCTCTTTGTTTCACTTTTATTTCCCACCTATGTATGGAATAATGCAGTTCCTGTTTTTTTCTGATTTACTTATTTCGCTTCGTATCATGTTATCAAGATCCCACCATTTTGCTGTAAATGTTCCGATGTCATCATTTCTTATGGCTGAGTAGTATTCCATAGTGTATATGTGCCACATCTTCTTTATCCAGTCATCTATTGACGGGCTTTTTGGTTGTTTCCATGTCCTGGCCACTGTGAACAATGCTGCAATAAACATGGGGCTGCATGTGTCTTTACGTATCAATGTTTCTGAGTTTTTGGGGTATATACCCAGTAGAGGGATTGCTGGGTCATAAGGTAGTTCTATTTTCAGTTTTTTGAGGAACCACCATACTTTCTTCCATAATGGTTGTACTACTTTACATTCCCACCAACAGTGTATGAGGATTCCTTTTTCTCCACAGCCTCTCCAACATTTGCTATTACCTGTCTTGCTAATAATAGCTAATCGAACAGGTGTGAGGTGGTATCTCATTGCTGTTTTGATTTGCATTTCTCTAATAGCTAAAGAAGATGAGCATCTTTTCATATATCTGTTGGCCATTTGTATTTCTTCCTGGGAGAAGTGTCTGTTCATATCCTCTTCCCATTTTTTTATGGGATTGTTTGTTTGTTTGTTGTTGAGTTTTATGAGTTCTTTGTATATTTTGCATATTAGGCCCTTATCTGAGCTGTTGTTTGAAAATATCATTTCCCATTTAGTTGGCTTTCTGTTTATTTTGTTATCAGTTTCTCTTGCTGAGCAAAAACTTCTTAGTCTGATGTAGTCCCATTCATTAATTTTTGCCTTCACTTCTCTTGCCATTGGAGTCAAATTCATAAAATGCTCTTTAAAACCCAGGTCCATGAGTTGAGTACCTATGTCTTCTTCTATGTACTTAATTGTTTCAGGTCTTATGTTTAGATCTTTGATCCATTTTGAGTTAATTTTTGTACAGGGGGAGAGACTGTAGTCCACTTTCATTCTTTTGCATGTGGCTTTCCAGTTTTCCCAGCACCATTTATTGAAGAGGCTTTCTTTTCTCCATTGTGTGTTCTTGGCCCCTTTATCAAAAATTATTTGACTATATATATGTGGTTTTATTTCTGGACTTTCTATTCTGTTCCATTGGTCTGAGTGTCTATTTTTCTGCCAATACCATGCTGTTTTGATTGTCGTGGCTCTATAATAGAGTTTGAAGTCAGGTATTGTAATGCCCCCAGCTTCATTCTTTTTCTTTAGGATTGCTTTGGCTATTCGGGGTTTTTTATATTTCCATATAAATCTGATGATTTTTTGCTCTATTTCTTTAAAAAACGTCATTGGAAGTTTGATGGGAATTGCATTGAATTTGTATATTGCTTTGGGTAATATAGCCATCTTGATTATATTTATTCTTCCTAGCCAAGAACAAGGTATATTCTTCCATCTCATTATATCTTTTTCAATTTCCCTTAAAAATGGTTTATAGTTTTCATTATATAAGTCCGTTACATTCTTTGTTATGTTTATTCCTAAGTATTTTATTTTTTTTTGTTGCAATCGTGAAGGGGATTATTCTTTTGAGTTCGTTCTGAATTGTTTCATTGTTGGCATATAGAAAGGCTATTGACGTCTGTATGTTAATTTTGTATCCTGCGACCTTACTGTATTGGCTTATTGTTTCTAGTAGTCTTTTTGTGGATTCTTTGGGGTTTTCGATGTATAGGATCATATCATCTGCAAAAAGTGATACCTTTACTTCTTCTTTTCCAATATGGATGCCTTTTATTTCTTTGTCTTGTCTGATTGCTGTGGCGAGAACCTCTAGTACCACATTAAATAAGAGTGGAGAGAGTGGACAACCCTGTCTTGTTCCTGATTTAAGGGGGAAAGCCTTCAGTTTAGTGCCATTTAATATGATGTTAGCTGATGGTTTATCATATATGGCCTTTATCATGTTGAGATATTTTCCTTCTATACCCATTTTGTTGAGAGTCTTAAACATAAAATTGTGTTGTATTTTATCGAAAGCCTTTTCTGCGTCTATTGATAAGATCATGTGGTTTTTGTTCTTTGTTTTGTTGATATGGTGTATTACGTTAACCGTTTAACGTATGTTGAACCATCCTTGAGATTCTGGGATGAATCCCACTTGATCATGATGTATTATTTTTTTAATATGTTGTTGTATTCGATTTGCTAGTATTTTGTTTAGTATTTTAGCATCTGTATTCATTAGAGATATTGGTCTGTAGTTTTCTTTTTTTGTGCCATCCTTGCCTGGTTTTGGTATGAGGGTTATGTTGGCCTCATAAAATGTGTTTGGAAGTATTGCTTCTTCTTCAATTTTTTGGAAGACTTTGAGTAGAATAGGAACCAAGTCTTCTTTGAATGTTTGATAAAATTCGCTGGTATAGCCGTCAGGACCTGGACTTTTATTTTGGGGGAGGTTTTTAATGATTTTTTCTATTTCTTCTCTACTGATAGGTCTGTTTAGGCTTTCTGCTTCTTCTTGACTCAGTCTAGGAAGGTTGTATTGTTCTAGGAATTTATCCATTTCTTCTAGGTTGTTGAATTTAGTGGCATAAAGTTTTTCATAGTATTCTACAATAACTCTTTGTATATCTACGGTGTCCGTGGTAATTTCTCCTCTTTCATTTTGGATTTTGTTTATATGAGTTCTTTCTCTTTTTTCCTTGGTAAGTCTTGCCAAGGGTTTGTCAATTTTGTTGATCTTTTCAAAGAACCAGCTCCTTGTTCTATTAATTTTTTCTATAGTTTTTCTGTTCTCTAATTCATTTATTTCTGCTCTGATTTTTATTATCTCCTTTCTTCGGCTTGTTTTGGGTTGTCTTTGTTCTTCTTTTTCTAGTTCCTTAAGGTGGGAAGTTAAGTGGTTCACTTGGGCTCTCTCTTGTTTGTTCATATATGCCTGAAGCGATATGAACTTCCCTCTTATCACTGCTTTGCTGCATCCCATAGATTCTGATATGTCGTATTGTCATTTTCATTAGTCTGTATATATCTTTTGATCTCTGCACTTATTTCTTCTTTGACCCATTCATTTTTTAAAAGTATGTTGTTTAGTTTCCACATTTTTGTCGGATTTTTTTCCTCTTTTTTGCAGTTGAATTCTAGTTTCAAGGCTTTATGATCAGAAAATATGCTTGGTACAACTTCAATTTTTCTGAATTTGCTGATGTTGTTTTTGGGGCCCAACATATGGTCAATTCTTGAGAATGATCCATGTACACTGGAGAAAAATGTATACTCAGTCACTTTGTGATGAAATGTCCTGTAGATGTCTATCATATCCAGGTGCTCTAGTGTTTTGTTTAAGGCCACTATGTCTTTGTTGATTCTCTGCTCGGATGACTGATCTAGAGCCGTCAGCGGTGTATTGAGGTCTCCAAGTATGATTGTATTTTTGTCAGTTTTTGTTTTAAGGTCAATACGTAGCTGTCTTATATATTTTGGTGCTCCTTGGTTTGGTGCATATATATTAAGAATTGTTATGTCTTCTTGATTCAGTGTCCCCTTAGCCATTATGAAATGGCCATTTTTATCTCTGAGTACTTTTCCTGTCTTGTAGTCAGCATTATCCGATATGAGTATTGCTACACCTGCTTTTTTTGGATGTTATTTGCTTGGAGTATTGTTTTCCAGCCTTTCACTTTGAATTTGTTTTTATCCTTGTTACTTAGATGAGTTTCCTGTAGGCAGCATATAGTTGGATTTTCTTTTTTAATCCATTCTGCTACTCTGTGCCTTTTCATTGGTGAGTTTAATCTGTTTACATTTAGTGTAATTATTGATACTTGTGAGTTCCCTATTGCCATTTTATATCTTGCTTTCTGTTAGTTTTGTGTCTTGTTTGATCCTTCTCTTCCTTTTTTCTATCTTTTGTTTTTATTTGGTTGTATTCCATACATCTTTCCTCTGTTGCTATCTTTTTTATCTCATGTGCTTCTGTGGTGGTTTTTTCAATGGTGGTTACCTTTGAGTAATGAAAAGGGTCCCTACCCTGTTCATTGTAGCAAACTATTTTGTGAGTACTTTTGCACTCCATCGTCCTTTGCTACTGTTAATCTCCATCTTCTCCCCCTCTTTCTTTTTGTTGTTGTCACAGTTTAAATTTGGTTTTATTGTGTTCTTCTTGGAGCTTTTACTTGTTGCTCTGTTTTTTTTTGTTCTTTGTATCTGATTGGAGAACCCCCTTTAGTAATTCCTGGAGTGGGGGTTTTCTGATGATAAATTCCCTCATCTTTTTGTATCTGTGAATGTTTTTATTTCTCCTTCCTATTTGAAGGATAGCTTTGATGGGTATAGTATTCGTGGCTGAAAGTTTCTCTCTTTCAGGACTTTAAATATTGGGGTCCATTCTCTTCTAGCTTGTAGAGTTTCTGCTGAGAAATCTGATGATAATCTAATGGGCCTTCCTTTATATGTTGTATTCTTCTTTTCCCTGGCTGCCTTGAGAATTTTTTCTTTGCTGTTGGTTTGTGTCAATTTCATTATGATATGCCTTGGAGTAGGTTTGTTGGGGTTAAGAAAACTTGGAGTTCTGTTTGCTTCTTGAATTTGAGGCTTTAGTTCTTTCCACAGGCTTGGGAAGTTCTCATCTATTATTTGTTTGAATATGTTCTCCATTCCATTTTCTCTCTCTTCTCCCTCTGATATACCTATTATTCTTATGTTATTCTTTTTGATGGAGTCAGATAATTCTTGTAGGGCTATCTCATTTTTTTTAATTTTTGAGTCTCTTTCTTCTTCTCTCTGTTGTGCCTCAAGTTGCTTGTCTTCTATTTCACTAATCCTCTCTTCTATCTGACCTGTTCTATTAGCTAAGCTTGTTACTTCGTTTTTCAGCTCGTGAATTGAGTTTTTCATCTCTGTTTGATTTGTTTTTATAGTTTCAATTTCCTTGGACATATATTCTTTGTGTTCATTGAGTTGTTTTCTGAGCTCCCTAAATTGCCTTTCTGTGTTTTCTTGTATATCTTGGAGGATTTTTAGGATTTCTATCTTGAATTCTCTGTCATTTAGCTCTAAGGTTTCTAATATATTAAATTTTTTCTCCATAGATTTTTCCTCATCTAGCTGTGTTACCTCTCTTTCTTTTGTATCCATGATATTCGATTTTCTCTTCCTTAATGGCATCTGAGGGTGGTTTTGTTGATAGTATTAATGAGATTTAATAAAGAATAAAAAGTTAAAAAAAATAAAAAATCAAAAAGAGTTTTTTTTAAAAAAATTAATAATGAAATAAAGAAAAATAAAATAATAATTTTTAAAAAAAGGAAATTATTCCCCCCCCCTTTTTTCCTCTCCTCTCTCCTTTTTCTTTAGAAAATCTTGTGGTGAAGTGTGAATTATAACAAACAATGCCTGTGATGGAGGTCCTGAATTGGGAAAAGTAATAAAGGGCAAAAAAAAAAAAAAAAAAAGGAAAAAAAAAAGGGAGGGGGGCGGTATGGACCCACAAAAAGCAAATAAGGAAAAAATTTGGGTCGAGAATAAAATGATTTGCTTTTAGGTGTTGGTTGTCTAAGAGTTATGATGAGAGGAATAAGAGGAGAACAGAAAAATGGGGGGACAAATTAAAAAATACTATTGTATTTAGTGGAACAAGAACTAGATAAAATGGAGAGCCAGGGATGGGAGCACTGCTAGTGAGTTAAAAAGGTGAAGTAAAAACCCCCCAAAATGCCACAAACATAAGTTTGAGTCCCAGATAAGATAATTTGTTTGTTATTGAGGTTTGAATGAGAGGAGATGTAAAGGAGAAAGGAAGAAACTAATATAGAGGGAGAAAAGAAAGAGAGAGAGAGAAAAAAAGAGGGAACCACTAAAAGAAGAAAAAAGAAAGGAGAGAGAGAGAGTTAAGGGTTTTGGAGTGCAACGCTTATAGAGAGAAAGGAAGAGGAGAAAAAAGATAATGGGAGATGTAACACTTATGGGTCGTGTAATTCAAGGAGAGGAGAGAGTAAGACCGGCAGAGAGTTAATCGGCCAAATTGGAGGAGGAAAAAAAGTATCAAGAATGAAGATAAGAGAAACAAACGAACAAATATAATAAAATGAGATAGGTTATAAAGTCTGCAGATTTTTCTTGATTTTGAGAGGTTATCTTCTTGTTTTTTCTTTTCTCTCCCTCTTCCTGGTCGGTGACTCTGTACCCCAGGTTCTGCCCCTTTGGCACACTCAGGTAGAGGTTTGCAGTTGATAAGTCTCTATGGCAATGTCATGTATTGTGCTTTAGTCTCTTTGGGAGTCAAGGCTCATTAGCATTCATAGGCTCCGACAGTGAGAGTCCGTGTTCCTGGAGCCTTTCTCCTAGTCTTTCCTTCCTCAATTAGTAGCCTGATAATCCAGCTATGGGGTTGTTGCTGCCTCTGCCTGGATAGTAAGAGGTTCATATAGCTGGCAACTCCCCACTCTATTTCCACTCAGCACAGGGCTCTGGGTAAGGCTCAGTCAGTCAGAGCTGCTAGAATAATCAGGCGGGCTTTCCGCCCACTCAAAGACCTCTGGCTCTGCCACTCTGTCCGGTAACACAGGCGGGCACCCACTTCCGGGGCGCTTGGAGGAAACTCTCATTCACTATCTGCGCGCGCAGACCAGGATATCCGGCCAGTAGTCTCACGGTCTGAGTGAAACCCCCAACCGCATGGAAATTTGCAGCGCTGGAATTCGCTCTCGCTCCATCCCCGTGCGCGGCTTTTGCAAGGTGCTGGGGCGGCCCGAGATTCCGCTTTTGCCCACACAAAGGCCCCTGACTCTGCCCCTCTGTGTGATAACACGGGCGCGCACTGCCGAGGCACTCGGAGGAATCGCTCACTACCTATCTGCGCGCGCACACCAGGATATGAGGCCGGCCGCGTTTCCCTGAGTGAAACCCTCACCAGCACGGAAAATTTCCACCATTGGAATTAGTTCTCGCTCCCTCCTGTGCGTGGCTTTCCCAGGGCGCTGGGGCTGCCCAGATATTCTGCTTTCGGCCCACAGAAAGGCCTCTGACCCTGCCTCTCTGTGTGGTAACACGGACACCCAGTTCTGGGGCTTAGGAAGAGATCTCTCGCCCACTAACTGCGCACCAACCAGGAGAACGCGTAAAATGGCTGCCCCGCTTGTCTTTCTTTGTTTGGGTTTGGCACGAGTGTTAGCTTGTATTGCCCGGCTTGCCACAGGATCAGTTTTTCCTCCGCTAGGATCTCCGTGCCACAGCCTGGTTCAGCCGTTTGTGCACGGCCTGGATGTATTCACCCCCTTTGCCCGCCTCAGTTTCTATATTCACAGTTACCAGAGAAAGCCGCCCTGTTTAGGTTAGTGAGGAAGGCGGAGCATTTCTTACTCCCTATTTCCTTCAGGATTTGGTTATATATTTAGCCAATTTTTCACTCGACCATACCTTCGGGTGTATTGTGAAGCATCTGGAGGCTCCAAGTATAGGTTTTTCTGTTTCTGGTTGAAGATCTTGTTGAGTTTTGGGGGAGATCTATCGGTATCTCTTCCTACTCCGCCATTACTCTCTCATGAGTATATTTAAACTGTAAGCACTTACAAAATTATGTTACTGCCCATAGTATTTTTAAAGTTATGTTAGACTTTTTTTCAGAAACTATCAAACCTATGCTAAAGTAAAGGAAATAGTGCCTGATCACCCAACACCCTCCAAAAAAATTCTTCTCTAGCCCTCTTGACTCATCTAGACTTTCATTCACCCTACTCGCATTCATTCTGGAATCCTCAAAAATTTAAACAATCCAAATTGTGTTCAACTACTTTAAAATCACATTAGCCCAAAAATATGATTATATAAAACCATGATAACAAAATACTTACTATAACAAAATTATATGTATCTATCCCTTAGATGACTATTAAGGTGATTTTGTTGCAGCAATATTATAGACTTTAACATAAGCATTAATCATAATAAAATAAAATTGAGATCTAGAAATACTATGTATACATATATACACACAAGAGTATATGTAATGTTTACATCTTGTAAAGTCCTATTTTTTAAGTATGAACTTTTCTTTAGAGTCAACTGATTCCCAGGGCCTTTTGCTGCCATAAAAATCATTATTTTGTCTTTTTAAATGAGAAAATAAAGACAAATACATTAAAAAGCTTACCTAAGGACATGAAAATAATCAGAAACAGAAATATAATTGGTATTAAAGAGCTTCAACTCAAATGTTGTACTGTTGAAGCATTGTAATAGCTCTCTTGCCTTCACCATTACCAGGAAGTGTAGCTGGTGACTTTCTGTTTTGCAATTCCAAGGACAGGATTATTGGATTATTATTATTTGTTTTACAGATATATAAGACAAGAACACTATTTTTAGCAATATCCCTCTAATTATTTAGAAATAAAAAGAAAAAAAATAAGAGAAAGTTGTTAAAATTTTGCTAGAAACCAATTATATAGAAGAAGAAAAACACTATTGTTTAATTTTACAGCTCTGTTAAACATTTTTAGTAAAATTCACTGACTATATTGCATATTTTATTTGAGCTGTACCCCAAAAGGTCACTTTTGTAAAGTTAATGAAGATTACCCAGTTTCCCAAACAAAGAACAAACAAGGACATGGAATATTTAAAACCAATAAAAACATTTTGCCTCTGTAATCTGTTATTGAAAATCATTGTGAAGATTTGCTCATAAGGCATCAACTGCTAAGGATATAAGTATACCTGCATGAAGTGGAAGTAAATCTTATTCAAGATATTTTTCAAAGTATTAACAACATGTACGTATTTATAATTCATTTTTAAATTATAAGAAAGTACTGTTGTTAAAATGTTGCATAAATTAATAGGCTATTTTGTTACTAGGAGGCAAAATTAAATGTCTTTAATAAAAGTAGATTGAGAAGTATAGTGAACAATTGAAAGTGTTGGTTAGTAAAATGCTTCAATTTAAAATAAGTTTTGTAGTTAAGATAGAAATATAGCATCAGGTTTTCAGCAAAAGTATAAAGTAGATATTTTTAATTTTTATTTTTTATTAAGTGAGAGGCAGGCAGGCAGAGAGACAGACTCCTGCATGCACCCTGACTGGGATTCACCCAGCAAACCCCCTACCAGGGGATGCTCTGCCCATCTGGGGCCACTGCTCCATTGCTCGGCAATCAAGCTAGTTTAGTGACTGAGGGGAGACCATGAAGCCATCCTCAGAGCCCCGGACCAACCTGCTCCAACCAATGGAGCCATGATTGCAGTAAACAAATAGAGAAAGAGAAGGAGGAGGAAAAGCGGTGGAAAGAAGCAGGTGGTCTCTTCTCCTGTGTGCTCTGACCAAGAATCAAACCCGGAACTTCCATACACCGGGCCGTCATACTACCACTAAACCAACCACTCTGGGTGACTTTCCACTTTCTCTTTGATCCCTAGATGTATTTTCCCTACCTTTTACCAGCTGACTGCATCTTCATGCTGCCCTGGGCTTCTTTTATCATAGGAAAAAACAACTAGTGCGATATTGATTTAATGTATTAACTCTCCAGGGGTATTTGAATTTTAAAAGGCCACCATAGAAAAGGCCATATTTATTGAACCTAAAGGAGGTTGGCAAATATTCTCAAGTTTAACTCGTATTCTTGTCAATGAAAGATTTACTGTGATTTTCTGTTTTGTGTTTTAAAGTATAAAACTTATTATATGGTTCTACTTAGTTTCTCAGGGCCACACAGGAAGCTTCACACTTACGGGAAGGTTGCTTATCTAATTTAGAACTCTCACCTCCGCCTGACATTGTTTGGAATATCTTTAAAATTCAGTGGATTGTGTGAGCTCCTTGAGAGTTGGGACTCTGCTTTGTTCATCTTGGCATTGGTAGTGTGTGACATAGCCTGGCAAATATTCAATATATACTTGTGAAATGAATAGACTCATAAACAAGCAGAGACTTGTCTATGCACCATATAGATTCTCAATGTAATCTCACACAATGCAGGTTAGCTGAATGTATACCATAAAAATACCTAATATGTATTAACAATGTATATTAACTATCCTGACTAACACACTTAAGTGTGTGCATGTACAATTGCATGTGTGTACACTTGCATTTGTGTACATCTCCCTGTGAAATAATAAGAAATACATATGTTTTGATCTCTGGACCCAGTTCCTCCCATAGAACTCCTAAAATCTATGTAATTCCCTAAGAAATAAGAGCACTAGCAACACCTATTGTTCTAATATTTGGCCTTTGATTCTGGTTCCTAACACAGAGCTGACTCCCTAAGAATTTTATGGGTTATAGCAGTGTCTTTTGGCCCAGTGAGGTGACTCTTGGTGGGTTTCTGAGTGGGAACTTGTCACCAGAAAGACCAAGCCAGTATTTTAAGTAGACAGTGTCAGAACTGAGTTGAATTATAACACACCCAGCTGGTGTCAGAGAATTTGTTGGTGTGGAAACAAACACATAGGGTGAATACGATTTTTCTAAACGGAAAGCAAGTCTTGTTCATCTTTCTCTGTTCTGAATGACTTTCTTTTTTTTTTTTTTTTTCATTATAACCTTGTAGAACATGACACTTCTGTTAAGGACAATTGGCAGATTAAAATTTTTTATTCAGTTAACAGTAATCAGTAGTGTTGTGTCAACCATGAATGGCAAGGATAGGGAACAGGGGCAGATGTTATATTTACCTCCCCCCAAATCTCTAATTTCATTTGGTTTAGTATTGTCACCAATTATCCAGACACAATAGAAGTATGTGGCATTGAAAATGCTTTGAAAACTCAAAATAGAAAGTAAAATATACACCTGAGAGACAAAAACAATTAGCAAGTATATTATAATCCCATAGAATATAAATCGATAATGCAACTCCGTGTGATAAAAGATGCGGTGATCAATGAAGCTAAGAATATTCTTCCTATAACTATTTCTATCATCTATCTATCTATCTATCTATCATCTATCTATATCTATCTGTAACTTCCAGTCACTTCCAACAACCTTACAAGTTCTGCTTTATTAGTTTCCTCATTTTGTAGGTGAGCAAACTAAGACTCTCTATGTAAATTTCTTGAGTCACACAGCTATAAAATTTCCTTTTCACTATATCATAATGCCTCTAAACAGTCCAAGAGCCTACCCAGTGTTCTCTTCTACAGGACCTACTGATTGCCTGACTCTTTCTACTTTGATTCTCCTACTTGGAAAAAAAAACCCTGGGCCTTCTCCATATGTCCACATTGTACCTATTTTTCAAAGATGAGTCCAAGACTATTGTAAACTTGGAAATCTTCCAATAATTTCCACCCTTTTTTGATATCACATAGTTTTGTGGGAAGTATTCTGAATATAGACATCCAAATTCTTCTCCCCTGATTATTCAAGCAATCATTAATCTAAATAAATTTCCTTTAAAAAAATTTTTTTTGATTTTAGAGAGACAGGAAGGAAGAGAGAGAGAGAGAAAGAAATGTTGATTTGTTGTTCTATTTATTTATGCATTCATTGGTTGATTTTTGTATGTGCTCTGATTGGAGATCGAGCCCACAGCCTTGGCCTATGGGGAAGATACTCTAACCAAATGAGAAACCTGGCCAGGGCCTAGATCAATTTCTGAAGGGATTTTGCAGATGTAGTTAAAATTCCAAGTCAGTTGATCCTTTAAAAAAAATTATTTATTTTTTTACAAAGACAGAAAGAGTCAGAGAGAGGGATAGATAGAGACATAGAGACAGGAACGAAGAGAGATGAGAAGTTTCAGTCATTAGTTTTTTGTTGTGACACCTTAGTTCAGGGGTTGGGAACTTTTTTGGCTGAGAGAGTCATGAACACCATATATTTTAAAACTAGAAAGCCCGGCGGTCATATGAAATGACCGCTGTTCTAGATATTATAAATTGTAATTAAAATGATTTGTGCAAAGGTGTCTGCTAATTCAAACTGAATTACCCAGGGCAGGCGGGGAGGATGCCCCTTTGCTTAATGCCCCATGGGGTTTCCCCCTTCTACTTGGTTAATTGCTTAAAGTAGAGTGCAATGAAGGAAACCACTGGTGGTACATTTCTTAAGACCCACCGCTAGCTCAATAAATAAAGGTGATTTAAATAATAAAATGTTAATTCACATGTCAAAGACCTCTTTGTACACAACGTTTCTTGTGTAGATCTTTCCATCATTTTTAAGCTCGCTTTGCAGAGGACCATCAATTACTTTTAATTTTACGTCCGTTCTTTCACGAACTCTTGAACAGGCAACATAAAGTTGACCGTGTCCAAATGCAGGCTCAGGTAAAAAAATGCCAACACGCTTAAGCATTTGGCCCTGAGACTTATTGATGGTCATAGCAAAGGCAAGTTTTACAGGAAATTGTCTACATCTCAATTGAAACGGCAACCCTGTTTGAGATGGAGCCAAATCAATTCTTGGAATGACATGTATTTCACCTTTAGAGGAGCCAGTCAAAGACTTAGCTATTATGACATTATTTTTCAATTGGAGAACCTCTAGTCTTGTACCATTGCAAAGACCCCCTCTGGTGTTAAGATTTCTTAACAGCATAATAATTGCTCCAATCTTTAATCTCAATTTGTGAGGTGGCATGCCAGAAGGCGGGACTATTTGAGTGCCGTGGCAACTTCACCCCATTGGCTAGTACAGTTACGCAAGCAACCAATAAGCTATAGGTGACAAACAGACACTTAAGCCGCATATAATAAGGATGTAATTCCATGAGAGCCATTCAATGACCCGTGTACGTTATGCATTATCCAATAAAAATTTGATGTTGTCCTGGAGGACAGTTGTGATTGGCTCCAGCCACCTGCAACCATGAACTTGAGCAGTAAGAAATGAATGGGTTGTAATACATGAGTATGTTTTATATTTTTAACATTATTATTATTTTTATTAAAGATTTGTCTGCTGGCCCTGGCCAGTTGGCTCGGTGGTAGAGCGTCGGCCTGGCGTGCGGGGGTCCAGGGTTCAATTCCCGGCCAGGGCACACAGGAGAGGTGCCCATCTGCTTCTCTACCCCTCCCCCTCTCCTTCCTCTCTGTCTCTCTCTTCCCCTCCCGTAGCTGAGGCTCCATTGGAGCAAAAGATGGCCCGGGCACTGGGGATGGCTCCTTGGCCTCTGCCCCAGGTGCTAGAGTGGCTCTGGTCATGACAGAGCGATGCCCCGGATGGGCAGAGCATCACTCCCTGGTGGGCGTGCCGGGTGGATCCCGGACGGGCGCATGTGGGAGTCTGTCTGACTGTCTCCCTGTTTCCAGCTTCAGAAAAATACAAAAAAAAAAAAAAAGAAAGATTTGTCTGCGAGCCAGATGCAGCCATCAAAAGAGCCACATCTGGCTCATGAGCTATAAGTTTCTGATCCCTGCCTTAGTTGTTCATTGATTGCTTTCTCATATGTGCCTTGACCGGGGGACTCCAGCAGACCGAGTAACCCCTTGCTCGAGCCAGCAACCTTGGTTCCAAGCTGGTGAGCTTTGCTCAAACCAGATGGGCCTGTGCTCAAGCTGGCGACCTCGGGGTCTTGAACCTAGGTCCTTGGTATTCCAGTCCGATGCTCTATCCACTGTGCCACTCCCTGGTCAGGCCCAAGTCAGTTGATCTTAATATGAAAATTAACTCCATGCGCCTGAATCAGTCAGGTTAGCCCTTTTAAAAACAGATAATTGGCCCTGGCCAGTTGGCTCAGTGGTAGAGCATCGGCCTGGCGTGCAGAAGTCCCGGGTTCAATTCACGGACAGGGCACACAGGAGAGGCGCCCATCTGCTTCTCCACCCCTCCCCCTCTCCTTCCTCTCTGTCTCTCTCTTCCCCTCCCGCAGCAAGGCTCCATTGGAGCAAAGATGGCCCGGGCGCTGGGGATGGCTCCTTGGCCTCTGCCCCAGGCGCTAGAGTGGCTCTGGTTGCGGCAGAGCGACGCCCGGAGGGGCAGAGCATCGCCCCCTGGTGGGCAGAGCGTCGCCCCCTGGTGGGCGTGCCGGGTGGATCCCGGTCGGGCGCATGCAGGAGTCTATCTCTACCCGTTTCTAGCTTTAGAAAAATACAAAAACAAAAACAAAACAAAACAAAACAAAAACCCACAGATAATTTTCTACAGCTGGTCACAAAAGAAGAAGTCAGAAATTCAAAGCATAAGAAGGTTTGGTGTACCTGACCAGGCAGTGGCAGAGTGGATAGAGCATTAGAGTAGGATGGAGAGGACCCAGGTTCAAAACCCCAACGTTACCAACTTGAGAACAGGCTCACAGGCTTGAATGTGGGATTGTAGACATGACCCCATGGTCTCTGGCTTGAGCTCAAAGGTCGCTGGTTTGAAGCCAAAGGTCGCTGGCTTGAGCAAGGGTTCACTGGCTTTGCTGTAGCCCTCTGGTCAAGGCACATATGAGAAGCAATCAATGAACAACTAAGTTGCTACAACGAAGACTTGATGCTTCTCATCTCTCTCCTATCCTATGTGTCTCCCTATCTGTACCTCTCTCTGTCTCTGTCACAAAAATAAATAAATAATAAAAAAGAGGGTGTGGTGTGCCGTCACTGACTTGAAGCTGGAAAGGGCAAAACAGATATAATGCTGACAATCTCTAGAAGCTGAGAGCAGTTTCCAACTGACAGCAAAGAAACAGAGACTTCTCTGCTGTGTCCACAGGAGCTGAATTCTGACAAAAAAAAAATGAGGTGGGAAGTAGATTCTTCCCTAGAACCCCCAGATCAGAAATGAAACTGACACTGTGATTTTGGCCTTGTGAGATCAGGAGCTGAGGAGGCAGCTAAACCCACCTGGACTTCTGACTAACAGCATTGAGAGTTAATAACTACATACTTTTAAGCCATTGAATATGTGGTATTTTGTTGTGCAACAATAACAAAGGCTGATGTTTGATTCAAATCAACACTTGATTATATTACTTTATTTTGATAATGTATGCAAAAATATTTAAATATTGGTATTCTTGGAATTTTTTGCTACATGATAGTCTTATCTCCCTAATAGGTTTTTAATAGGTTTATATATTTTATACTATAAAAACAATTAAAACCTTTCCTACTGAGCTAGGCAAATCACTGACATGCAATTGATAGAGTGAACATAATATAAGCAGAATGTCCATCTCGTTGGCCTTGTCATTCACTCCTGAAATATCATGAGAGAAGCTGCTAAGATTGTTAGCTATTTGTCATAAAACTGTCTTTACAGAAAAGCAGAAACTTAATATGAAAAGTCCTGTATTGATAGTTAATATTCTTCCTAGTAAGGAATACATGTGTTTTGCTAAAAATTAGCATGTGCTAGTTTAATATAACGCTATAATTAAAGTTCACATAGATGCTGTAGATGTTATTGTGCTTGTTGCCAAGGCAACCATATGTACTATGTTCAAGAAAGTTGATTTTCCCCCCTCCTAAGTGAGAAAGAAAAGAAAAAGCTTGCTCATAAACCTATTTAGAAAGAAACAATCTGGCATTTTTAAAAGTTGGTATTTCATTTCATCTTATCAAAAGTCATTCCCCTAAAAATGTCAAATCCAAGCACCAACTTTTTAATCAGTCCACTTATTTATATATTTTTCAGGGATTGCTTTTTGGTTGTTTTTTTGTGGGCTCTAGGGACTCCAGTACGATTCCCTTGTCTCAGCCTCCACATTGAAGCACACATCCTATTCATCTGTATTACTAGTCAGGAAGTATAAAAACCATTTCTGTATTGTGACATTGTTATACCATCATATCTAAGAATCAACTTTCTATATTCCAATGATTATATTTACTAATTTCAGCTGAACATATGAACCACCATTTGAACATTGCTATAGTTATCTTAGGTCACTGAAAATAATGTGCTTCACTCTCACTATCAAACACTTAAACAAAGAGTGTACCAGAGGAAGGGCAACAAGTTTCTTACAAGAAGAAATCAAGCATGACTGATCCATTGTGATTCTTCCAGTGGGAAGTAGGCATGCAGATAAAGGGAGTGCAGGAGGTACAATCTATTTAGATTTAAAAAAAAAACTTATGAAAGGTAAAACAAACAATAAATAAAAGTATACTACCACAGAAACGCATCAAATTACAAAGAAAGACAATGGGCAAAGAAGAAAGCAACACAGAAATTACAGCAGAGCTAGAAAGCAGTGAACAAAATGGAAGTAAGTTCACAATCAACAAAGGAATGAGCAAAGAAACAATCTTCACTGCAAGATAAAGAATTGGTTTCAATTTAGGAAACAAATAGGCATTTTTAAAACAGAAAATTACAGACAGTAGAGTTTCCTTGGGATCTGGGTGGTTCATGTTTAACAAATGGTCCTGAGGTTGGGTACAGTCAAGTCTTCAAACCAGCAGATGTTCTCAAGTTCTTTCGGCCAGTTAAATGGCCAGGGGGTATAGAAATGTCTAGTAAGGATATATATATATATATATATATATATATATATATATATATATATATATATATAATTTTTTATTTTAATGGGGTGACAACAATAAATCAGGGTACATATATTCAAAGAAAACATTTCCAGGTTATCTTGTCATTTAGTTCTGTTGCATACCCATCATCTAAAGAGAGATCGTCCTCCGTCACCCTCTATCCAGTTTTCTTTGTACCCCTCCCCCTCCCCCTCCCCCTCTACCTCCTCCCCTTCCCCACCCCCCGTAACCACCCCACGCCTGTTCATGTCTCTTAGTCTCGTTTTTATGTCCCACCAACGTATGGAATCCTGCAGTTCTTGTTTTTTTCTGATTCACTTATTTCACTCCACATAATGTTATCAAGATTTCACCATTCTGCTGTAAGTGATCTGATGTCATCATTTCTTCTAGCTGAATAGTATGCCATGGTGTATATGTGCCCCATCTTCTTTATCCAGTCTTCTATTTTTTTTACAGTGATTAAAAGCCTTTAAGCAAACTCTTGGCCAATACAGCAAGAATCCATAAAAGAGTAGTGTCCTTAACATGTTCACCAAGTCCAAGTTGGCCCCATCACCATGCCAAATTTATGAAAAATGCAACCCAGCCACAGTTCAGTCTGTTAGGAGCTGTCACAGGGAGCAGGAGTCCAGGAAAAGTCCACATCCAGGAAAGGTCCGCATGGCACTGGAATTGTTGTCACCATTCTATACTTTGCAGTTCATGTCCAAGTCCCAATGACCGCTGCTTCTAGCTGGTAATGATTCAGGTAGACTGGAAAAGCCATTTGCAGCATGTGTGGATATGGAGCTTCTGTTCTCCTCTGCTTGGAGAGATAAGACCAGGTTGCTTTTCCATGGAGCTCTGCGACTGTGGCATGGTAAAGAGAACCTTGGGATACACTAAGCTGGGTGGCAAAGGTAGATTCATAATAGAAGTTGGCAAAAGGGGGAAAGAGAGGTCTAAATTAGGAGTAGGTCCCAGCCTGAAATATGAGTGGGGTATTGAGGTAGGAGGGATAAAGAAAACACTATATATTAAGCAAAGCAGCAGAAAATAGGACTATCAACACCTACAACAGAGATCTTTGAGAGAAGAATAAAAAACCTGAGTATTCAAGCAAAACATAGTTAAGTGGCCCTTGTGCAAATGAGATCAGTTTACCTGCTTCTTGGAAGAAATACCCTAGGCTCATCCACAGTGTTGTAGATGGGGTCGACGGCCCTGGGCACCTTCAGCTTTCAGTGGCTAACCCCAGCATTATGGGCAAGGTTAGGTCATAGGTGGCTGGAGCAGGGCTGGAAGAGACTGAACCCTCCCTTAGAGGAGTGAGGGGGAAGCCTACCTTCCAGTGTCCCTGTTTCCTCACAGCAGAAGCATGTAAGCCTGGCAGGCTTTAGCTCAATGACCTTCCTTTCCACTATTGAAGCAGGATCCAGATGGCATCCTATGAGACCCCTTTGGGGCGTTGGAGCCTTTAAGGGTATATCCTAAAAGCTGGTAGTTCCCCTGATCTCTATTGGGCTGTTTCTGCCACTATGTATCTTAAAAGCCATGCTCAGAAGATCTAGCTGAGGGGTTTGAGGATCCCCATCCGCCTATATAATTCTTTTCCATATATCTGGAGCTATTTGGAAAAATAAAAAACAGTGTTATTAGCTGGATCTAATAAAGAAGGTAGTAGTTTGCAGGTGAAAAAGATTTGGTGTCTCCTGTTCATCAGCATTTAAAAGAAATTTTTGACTGTACAAAGTGGCAATGTGGCTTATGACAAAGAAAGTCATCAAGAAACATCTAAATTTTAGCCAAAGGAAACCCAAGAAATCTAGGAGTCAATAAATGTTATTTTCCAAAGATATCTGCCCAATGTGCTGTTGAGGTTGAAAAAAATTAAGAAAACGAAAAAAAAAATAATTGATGTAAGTCATTAGTTGAAAAACGAGAGACAAAACTGAAAACATGTTCCCTTTGATTGGAAATTATGATTACAGTATCAAATCCTCCTGATCAATGAACTAAAAGACAGCAAACAAAAGACTAAAAGGAATGCACCAAGGGAGTGGGCAGATCATTTCCAAAATGAAGACTTATAAGAAGAAATGACTAAAGGGAAGACATAATTTACAGTTTTTTTTTTTTTTTCAATTTTAATTTAGTGACTCCTTGCATATAGATGAAACTTGAGAAACGTTTAGGGGAAAAATACACTAAAGAACTGTATCCTGTAGGGAAGAATAGATTTATGTAAACTTTTATTGCCAAAGGTTTTTTACTTCATCCCTTTCGCAAGTAATGGACTTTTATTTCTAACTGCTTGTTTGACATCTCCACTCGGTTCTTGCACAGACACATTACAGTCAATGTCTATAAAACCAAATCCTTTATCTTCCGCCCCCTGCGCGTGCCTTTCTCCTCTAGTGTGTCCTCACTGAACAGCTTCCCATGCTCCTTTTCTCTCCTTCCTCTCCCAAACAGCTCTTTGCATCACCACAAAATGACAAAGCCACATGTTTTTAAATCCTGCCCAATTGATCTCTAAAATGTGCCCCAACTCTGGACCCATTTCTCTGTTCCTACTGCCACTGCTTTGTTACACCAGTTCTCTGCCCTAATGACCGTTTTAAGTATACAAAACAGATTACCAAAAAGTAGTTTATTATTTCATGCATTTAATACTTAAATAATAACAATAAAAGAGGGGCACAAAACTAGATAATGTTATAAGTTTTAAAATATTAATGAAAAAATATTAAATATCTGACAAAAATCAATAAAACTGTTATTTAAGATATTTCCATATTGTTTCTTGATTGGCATCCTCACTTGCAATATTTTTCACTCATGGATGGAATGAACATTACTGCAGGTGCTTAGAAAATGCTCTTATGCAGATGAACACTCAAAAAGAGTAAAAAATGTAAATTTGTGATTTTCAGATTGGGCGGCTGCCCAGGCACTCACCTTAGAGAAAATCCTGATGACATGTGCCATTTTAACAACTGGTTTGCTGAACTCAATAAAAAATTAGGTGTTTCTTCTGACTAACCGGTGCGAACCAGCTGAATCCCAACACTGGTTACACTTATGTTCATAGATTGCCTGGAGTATGTTAGGAGTTTACTAAGCTGTTCTATCTCTACTCTTTTATCTCTCCCCTGTCCAGACCACTTGGCACCTAGTTTCAGGACTTGGCTTTAAAATCCATGTCTGGTCATGTGATTCTCTTATAGAATAGTTTTCAAAGGTGTCCCACTGTACATAAGATAACTTCTAAACACCTTACTCTGCAATTTAAGCCCCAGTACAGTCTGGTCCTAACTGCTTCCTCTCTTGTGTAACCAGTGCTTCCCACACCAGGCTACCTAGGCAAAGCAGACTACTTTAATTCCCAACATATTCCATGAACTCTTGGGTTAAAACTTCTATTACAGTATTCTACCCTTTCTCATTATATTTAATTGTCTCCTCACAAGCTCACGAGCAACTTGAGAGCAGAGAAAATACCTTTTGTTATAACATTATAAAAGGATAAAAGAGTCACTCCAGAAACATTGAATGAGCAAAGATTTAACAAACAAATGAACAGGGATCATATAATAATGAATTACTTCTATAGTTGTTTGGCTTGGCTTTTGATGAATTCATAGGCAACAGAACTATAAAAAGACCAAAGATAATGTCTTATTCATTGTTAAAAATAAGACACATCACTAGTCCAATGCATGGCACAACATTTAACATTATTAAATATGAAAGCAGTGAAAGACTTTGTATCAGTTTGGGCTAATTCAGAGCAATCATTTAAAGATGTAGCTTCCCTTTTGTTAAAGTTCCTAGATTTACACAATTCTTTTTTACACACAAAAAAATATGAATGTTATTTCTGATGCTTGCTTGGGTGGATTCCCTGATCTGAAGCTTCATACAGATTCTCATCATTTTCTATGCCCCTAACGCAGATTGACATTCAACATAAAACTAAAAGTTGAGAAACTTGAAATTTATACATATGAAAAATGATCCTTTGGATGTTAGAAGTGTAAGTATCTAGTTTGGAATCACAGGGGACACTTCAAGTTGGAAACTAAATCAGCCAAACCTGAAAGCATTTGCAGACAATTTCAGATGTAGTGACAGCACAACTACAAAAATAAGTTGATTTTTTTTTGGGAAAAGCCATGTGTTACTTAGAGTAACTGCTGAAGTTTTATATAGAAAATTTGTTGGTAAATTTTCCTTATAAGAATGAAACTAAGCAGTAATCACAGACTCTGCAATTTTGGATTTGTGTGTTCCACAAATAAGGGCTATGTTTAATGCTCAGTTCTAACCTTATACATTTCTCCCTACCTGCCAATCAGTTTTAGTTTCTATATTAATTCTCTTTTCTAAGACACAACCCCTCAGTGCATAATAGAGGCATAAGCCTCCAGCATATGCAGAGTCCACTCAGAAAATCTTTCCTTCTTTCTATTTCTTTTTTTTATTATTTTATTTTTTATTGCAGAAGTAACATTTCTTTATCAGCAAAGGATTTACTCCTTCGGGAATGTAATATTTTCCATAAAGTATTCCATATAATATTGCCTATTGTTCCTGTTTTATTAGAAAAACAGCCCACATCCCCTGAAGCAGAGGTGGGAAAAAGCCACACATTTGTCAGAAGAGTCCTGACATTTGATTTTTTCGACATCCCTCAGACTTGCAAGATGACACGCTGTCAAATGTGAGAAGCTCAAGTTCCAAAGGCTTTTCATACCTGGGCTTTGCTGAAGGGCTCATATCTATAGCTCATCTGTCCTTTTCAATGTATGTACAGTAACACTTGAGACTGTGCAATTTTCCTTCTCCAAGAAAGGTATTGATTGCTCAAGAGTAATTGTTAGCATTTTAAAATAAAATATACTTAACTTTTATCTTCAGAGGGAGAAGTCTATTGTAGAGTGTAATTTAATGGTGCTAACTGTGGATCTGCAGGTTTGTTGCTTCAGTGATTTAGTGGGTTCTCAATGGAGAGTTTGTTACATCTCTAATTTGAACATTTACCTGCAGCATGTGCTTAATGTTATGCAGTTTTCAACGAGGCATGAAGGTTTTGGCACTACAGAGCAGAGAAGTGCAGGGACTGTGTGGCTCCAGGGAACAGTCACGAGGTAACTAAGCTGGCTGGATAAGCAAACCCAAATCGCACCACCACAAAGGTTATTGTGAGAGGAATAGCTGGGTGGAAATCTTCTGAGAAAATGCTCATGGCAAAAGCAAGACTGCAAACAGCCCCACACAATACCCCTCATCCAGAGACGAGTAAGGAACTCGATTCTTATATGTAAGTACAGGTTGACAGGTGTAATGCCGTTTCTAGTGTCACCCTCAGTGTGGCCTCTTTAACGCTGCCCATGTCACCTCTAGCTGGGATTCTAGAGCAATGAATGTGGTTTTTCAAGTGGCAGCCTGCTCCATGTGGAACGTCCCTATTGGGAAAGGAGTGATTTAAGAATTCTAAGGACTCCAAAAATGGGAAAAATTAGATTTTCTTAAAATATATTTAAATGAGAGATTAAACAGGTAAACTAAAGAAAAAAAGAAGGAGATGACTATACTGAAAATGCAAAAGCAAGATAAAAGCAGATATTTGTGAATATGAACTGATAATTCTGAGTTGTGGAACAGTTTTGTTGTCTGATCACTCATTTTGCTCGTCCCTTTAACCCAGGTTTTGAAATGTGTCATTAAGACAGCAGACCATTTTTTCCCCTTTCTTTTGAAATTATTATAATATTTGAAAATAGACTGCCGTGTAGAACGCTGATAAGATTTCTCTGTTACCAAGGCTGTGCAGGGCCCTAATTCTTGCCTCTTTCCCTCTCCTTTGTATCATTTCCCTCATCTAACCCCTTGTTCTACTCAATCTAAGACATCAATTAACCACAAAATGTGTCTTACCCAAATGCTAATATTCAATAGTTTCAAGGCATTGTTCATCAATGCTTTCTGAAAAGCTATTGTTAAAGAGACAAAACCTAACTAATTTTTTTTTTGCAACCAGATTATTAGAAATAAATAATGAAATGTCGAGGCTAGGGGATAAATGCACCTTCTGAAGGCAGAAACACCTGTGCCAGATAGTCTGTGACTCACATCAGCATGAGATATATGTCCATAGGGAGATGGAACTATCTGTGTTTTCTGATATTTTCAATAAACTGCTTCCTGCTTCTAATGATTTTGAAAGAATAAAATGAATTTTTGAAATCCCTCCAGCTTTTAAAACTAAACCTGCTTTATGAAGCTATTTGTTCAAAATATCTTTTTCAGCTCATGCAGCCTTAAAATATTTCAATTCCAAACCACAGAAGATTCAAATGGAATTGTCAAATCTCACTTATTCTTTCTTATCCACCCCTAATCTGCTACTCTGTATGCTCAGCAAGCACAGTTTGGGAAGCCAATAAATTAATATTTGAGATATTTAATAGTTTACTCAGTTGCAGCCCTTCTATCTTTGAGGATACAATATCCAATAAGATTTTATACAGGGAATAAACAGTCTTTGCAGAAGATGATTTCAAAGCCTGAGTGCTTTAGCCCTTTACTGAATGCAGTAAATTTTAGGTACATTGTAATCCCATTCATACTTTAGCTGCTAGAATGCCGAACAACTGTTAGCAACTACAACTCATTACGCAAATGCAATCAAATCACAGTTTGCACAGTAACGTTCTTATCATTTTCAGTACAAACTAAAAAGTCTATTCCTCTATGTAGGTTAATCATAAATCTGTATCAGCCAATGATTCTTTCATCTAATGGAACGCCCAACTTTTTACTGGATTAATTCATTTGTTACTTATGACAATCATGCTTTAATACCAACTGATTGGAAGATCATACAGTCCACTCCACAAGATTCATTAGCTTCTTTAAAAGCTTTTATAGCATCGTCCTACCAGGTATATTAAAAATAAAAAGTCAATTTAGTGTAACTGTAAATCAGCCATTTAATAAGATTTGAAAATCACACATAGAGAGTTAGTAATATCAAAATGCTTTCTCTCAACATTAAAAAGGAAAGGTTTCTGATTAAGTATATGATGGAATGAATTGCTAGCAAAACCAGAGTGGGACTCACTGGGCCAAACTCGTTTAAACATATCTTCATCTTCTTCCTTTTGCTTTATGGTGTCGCTATTCTGCACTAAAGTAGCAGATGAGACCTTTAACTGTACACCGAAAAATACATTCTTTGAGATGAATTTTCTCCATGTCTAAACCAATTCCATAATTAATTTAGAAATAAATGCATTACAAACTCAATAGCAGCATGCTTTTTTAAAGCTCCATAAGGGAAGCTATTCTATCTCACACGTTCCTTCTTATGTGTCATAACTTCTGCTGCTGTTTTTTTCTATAGTCTGAAACTAAAGACAGTGGAGTAAATTTTGCATAACTAATGATAGAAACAATGGGAATTCTGCTCTGCTTGCTAAAGAAATGCTGCTTTTCGTTAGTATTTTTTAGTCAACGAATGACAGTCTAATGACTGGTGGAGAACTGAGTTATAGGTGTGTATGCACAATAATGGTGATATTTAAGACAGCCTGGATGCGAGGTTCTGGAGGAAATTGTTCATGAAGAATTATTCCCTTCTGTTATATGGACTTACTTTGTAAATGAAATAAACTTGTCCCCAGTCTATCTTCACTAATTTTACTTTGATTATCTCTCTCCCTCTCTTTCTTTTTCTTTTTAGCACAAGCACGGAAGAAACAGAGACAGATAGAGACAGAGAGAGAGGAAGGAAGAGAGATGAGAAGCATCAACTCATAGTTGTGGCACCTTAGTTGTTCATTGATTGCTTTCTCACCTGTGCCTTGACCGCGGGATTCCAGTCAAGCCAGTGACCCCTTGCTCAAGCCAGCAACCTTGGGCTCAAGCCAATGACATTTGGGTTCAAGTTAATGAACATAGGGTCATGTCTATGATCCCATGCTCAAGCTGTTGAGCCTGCGCTCAAGCTGGTGACCTTGGGGTTTGAACCTCAGTCCTTAGCATTCCAGACCGATGCTCTATCCACTGTTACCACATGGTTAGACTACTTTGATTTTCACTTTCAAACCTTTCTGCAGAGGCTGCAAGGTCCTATATTAGTACTTCAATATATAAGGCTCTTTAAATAAGTGTTATTACTCTTTCATTTTTGCAAAGCATCTGAAGATGGAACCTTTATAGTTTTAGTTATTTATTTTTACTTTACCATCATTTTCTAATCTTGTAAATTGTGTAACTAGTCAGCTTAACCATACTACTTTACCCGGGATATAATACTTCATTGAAACCAAATTTTAAAGTTTGTAGGACACATGAATTTGGCCGTTTGTTTTAGGTTGCTTTTGAGAGAACCATTCTGCTCTGTTTTTATACAATCGCAAAACTAAACTCCTCTAACCTTCACCATGACCTCTCATTGCACTTGATGATTGATTTTCTGTTTAAGCTACTGGATTTGGAGACCATAAGATTATAAATGAGGACAATTCAAATCTGTGCACAGCAGAAGCACTGAATTTTTCAGATTTGAAAAGGGATTGTGGGGAAGGTTTTGCCTTTTAGACTTTATTAAAATGAAACTGATTATGTGTAATCTCATATTTTTATGCTGTTTTGGTTCACAATTCATTTTGGTTGCATGGAAATTATTTGTACACATATGATATATAATTTATTAGCATAAATGCATAGTTAAAGATTTGATATGTCACAGTTTCTGAACAGTGAAATGGGTATACAAATATACAGCCTAACCCATTGGTGAGATTCAACCAGTTTGCACTGGTTTGGCAGAACCAATACCTAATTTTTTGTTAACTTCAGTGAACCAATTGTTAAAATGGCACTTGTCATCAGGGTTTTCTCTAAGGTGGGTGTCTGGGCAGCCACCCAATGTAGAAATCATAAATTTACATTCCTTTCTCTCTCTCTCTTTCTCTCTCTCTCTCTCTCTCTCTCTTTCTCTCTTTTTTTACAGAGACAGAGAGAGTCAGAGAGAGGGATAGACAGACAGGAAGGGAGAGAGATGAGAAGCATCAATCATCAGTTTTTCATTGCGACACCTTAGTTGTTCATTGATTGCTTTCTCATATGTGCCTTGACCGTGGGCCTTCAGCAGACTGAGTAACCCCTTGCTCAAGCCAGCAACCTTGGGGTCTCGAACCTGAGTCCCCCACATCCCTGTCCAATGCTCTATCCACTGCGTCACTGCCTGGTTAGGCCCTTTCTCTTTTTTAATATTCATCTGTGCAACAGGTTATTCTAAAGCGTCTGTCTGTAGTGATGTTCATTCTGTCCATAGGGGAAAACATTGCAAGTGAGAACGTCGATCAACAGGCAATATGGAAATACCTTAAATAACAGTTTTATTGTTTTTTGTCAGCTATTATTTATTTTTTTCATTAATATTTAAAATTGTCTTATAATTTAGTTTTGTGTACCTCTTTTACTGTTCTTATTTAAGTGTTAAAGGCATGAAATATTAAACTGCTTTTTGGTCTATTGTTTTTTTATACTTAAAATGGCCATTAGGGCAGAGAACCAGCTGTTAAATTATTTGAATCCCATCACTGGTTTCAGGTGCACAATTCTACAACACATCATCTGTACACTGCCCTGTATGTTCACCACCCCAAGTCAAGTCTCCATCCATCACCATTTATCCCCCTTATGCCCTCCTTTACCTTCCATCCAACTTCCTTTGTGGGGCTTGTATTTTTTAGAATAGCATTCCTCAAAGTTCAGAATGTTTTCTCCAAGTGAGTACAAACATGCACACACACACACACACACATACACACACAGTGTATGTATTTATTTAAATATAAGTTTAGTATTTATTCATGTAGAAATGGGAAGATATAAGAAAAAATATTTATAATTATAAAAATGTGTAGGAGAAAGTTGAAGAAAATGAGAATTTAAATTAGAAATGCACTGATTAGATTTGTGAGACATAATTTCTAAGAAAGTAATGCACAATATTAGTGGCTTATAAAATTAAAGTCAATGGCCATTTAATGGGTTCTAATTAAGTTATATTTATGACTAGACCTTGACTGACCAAATAAGGAATCTTATACATTGCTATGATTCAGGGGACAGTACCTGTAAGTTGGTTGAGTTTCAGCAAATCACCCCTGTGCAGACAAAACAGTTGGGTAAATATTTAACTTAAAATGAGTCTAAAAAAAGGCAAAACATTTATGTTATGACTCAGAAAGATTTTCCCCCATCTTTTATCATTCAACAAATGCATGAGGTGATTAGTAAGTGCATGAGATTGGAATCAACATATTTAAAAACCTTAAAAAAAGTAATTTCAGATAAGCAGGGTTATAAAGTACCTACTATGAATACTGGAGAACTGTTTTTATTGGAAAGAGACTACTTAATAGATTTTCTATTTTTAATCAACATTCCCAATGCTATTTTTATTATTTTTTTTTTTGTATTTTTTTGAAGCTGGAAACGGGGAGAGACAGTCAGACAGACTCCCGCATGCGCCCGACCGGGATCCACCCGGCACGCCCACCAGGGGCGACGCTCTGCCCACCAGGGGGCGATGCTCTGCCCCTCCGGGGCGTCACTCTGCCGCGACTAGAGCCACTCTAGCGCCTGGGGCAGAGGCCAAGGAGCCATCCCCAGCGCCCGGGCCATCTTTGCTCCAATGGAGCCTTGGCTGCGGGAGGGGAAGAGAGAGACAGAGAGGAAGAAGGGGGTGGGAGGTGGAGAAGCAAATGGGTGCTTCTCCTATGTGCCCTGGCCGGGAATCGAACCCGAGTCCCCCACACGCCAGGCTGACGCTCTACCGCTGAGCCAACCGGCCAGGGCCCCAATGCTATTTTTAATGTAAATATGTTTTACTATGCAGATATAATCAGCATATGTCCACTTTTTATACTTTTCTTTTACAAAAATAAACTTTGACGACCAAAAATTCTCAGTTCAGTCACCATATTCTCGAACAATATTTTTACTAATAAACTTTTTTGTTTTTTGTATTTTTCTGAAGTTAGAAGCAGGGAGATAGTCAGATAGACTCCCGCATGCATCCAACTGGGATCCAACCAGCATGCCCACCTGAGACCAGAGCCATTCTAGTGCCTGAGGTGGAGCCATCCTCAGCACCTGGGCCATCTTTGCTCCTGTGGAGCCTTGGCTGCAAGAGGGGAGAGAGAGATAGAGAGGAAGGAGAGGGAGAAGGATAGAGAAGCAGATGGATATTTCTCCTGTGTGTCCTGGCCGGGAACTGAACCCAGGACTTCCACACAACAGGCCAATGCTCTACCGCTGAGCCAACTGACCAGGCTCATTAATAAACTTTATTTTTAGATCAGATTTAGGTTTACAGAAAAATTGAGTTTTAAATACAGTAAGATTTTTTTTTTTTTTGTATTTTTCTGAAGCTGGAAAGGGGGAGAGACAGACAGACTCCCGCATGCGCCCGACCGGGATCCACCCGGCACGCCCACCAGGGGCGACGCTCTGCCCACCAAGGGGCGATGCTCTGCCCCTCAGGGGCGTCGCTCTGCTGCGACCAGAGCCACTCTAGCGCCTGGGGCAGAGGCCAAGGAGCCATCCCCAGCGCCCAGGCCATCTTTGCTCCAATGGAGCCTTGGCTGCGGGAGGGGAAGAGAGAGACAGAGAGGAAGGAAGGGGGGGGGTGGAGAAGCAAATGGGAGCTTCTCCTATGTGCCCTGGCTGGGAATCAAACCCGGGTCCCCCGCACGCCAGGCTGACGCTCTACCGCTGAGCCAACCTGCCAGGGCCACAGTAAGATTTTTTTATATTTTCTTACCACTCAACCCACCCCCACCCAGTTTCTCTTGTTAACAACTTGGAGTAGAGAAGTACATTTGCTAAAATTAATGAGCCAATACTTATATTATTATTACCTAAGTTCACATAGTACATTAAGGTTCACTCTTATTGTTGTACTTTCCATGGTTTTTTTTCTTTAAATTTTATTTTATTTCTTTAAATTGAATTTGTCGGGGTGACACTGATTAAGTCTAATTATACAGGTTTCAAGTGCCCAATTCTACAACACATCACTGTACACCATATTGTATGTTCATTCCCACCAGTCAAGTCTTCCTCCATTACCATTTATCACCCATATACCCTCCTCCACCTATCCCCCACCCCAGCAATTACCAAACTGTTATCTGTGTCTAATAGTATTTTTTTGTTTGTTTATTTTTGCTCAATTCTTCTAACCCCCTTATCCAGCTCCTCTCCCTGACAGCTGTCAATCTTCTCTCTCTATAAATCTGTCTCTATTTTGTTTGTTAATTTGTTTTGTTCATTAGATTCCACATGGGTGAAAGTATATGGTACCTGTCTTTCTCTGACTGGATTATTTCACTTAACATAATGCTGTGGCAAAAGGTAAAATTTCCTCCTTTTTTATGGTCAAATAGTATTTCTTCATGTAAATGGACCATAACTTCTTAATCCACTAATCTACTGGTAAACATTTCGGCTGCTTCTAAATCTTGGCTATAGTAAATAATGCTGCAATGAACATAGGGGCACATATATTCTTCCAAATTAGTGGTTTTAGTTTCTTCAGATAAATTTTCAGAAATAGAATCTTTAGGCTATAGTGCAGTTCCATTTTTAAATGTTTGAGTCAACTATATATTGCTTTCTACAGTGGCTGCACCAATCTGCATTCCTACCAATAGTGCATGGGGGTTCCCTTTTCTCCACTCCCTCACCAATACTTCTTTGTGGATTTATTGATGATAGCCATTCTGACAGGTGTGAGGTAATATCCCATTTTGGTTTTAATTTGCATTTCTCTGATGATTAGTGCATTGAGCATCTTTTTATATGTCTATTGGCCATCTGTATGTCCTCTTTAGAAAAGTGTCTATTCAGGACCTTTGCCCATTTTTAATTGGATTTTTTGTTAAATTCTATGGGTTTTGACAGATATAGAATGATATGTGTCCATAATTATAGTATCATGTAGAATATTTTCACTGTCCTATTCATCCTTTCCTTTCCCCAAATCTCTGGCAGCTAATCTTTTTCCTGCCTTTTCCAGAATATCAATTTAGCCTTTTCAGACCAGCTTCTTTTACTTAGCAATACACATTTAAGAGTTTATGTCTTTTTACGATATGATAGCGCATTTCTTGTTATTGTAGAATAATAGTCTATTACATGAGTGTGCCACAGTTTATCGATTCAATTGTTGAGGAAGATTCTGGTTGCTTCCTTTTTGAGGGAATCATGAATAAATCTGTTTTCAACATTATGTGAAGAATTTTTAGTGTGTGAATATAAGTTTTCAATTCATTTAAGTAAATGCCACAGATCACAATAACTATAATTATGTGATAAGTTTACATAATACACAATACTTTTGCAAGAAGCTGCCAAACTATCCCCCAAAGTGGTCATATCATTTTGTGTTTTCATCTGTAATGAATGAGTTTCTATTGCTCCATATCCTTGTAAGAATTTGGTGTTGTCTGTGTTCCAAATTCAGGCATTCTAATAGGTATATAGTGGTATCTTGTTATTTTTATTTGCAACTTCTTAATGACATATGATGTTGAGCATCTTTCCATATTCTTGTGTTTTCTGTACATCTTCTTTGGTGAGATGTCTGTTCAAATTTTTACCTATATTTTAATTAGGTTGTTTGTTTCCTTATCATTAAGTTTAAAATGTTCTCTGTATAGTGTGAATACCAGTCCTTTATCACACTTATATTTTGCAAAAGATTTTTCTCCTAGTCCATGGATTGTCTTGATTCTCTTTACCTTGACTTTCACAGAATAGAAGCTTTTAATTATAATGATGTTCAACTTATCAATAGGGTTTTCATGAATCATGCTTTTGGTGTTGCAGCTAAAAAGTAATCACCAAACCCAAGAGTAGCTAGATTTTTTCTTTCTTTCTTTTTTTTTTTTCTTCTTCTTTCTTTTTCTTCTTTCTTTTTCTGAAGCTGGAAACGGGGAGAGACAGTCAGACAGACTCCCGCAAGCGCCCGACCGGGATCCACCCGGCACGCCCACCAGGGGGCGATGCTCTGCCCCTCCGGGGCATCGCTCTGCCGCAACCAGAGCCACTCTAGCACCTGGGGCAGAGGCCAAGGAGCCATCCCCAGCGCCCAGGCCATCTTTGCTCCAATGGAGCCTTCACTGCGGGAGGGGAAGAGAGAGACAGAGAGGAAGGAGGGGGGGTGTGGAGAAGCAAATGGGCGCTTCTCCTATGTGCCCTGGCCGGGAATCAAACCCGGGTCCCCCGCACGCCAGGCTGACGCTCTACTGCTGAGCCAACCGGCCAGGGCCAGATTTTTTCTTATTGTCTCTTCCAGCAGTTTTATTATTTTGTGCTTTAGATTTTAGGAGTGTAATCTAAATCAATTTTTGTAAAAAGGTTAAGATCAGTGTCTAGATTAATATTTTTGACATGTGAATGTTTAGTTGTTCCAATATTTGTTAAAGACTTTTCTTTTTTTACTAAATTGCTTTCTTGCTTTCATCAAAGGTCATTGGCAGTATTTGTGTGGACCTGCATACATATTTAAACTAATAGTTGTTACATTTACAGATGCACAATATTTTTTCAATTGCAAATACCTTATTGTTGATAAAAATTTTAAGCTACTGGTCTATATCTTCATGTGAATGTAAAGAATTTCATTTATTTCAGAAAGTGTATTTTAAAAGTGTGCAATGGCCTGACCAATTGGTATTGCAGTGGATAGAGCATTGACCTGGGAGGTTTGAGTATATGCTTACCAACTTGAGCGTGGGGTTATGTGTTTGAGCTTGGCATCATCAACATGACCATATGGTTGCTGGCTTGAGCCCAAAGCTGTTGGTTTGAGTTCCAAATCGTTGGCTCAGCTGGAGCCTCTAGTCAAGACATGTATGAGAAGCAATCAATGAACAACTGAAGTGCTGCAACTATCATCTCTCTCCCTGCCTGTCTGTCTGTCTCTCTCTCTCTCTTGCTAAAAATAAATAAATAAATAAATAAATAAATAAAATATATGTAATGTAGGAAAGTCAAAATAATTTCCAGTATAACAAGTATTTAACAAGGATAGAAGTAATATGTTATCCTTATAGTTAAGGATGAAGCAACTACTTAGCTATTGGCAATATACAATTGCTAACCTCATTTTCCTAGGCAAAAATAAAGACATTTGGAAAATTTGCCTTTTCAAAATAAAGGGATTGATAAGAGTGGTGCGAAATTCATCCTAATGAGATATCAAAGCAACTACTGAAATGGTAATACTATTAAATGTCTCTTTCAGAATATAAATATCTAACTTAAATCAATAAAATGTAATTATTTAGGTTATAGAGTTCACATCTATGTTTGACTATAATCACCTTCATAACTCTATCTTCTGAGAATATAAAGAGATAATAAAAATGAATAGAGAAAGAAATGGTAAAAGGAAGTCCAAATTTGACAAAGACCTGCTAACTTTATAGCAAAAAATACTGACAGGCATATCAGTGATTTACCTGAGTTCTTTTAATCATAATTTTTTAGTATATTTCCATTTTTTCCATGAACTTATAACACAGTTTTATTGTTATGGTTAGAAAATATTGCCTTCACAACTCACAAAGACGTTTTGAAAACCCACTTTTCTTTTTCTCACAAATTTCTAAGGCCTTCTAGTTGAAGCATAACAAAAGACAGTAGGTTGACATTTATCAGAAACTATATGCATAGTTATGCTCTTTACAACCTTTCTTCCTCCTTTGCAATTCTTACAGTTTACCTGTGTAAGTTGACTGATGGTGAACTTAAAAATGTCAACGTGTCTTTCTGCCTTAATGTCAAAAACTACACTGAATACTAGAACAAAGCTTGTCAGACTAGTTTACCTCCCACAAAGAAGGGGAGTATGTTTGTTTTGGCTCCCCCCATCCCCTTTCTGTAGGTGACAATATCATATTCTCTGTCATTTACTGAGATAAAATATTTGGGTACTATTGAGAAGAAAGCCTGGCTTCACCACAGCTTAGGTGGGCATTAGGTAAATGCTCTATACCTTATCTTCAAATGGCATGTATAACAATAATGGACTGACTAATGAGGCAAACACAAAAAGAAATGGTTCATATGAGTTTCCATTGCATGCTATTCTACACACTTGACCTGAAGAAAAACTAAAGAGCTCGTTTCAAGTGGTTAAGATTGCAGGGAAGATAAAAGCAACACCAATCATGCTGTAGGTTAGTATGTTGTCCAAATTATACATCATTCTTTTGTTTTTGAACTGGAATATTAGTTTGCTAATACTCTAATTGTTCTAAATTGCCACGGTGTGTACGACTGCTGTCTTGAACTGTAGAGACTGGGACCAATGTTGGTGTTTTTCTGTCTGAGCTCTTATAGTCCTTTAGTCTAATCAAAAGCCACTATGAGTAGAGGCTGTGCAGTCTCTCCAGAGTGGAGTGGTGCTGTAGTCGGCTATCAGCGTTAGCCAGCACTGTATACCTTACCAAAGCCAAATGAAATATGGAGTTCTTGATTCAGGTTTTGAAGTTTTAAAAAGGATATTTTTTATTTTCTTTGATTCTTAATATTGTAGGATATGTAAAATGAAAGTGTTCAGGGCTTTAACATGTAAAGGTTACATGCTGTGTATACACAGAGGAAGGAGAGGCTGGCATTTATCTTAGGACTAAAATGAGAATGTTGAAAGACACCTTAGGGAATATTCTGTCTTTGAAATTGATCTCCAATTGTTCTAAGTTCATACTGTCTTCGAAACCTAAACTTATTCTTCTTTGGAACTTTGTAATGGCTAGAGAGTTTTTATTTTAATCTATAAAACAAATATTAATTAGTCAGATTTGTAACTAATAACTCAAGTTTTAAGACTTGGACCAGAGTAAGTATAATTTACATTATTGTCCAAGATAGTTTCCTTGTGTGACTACATGTCTGAATAATAATGGTGCTGATAAAAATATGGAATAAGTCAACATATTTTTTTTTTTGCTTATCAAATAAATTTTCAGACATGAGTTAGAATAAAGTAAGACCAACATATTCAACTATGTTCCTTATTGAAACAAAACTAAAGCCCTGGCCGGTTGGCTCAGTGGTAGAGCGTCGGCCTAGCGTGCAGAGGACCCGGGTTCGATTCCTGGCCAGGGCACACAGGAGAAGCACCCATTTGCTTCTCCACCCCTGCGCCGCACCTTCCTCTCTGTCTCTCTCTTCCCCTCCCGCAGCCAAGGCTCCATTGGAGCAAAAATTGCCTGGCCGCTGGGGATGGCTCTGTGGCCTCTGCCTCAGGTGCTAGAGTGGCTCTGGTCGCAACATGGCGACGCCCAGGATGGGCAGAGCATCACCCCCTGGTGGGCAGAGCTCGCCCCTGGTGGGCGTGCCGGGTGGATCCCGGTCGGGTGCATGCGGGAGTCTGTCTGACTGTCTCTCCCTGTTTCCAGCTTCAGAAAAATGCAAAAAAAAAAAAAAAAAGAAACAAAACTAAAGTTCTATAGTTCATGTTATATTTCACATACACTATAATTAATGCCAAGATTAGATGAAAGTAATTCAGCTACACAGTTATAAACTACTTCTTTTTGGAAAATTAATTTATAATCTATACTTTATAAAAACTATATTTTAACATTTACTGTAAAATGTGTCATATTTAATTGTATATAACAGCTTCTATACTACTATCTTAATTAGCAGTAAATGGTGAAAAGAATATACTACATTACAAGGTTTGACAATATTCAAGTTTGATTATTCTGTTTCAAAAGTTAAAAATTGTTAGTTGTAAATTGATGTCTTAGAAAGTTTTAAAAGAATAATATTTATTTCAAATTATATCAGCGTACTACATTTATGTGTTTCCAGAAAGTAGTTTGACCTAGAATAATAAACAATAATTTTAGAGCAGGTGAACTGAGTTTTGTTCCTGAGTCTACTAGCTCTGTGATGTAAGTAATATGCTTAATCTCTCTGAATCTCATTTCTTTTATTGGGAAAATGAGGATTTAACAATATTTATTTTTCAAGATGGCTATAAAGATATAATTAACTTCATGTAAAATAAGTGGTATAGGACAGCCTGACTGGAGGTGACACAGTAAATAGAACATTGACTCGGGATGCTGAGATCTCAGGTTTGCAACCTTGAGGTTACCGGCTTGAGCACGAACTCATCTACTTTAGCAAGGGCTTGCTAGTTTAAGCATAGGACTGCTGGTTTGAATGCAGGCTGAACCACTGATATAATCCTCAAGTAACTAGTTAGAGACTGAAGATGCCTGGCTTGAAACCAAAGGTTGCTGGCTTGAGAAAGAGGTCACTGGCTGAGCTGGAGCCCCCCTTAAGGCATGTATGAGAAGCAACCAAATGAACAACTAAAGTGCCCCAACTACAACTTGATACTTCTCATCTGTTTCCTTTCCTGTCTGTCTGTCCTTGTCTCTCTCTCTCTCTAAAATAAATAAATAAATAAATAAATAAATAAATAAATAAAGTGTAAACATGGAAAAAAGTAGGCTTTCAATAGATACTATTTCTCTCTCTCTCTCTTGTATTTTTCATTTACTGAAAACATAAACATTTCAAGTGTCTTCTAAATCATTAATTTGAACCTGTGTAATGCCAACATTCTTCAGAGCATGCCTGATAACCATTGCTCTAACTTATATTTATTTTAAAACACCTGCAAAATTATACAATAGTATACTTTAATTTCATGGGCAGCTGCTTGGTACAGCAGGATTAGTGTTACACATCATCCAATGTTCTGAAACTATGAGACTGCGTATTTTATGTTATGACCTTTTCTATATAAAATTCCCAATTTCTTAATGGGCACTAAGCATAAAGAGAAGTATCAGTTTTCCTAAGGAAACAGTAACTGCTTTATTTGAACGGAAATTTCTGCTTTCTGTTTGGAAACATGCCATAGTTACTAGTAGAATTGCTATAACCTAACAGAATTTGTATATGGCCAAAATGTATTATGCTAAATAGCTGAAAATAATACAAAATGACCCAGTAAAGAAATGTGAAGATTAAATGCTGTTAAAGATCAGAACGAATAGCAGAAACCCCAGCCTTAATTGGTATGTCCAAAGTAGAATTCATATAGAGCTAGAGTGCTGTGAAATGAATATCATGCCATTCTACAACCCGAGGGCAACTAAAAACTCAACTCCAATAAAGTCCTACTTGGATAGGTATTTCTAATCTCTCTGGGGTCAAATAATTCAAAAGATAATTGATCTGTGCCTGTGTCAACGATAAGAAGAGATAAGAGTTAAGACTTGGGACTCCTGAAAAGTAAATCACAGCATGGAAGGTCAAGACCTGGGACTCCTAAGTTAAGAAACTGTAGAGAGTGTCAATGCCGTGTACAGGCAGTCATAAAATAGCACTAAGAAATGGAATAGTCACAAGTTTTCTAATAACATTTTCCTCCTTACAAAGCCTTTCACTTACATTATCTCAATGGATGTTCACTAGAATTCTGCAAGCCTGACATAGATGCTAGAAAGATATAATAACTTCCCCAAGGTTTAACTTGCAGAATTTCTGACTCCGTCTCCCATACCCTTTTCAGTATTATCACATTAATTCTGATGAATAAGCATAAAGTTCCCCCTAGTTAATCCTTCAAGGTGAAAGGAATCAAGATGCTTAGAGAGAGATCATAACAATGGAGAAAGGGAAAGAGATTGTGAAATAACACTTTTTAAGTTATCATTTGATAAGTTCTCCTGAGAGTTCTGGTGAATATGATTTACAGAAGTGTTCTGCTGCTGAATACAGTTGAAAAGCGATCCAAAAGATATTTATAGAACCAAGTTTAGGGACAATAAGCAGAGTTGGAAGAAAAGACAGTTGTTATGTGGGGATGAAGGAATTCTGAACTTTGCATAAGTTTCATTAATATATTTTTTATCTTTAACTTAATGCTCGAATGTTGCATTATAGGCAGCTTGCCTAAAGGATTTCTCATGAAAAAATAATTTCTGAATAAAGGTCTTTGTGAAAGAATTGAACATGTCTAACTTTTATTTTTTTTCCTCATAAAGCAATATTAAGAAGTTAATATGCCAACTGTAGTAGACACTTACTCCCTGATTTTTATAATGTTTCCAATACTTTTAAAAATAGTTTTTTATGTTGGAAATTCTTAGACTTCTGTAAAGAAAGAACTTACAATTTTCTTCTATAAAAAGTAGGAACAACATTCTCTTGAAATATTCCTATATCATGTTACTTATCTGTAATTTTCTATTATTCTTAATGAACAAACCCTGTTTACATAAAGAAACAAGATGAAAATTTATTTTTTATTGAGTCATAATTGATATATAACATTAGATTAGTTTCAGATGTACAATACAATGATTCAATTTTTGTATCTATTGAGAAATGATTGCAATAAGTCTACTTAGCATCTATCACCATATATAAAGAATTTTTTTTGGTGATGAGAACTTTAAGATCTACTCTCCTAGCAACTTTTAAATATAAAGACAGTATTATAAACTACAGTTGGTATGCTGTGTGCATTACATCTCCACGATATTTTTTTTCAACTTTTTTTTTTTTTTTTTTTTTTTTTTTTTTTTTTTTTTTTTTTTTTAGTGAGACAGTGGGACGGACAGCAATAGACAGACAGGGAGGGAGAAAGAAGAGAAGCATCAACTCATAGTTGTGGCACCTTAGTTATTCATTGCTTTCTCATATGTGCCTTGACCAGTGGACTCCAAAATATCCAGTAACCTTTTGCTCAAGCCAGGAACCACGGACTTCAGCCAGTGACCATGGAGTCATGTCTATGATCCTATGCTCAAGCCAGCGACTTCAGGGTTTTGAACCTGGGTCTTCAGCATCCCAAGCCAATGATATTTATTTTATAACTAAAAGTTTCTACCTTTTGACTCCCTTCACCAAGTTTTCCCACTTAATCCTCACCTCTGGCAACCACCAATTTTTATTTACTTAGCATAACACCCTCAAGGTCTATTTATGTTGTCATAAATGGCAAGATTTCATTCCTTTTTATGGTGGCATAATATTCATCTATCTATCTATCTATATATATATATAAGGTAGATATAGATAGATAGATAGATAGATAGATAGATAGATAGATAGATAGATAGATATAAAATTTTCTTTATTCATCTGTCCATCAGTGGACACTTAGGTTGTTTCCATATCTTGGTTAATATAAATAATGATACACTGAACATGAGAGCGCATAATTTTCAAATTAATTTTGCTTATTTGTTTAAATATTCAGAAGTAGAACTGTTAGATCACATTATAGTTCTGTTATAATTTTTTTAAAAAAATTAAATTTTCATTCTGTTAAGTGGCTGCACCAATTTATATTTCCACCATCGGGGAGAAGGGTTCCCTTATCTCCATATGTTATTTCTTGTCTTTTTGAGAACAGTCATTTTAAAATGTGTGAGGAATCACCTCTTTGTAATTTTAATTGGCATTTTCTTGATGATCAGTGATGGTAAGCATCTTTGCATTTACCTGTTGGCCTTCTGTATGTCTTCCTTAGGAAAATGTCTACTTAAATATTTAGCTCATTTTTAAATTAAATTATTTGTTTTATGTTATTGAGTTATAAGTGTTCTTTACATATTTTGAATATTAACCCCTTAATAGATATATAATTTGTGAATATTTGTTTCATTTAGGAGGGTCTTTTTTATTTTGCTGATGGTTTCCTTTGCTGTGCAGAAGCTTTTCAGTTTGAAGTAGTGCCACTTATTTGTTTTTTCTTTTGTTGCTTTTGTTTTTAGTGTGAAGTTTTAAAAAAAAATGTTAAGACTAATGTAATGAAGCTTACTGTGTATGTTTACTTCTGGAGGTTTTATGGCTTTCAGTCTTACTTCAAGTCTTTAATACATTTTGATTTAATTTTCATGCATGGTATAAAACAGCAGTCAAATTCTATTCTTTCGCATGTGGCTTTCCAGTTTTCCCATCACCATTTATTAAAGAGACTGTCCTCTCCTCATTGTATATTCTTTCCTCTTTTGTCATAAATTGATTGACTACATATGTGTGGGTTTATTTTGGGGATCTATTCTGTTCCATTGATCTATGTGTCTGTTTTCATACCAAGATAATATTTTTTTATTGTAATATGTTTGTAATATAGTTCAAGCTCAGGTAGCCTAATGTCTTCAGTTTTGTTTTTCTTTCTCAAGATTATTTTTGCTATTTGGGTGTTTGTTTTTTGTAGTTCCATATAAATTTTAGAATTGTTTATTTCATTTTTGTAAAAAAAGATAGAGAGAGAGTGGAATTTTGAAAGAAATTGCATTGAATTTGTAGATTGCTTTGGGTAGAATGGACATTTTAACAATATTAGTTCTTCTGATTAATGAATATGCAATATCTTTCCATTTTTTCTCATCTTATTCAAGTTAGTTTATCAATGTCTTACATTTTTCAGTCTACAGGTTTTTCATTTCATTGGTTAAATATATTCTCAGGTGTTTTATTCCTTTAGATGCAATTGTAAATAGTATTTTCTTAATTTCTCTTTTTGATAGTTCATTACTAGTGTATAAAAATGCAAAAGATTTTAGTATATAGACTGTGCATTCTGTAATTTTACTGAATTCATTTATTAATTATAACCATTTTTTTGTTGGAGTCTTTTGAGTTTTCTGTATGTGATATCATGTTATCTGCAAATGATTGTTTTGCTTTTTCCTTACCAACTTGGAAGTCTTTTATTACTTTTCCTGCCTAATTGCTCAAATTAGAACTTCTAATACTTTGTTGAGTAAAAGTGATGAGAGTGTGCATCTTTGCCTTATTCCTGATTTTAAAGGAAAAACTTTTAATCTTTCACTATTGGGTATGATGTTAGTGTAAGATTAATTTTAAAGAAAAAACAGTCTTTAAAATATAAATGTTGAAGGTAACTAAGTTTGGAAGAAAATGTCTTCAATTTGGATAATTGAAGTTATTCTATTTGGATAATGAACTATATATATATATGTATATATATATATATTAATTTTTTTGACAGAGACAAAGAGAGTCAGAGAGAGGGACAAATAGGGACAGATAGATAGGAAAGGAGAGAGATGAGAAGCATCAACTCTTTGTTGTAGCACCTTAGTTGTTCATTGATTGCTTTCTCCCATGTGTCTTGACTGGGGTTTGGGGACAACAGCAGATTGAGTGACCCCTTGCTCAAGCCAGTAACCTTAGGCTCAAGCTGGTGAACCTTGCTCAAACCAGTTGAGCCCTTACTCAAGCTGGAGACCTTGGGGTCTTGAACTTGGGTCCTCTGTGTCCCATTTTGACACTCTATCCATTGTGCCACCTCCTGGTCAGATTATATATTTTTTATTTCCTCTGCTTTTTATGTTTTTAAAACTATTTTATATGAGTATGTGTTACATTGTAGCAAAACATTATAACAATAATTAATGTTAAAGAAAAATAATCTTATAATTTTAATATTCTTGAAAATACCTCTGGGAAATGCATAGCTACCTAGACTCCTGGGAAGTCCTAGGAAAAGTTTCAAATCTATTTTACTGAACATTTTCTGTATGGGTAGAATGTTGTTTCTCTTACTTCACCCATTTTTTTATTGCTGTCATTAAACAATTTTTCTTGCTTTTCAAGTTCCTTTTTTTAAATTTTAAATTATCTTCATTATATAGCTTTTTATTGTGGATAATATTTCATTGGAAAGACTGGTGTTTTGTGATAAATAAAATACCTTTTTTTGCAACAGGTACTATGTTACAAATGATCATTTATGTGAGAGGTTTTTAAAAATATAAAAAAAAATCAGTGTGTGTTTTTATTAATTGAAGCTTTCCAAATTATACCTTCTTGTACTATATATTTGGAAGACATATGGAGGAGCTGTATGGTGTTCCTGTGAGAAGAAATGGAATGAGAAATTAAAAGAAGACTTGGTAAGTTTTGTAAATCAACCGGCTGAGTATGGGGAGAGTTCAAGCTATTAACTGTGGAAAAGGCAAACTTAATAGCCCCAGTGTATAACTGATTTGTAATCCATACTATATTGCTTGGAAATAAGCAGAAAGATTGGCAGTTCTTCTGTGAATTTTAAGACAAGATAGTCGGATAGAGAATGATACAGATAATGGTGGTTTCCATAATGATACAGATGTTACTTCAAATCTAGAATATAGTTAAGACTCTAGAAATGTCTTTATGTGGCCAGCAGAAAATCAAGTGTAGTGAAATAGACTCTACATTTGGGGCAGTGGCGTCAGACAAGAGCCAAGAATATGAAAGACATTGTGTTCAATGGCTTTTGGGTTAGGGAGTTATTTGGTCAGATCACTGTGACGGTTTCTCTAGCAGTTCTATGAACAATGGATTAGAAGCAGGGAACAATTCAAACAGAAAATAATGAAAACTTGAATTAGGACAGATGGAAAAAGGTAGCTGTACTAATGTGACTTCAGCAATGACGTCAACAGAGCTTGAAAGTGTGATGTGTTTGGATAAAGTGTGAGTAAAAAGATAAGGAAGTGTCTAAGACAGCCTGGGTAATCTCTGTTCATGGTTGTAAGCGACTATAAGCAGTAGATTTGGGGAGAGACAACTTACTTGGCTTTGCATATGCAGGGTAGGATAAAACTAGGTTTACAGTTATTTGTTTTAAAATAATACAATGATTAATAAATAATAATACAAGAATCAACTGTTTTCATACTCACAACTGTAAAACTACCTTTACCCTTCACTGTACTTACTTTTGAGCAGACAGAAAATGGTATTACTAGTATGGAACATAATTGACATAAAATAACACTATGTGTACAGGTGAAACACGCAGATTTCCCAAAGAAGAGAAAATATTTGACTAAAAATTTAAATAACTTAGTGTGTAAATTACCTAATTTCTAAAAGTAGATTTATTCAGTTTTTATTTAGTAATGCCTGGGACACCTACTACAAATCATACATTTAATGAAATGGAGAAATGCTTCTAGGACATGATTCTGCTGCAAGTCTTACCCTACAGGTATTAAAAGCATTGATGATTTTTCACACAAAAAAGTACACTGCTCACAGTCAGGTGAGAAGTAACAATTGTGTCCAGTGAAAAGCAACTCATCTGAGGTGATAAAAATAATTAAATAGCAGAAAATGAATCCAAATCCAATGACCAAGTGAACAAAACACAACCAGCAGGGCATATGATTGAGGTGAAATGAACCTGCTAATCAGTTCATATTTTTCTATATTCTGGTTTGGTCCTGTCCATTTAATTATTTATTTTCTGCCTACTTGAAATTACAGAACTGAATATACTCTCACCAGTGATCTCAGAAAAACAGCTCCAGAAATCTCATTACTTTCTTCCTCCATGGTTACCTTAAGATACTATTTTCTCCTTTCTACTCCTTTTTATGTTACACTCTTAAACTTAGTCAGTCACTTTATTAACAGAAAATATTTCCTGAAGTCATATCTAAAATGTTCTAAGTTTTCAAGCACTGGGCACTAGTAGACTAGCTGGTTAAAGCTATCAAAAGTATTTGACATCCACCCTTTTTCCTAAGTTAGCTATGGATTGCATAAGGTTTTGACTTTTCATAAATGTCAAAGGATTATGCATTTCCTTTATGAATTTCTGCATTCTAATAATGCATCCAGCACTGGCTGGGTATCTCAGTGACTAAAGCATCATCCTGGAATACCCAGGTTGCTGATTCAGTCTTCAGTTAGGGCACTTAAAGGAAACAATCAATGAGTGCACAGCTAGATAGAACAACTAAATGAACAAGTTGATGCTCCTTTCTTCTTCTCTCTCTCCCCTTCTATCCTTTTCATTCTCTTTCTCTTTTCCTCTCCCTTTTTCTCAATCAATGGAAAAGTTAAAAAATACATCTACCAATAGATACATTTAATACTGTACAGTAGGTAAAAATATTGTCATTGTGTATGCTTGGGCGGGTGGGAATGGGTGTGAAGACCTTACATGTATGGTCAGAATGTTCTCTCCTCTAGCAGAAGAGGATAAGACATGGATCCAACATCAAACCAATAACAGGTTTGAGTACATCATGGTGACTAAGAAGAACGAATCCAAATAGTAACTCATGACAGTTGATTTGTGAAAGGCAAGGGAAGCATTGGTTGAAGCAGTGAATGCATAGAATGCAAAAAGTTACTGATAGTTCATGATATTCAAATTTCAGCAGCTGTCTTCTATACTCTTTTTATGCCCCCAAGTGTCAAGCTCATATAAATAAGGTAGCGTATTTAGTGGTGGAACTGGAACCAAGTAAATATGTTGTCATGACTTTGCACTTTTAATGACCTGTATCATGTAAAATGTATCTCAAAAATTAAAACTCATAGAGGTCCATTAATTTTTATTTGTATGACTGGATTTAAATGACAAGGCATATGATAAAAGAATGTATGCCCACCTGGGGTCAGGTGTTTATATTTTTAATGATATAAAATATCATTTCAAAAAGGAACTTACCACATTTAAACATATTTAATCTTGTCTGCAATTATTGTGCTGTGTTAATCCAAAGTTTAGTATTAATATGACAGGCAATGTTAGAAAAAAATCAGTCCTGATTTGCAAGCTTTATGGTGAATCAGGTGGACAGGGAGAGTGCATTATGTACCCATAACCAGTTATTAAGAAGAATTCATAGTGCACATCTTGCTTGGTTTTCTCATTTACAGCATTTCTTCTTCAGGTACATGCAATTATTGTTTTCATAATGATTGAATTAACCAATGTTAATTAACCAATATTTTTGGTCAATTTAATTGGTAACATAAAATGAAACTGTCTTATTCAGAAATACCAAGGCTCAGAAAAGAAAGCTTATCAGTTCTGTAAGGCATTAATAGCCACCCAAAATATTAATTGATACACTTAAGGTATAATTTATTTTCAAATCATAATGAGAACTACCATACATTTTTAAAAGGTTATTGTGACACAGGGGCAAAGAGGAAAATGCTTGTTATACAGAAATCTAAGCTTTGATGTATCATTATACTCAACATTGACCTGACTTTGCCTCAATATTAGAGACATTCCAGGGCCACATTAATTAACACATGCACAGAAGATTCTGACAAAGAATATAGCATGAATAAAAGCATTCAGTCCTTCTTTCCTGGATCCATCTCATACACAACTGACTTAAATTACACTGGGGAACAAAATTTTTGTTGCATCCACAAAAACACTTGTTCTTATCTAATTCGAGTATGCTGATCTCAAATCTGAATTAGTTTTTCTCTGTAAGCTACAGTTTTTCTGAAATTCAAGATTTTAGGTTTTAATCTTATTGTAAAATTTTCAACACTTAGTTTAATATAACGAAGTAGAATGTCTTCTTGGGCATCATCTTTGTGAAAATATAATAATTTATATAATGAAGTAAATACACTAATACACAAAAAGATATGATTGTATTCAGAATTTGTCTACAATTTTGAAATAGAACATATTAAAACACTTATTTTAATCATAAAATTTGCACAAAACTTACTTAAATTCTATTCAGGCAAAAATTTGCATTTGTAGCACTTGCGTTTGTGTACTTGTTGAGGACAATCTCATTTGATGCTCCATCAGTAGTCTTCTTATCACTAACAGCTCCGAGATTTTCAGGAAACTTATCAAGGTGACTATTCAGGAAGGGAATCTTAATGCTTACATCCAATGTTACATCCAATGTTGCAGAAAGCCAACAGCATCCTTTGAACCAGGAGTTCATAGTTTTCTGCTTTTTTGTTGCCAAGGAAGTTCTTTGTAACTGCCACAAAAGACTGCCATGCTGCTTTCTCCTCCTTATTCATCTTCCTGGCAAACTCTTCATCACATATGAGCATTCAGATTTGAAGTCCATTGAATACACCTGCTTTTATCTTTTCAAAAGGCAAGGCAGGAAAAGCAGAAATAATATGTTGAAAGCATTCACTTTCTGTATTCAAAGCCTGAACAAACTGCTTCAAGTTTGATGTGAAGGGGGAAAATGATCTTATCTCGATTAACTTTAGGTTCATTCACAATATTTTGCATCCCTACTTCCAGAGCTTCATGTTTCGGCCACTCCTTCTGTGTCCAGTGTTTCTCCCAAGCTTGGCTGTCCCACAAACACAGAAAGCAAGAACACTTTGTGAAACCTTTCTGTTGTCCTAGCAGGAAATTTACCATTTTAAGATCCACACAAATGATCCAGTTATGCTCCTCAGACTTCAGAAAGTTGAGGACAATTTTTATGTCATTATAATCTTCTTGCAGATGAGTTGAATAACCAATGCTGCGTAAACATTACTGTTGTGTAGAAGAACACATTTCAGATTTCATTTAGAGCTGTCAAGAAATAGCCACCATTCTGTTGGACTGTTAGTGGTAACACCTAGCTGGCTGAGAAGACTCCTGATATCATGACAGTAAACAATGTGTTTGTCTTTGGAAAAAAGGCTACAAAAATTTGTTCACACTTCCTGAAATGGGACACTTTAGCTGACCAGTGAAGTATATTCTTTTCTTGAAGCCTGGAGGCTAATAACTCAGCTTTTTCCTTTGATAAGCCCAAATCTCTTACTAAATCATTCAATTCAGGTTGGCTAAACTACTGAGAGGTTAATGACTGCTTGGCATCAGAAGAAGACCCTTCAGATTCATTTCCTTATGCATTTTATCAAAATACACTAGATCATCATGTTCACTTTCTTCATCCTTAGAAGAAATAAAACCATTGAAAACTGGAACCAGGAGTGTCTCAGAGTGTGGGATAGGTCATATTGCTGAAGGAATATTAGGATATGTGATCATATGCCGTTTTTTCTTGCCGATGACGTTTATATGGATCAGACAGAAATAACAGTCATTGCTGTAGTCCTTAGCTTCACGCCAAACCATGGGAATATCAAAAGGCATTCCTTTGCATTTTCCTTTTGTCCAGTCATGAAGCAGTTCCTCACAATTATGACACACAATATGAGGAGCCCAATTCTTGTCTTGATTGCCAAGGGGAACTTGGAAATAGGCAATCTATGCACGTGTCACAAATAATAAAATATTGCGCCTTTGATGTTAAAGTGTGTAACAGCCACATTTATAACAGAAGGTGTCAGAACTATTCTTACATTTATGCCTACTTGAAAAAGCCATGATTCAATCTTAAAACAAAATAAGAGAGTGTTCTTATCTGATAATAAATTTTTACATTTAAAAACAACTACAATTATGTAAAAGTGATGTTTGTAAAACATTAATTGCCTTGTGGTTATGTTCAATCCAAGAGTCGTTACCCTTTAACTCCAATTTAAAAACAAATGCGTACCATTAACTGTAACAAAAAGGAATTAAAATTGAATAAAAACTGGAGCATGCACCAAAAAACGGATTTCAGATTTGGAATCAGTGATGCAGAGATATATTGAAACAGTTCTAAAACCTCATGCAACAGAAAAATTAAAAAAAAAATGTTCCCTGGTGTTTTTAAAAGAAAATAGCCTAAACATTATACAGAGTGAAATAAGTAAATCAGAAAAAACTAAGAACTATATGAATCCATACATAGATGGGACATAAAAATGAGACTCAGAGACATGAACAAGAATGTGATGGCAATGGGGGTGGGGGTGGGGGGAGGGGGGATGGGGCAAGGAAGGAGAGAGGGGGTGGGGGAGGGGAAGGGCACAAAGAAAACCAGAAGGTGACAGAAGACAATTTGACTTTGGGGGAGGGGTATGCAGCATAATCAAATGTCAAAATAATCTGAAGATGTTTTCTCTCAACATATGTACCCTGATTTATCAATGTCACTGCATTAAATTTAATAAAAAAATAAAAGAAAATAGCCTATTGTTATGAGTCAGTAGGGAAAGATGGAGTTGAGCAGAAGGTTGTGTAGAAGGGCCATTTTGTTAACAACTCATATTTACATAAGACCTCATCAATCAACTTTAAATTTCTCATATTGTCTTCACATACTGCTATACATATAGCACATTTTATTTTAAATGCATTGATTTATTTAATGTAAACATTTTAAATCACTTTGCAATGTCTGTGAAGACTGAAAAATAACATGAAAACTAAAAGATACTCTGAAGTCAAGAACTTACAAAAGGGTGCCATTCTGAAGCTACAATTTATAAGATTTTTGAAATGTATACAACAAAGACATAAAACTGCTCAAAACAAAGATACTGAGCAATCCTTTCATAACTTCTCTACCTGAGATAAGAAATTCCTTAAATGCCACTAAAGTGGGTACTTGTCACTCGATGGCTTCCTAATATTCAAATGCTCTACCTTTTTGAGGGAAAACTTTTTACTTTGTGTCCTGTTGATTGAATGGCTATAGAAACTATAGCAGAAAAATCTTCCTTCCCTCAGTTCCTGGCAGCCAAGAAATATCTGGGAACATGACATAAGTGCATTTAGGTGAACCCCCCTGAAACTGAGGATTGAGGAATAAATACAAACAAGAGGGAAGATTTTAGAAACTGTTCTAGGAAGAGATGCTGGCACCAAGTGTTTGCAAAAGCAATGATTTTGGTGGTGGTGGTGGTGGTGTGGTAACCTAGCATAGACTGGCATTATTTTCTTTGCTTAACTTTCTTTGATGAACTGGAAAGTAACAATAGGCATTTTATTGTATTTAATAGATGTATGTCACTGGTGAAGGAGCTCTTGCCTTCATTCAAGATAGACTCTTGTTTATTGTTGAGTTCTTCCATCTTTCCATCAATTCTTTAATCTGATATCTTTTCTACACATGTTTCACTCTGAAGTTAACCAGTGTTCATATTTGTTCTTACAGCCAAGAACCAGTTTCAATAAGTAAATTTTTAGCAGTGAAAGTGAGACAAACATGAAGTTCTAGAAATACTGGATGCTATTCCACTGTCAATCATTATTGTTGAGTGTCTGGACTTGAAATCAATGTCACCAGGGATCCTAAGGACAAGGAGAACCACATAAAAATGCCTGCAGGTAGCAGGGCTTTTCTCAGCAAAGGAATGAAAAGTGTAACAAACATAGTCATTCTTGGACTTGGCATGAATACCATGTCCAGAAGAAAACTAGATCAGAATATTGGCTTTTGGTACAGCAACACATAGATGTTTCACCACAATGTTGTGGCAGAAAAAAATATTGTAAACAATCACGATACTTCCAAATGTGGGAGTTTTAAAAATAAGTTCTAAAACATTTTTAAGGTAGAATACTAAACTGTCATTAGAAATCATGTTAAAGAATACAAGATAGGGAAAATATTTGAGATGTAATTAAGGGCCAAAAGCAGACTATAAAGCAGTAATATACAGTATGATTCTAAACACACACACTTGGACAGGCAGAAAATCTTGGGTTTATATCCTTGATTTACCTTTAATTGTATGAATGTTAACAACTGTATTAATTTACATGAGCTGCACTTTCCTTATTTATAAGTGGATATAAGGATATTATCTACTTTAAAGGGTTGTTGTGATAATTAAATATATGAAAGCACTTAGTATAATCTTTATTTTTATGTATACATATCAAAAAACTTAACCATTATCTTTTTTTGTGTGTGAGAGAGAGAGAAAGAGGCAGACAGACAGGAAGGGAGAGAGATGAGAAGCATCGACTCACAGTTGCTGCACCTTAGTTGTTCATTGATTGCTTTCTCATATGTGCCTTGATCGGGTAGGGGGGTGCTCCAGAAAAGCCAGTGACCCCTTGCTCAAGCTAGCGGCTTTGGGGTTATGTCTATTATTTCTGCTCAAGCTAGTGACACTGCATTCAAGCCAGTGAGCCCATAGTCAAGCTGGATGAGCCCTCACTCAAGCCAGTGACCTTGGGGGTTTGAATCTGGGTCCTCAGCATCCCAGGCCAATATTCTACACACTGTGCCACCACTTGGTCAGGATAACTATTACATTTTTATCTTACATTGGTGGTATTTGGGGTTTTGTTTTTTCCCTATGTCTTTTTATCATTAAGGATATATGGTCATGAGATTAGATGGCACATCAAAAATAGGTCATTATTTAAAAAGTAAATAGAAGCAAGAAGAACTTGTCAACTTCAGCTGATAAAAAGTGAAAATAATTAAAAGGGTGGAAAATGTAAGTTAAAGATTGATAACATATTTAGATGATGAACTGGTGAAGGAGTTCTTGCCTTCACTCAAGATAGAAATCAAGAGAGGTGACAAAATAAATGAAAAAGAGGAGGTTTACTGAGGACAAGATAGCGGAAAAGGTGAAAGAAAGGGAGCTTGTTGCATCAACGGAGCATGCACTAAAAAACCATGGCTCTCTGAACTGGTGCTGGGGTCTGGCTTACATAGTGCTGGGTTCCTTTGTGAAGGCTCAGAGTGGATCTTTTTGTTTTCCAGGTTTCTGTTGTGTGCTGGAATGGACTGGCACAGGCGCAAACACATTGGTCTGAGGATGAGCCTAAAATAAACTTTTATCTTATTTAAGAGAGACTCAGAAAGCAACTGAAGAACTTTCCCAACCATCTTAAGAGAGATTCAGCCTGTCTTAGAGCTACTTGTCTATTCTCTAAGCTAGTGTGCTGAAAAGAGAAAATGGATTTAATTATATATAATTAAAATCCTTCTGGTGATGGTGGAAAAATTTTTCACAATAAAAAAGAGTTAAGAATGAAAGCCTTGAAATCAGAACATCATTGTGCAGATTTTCATTCTGCCAGTTACTAATTATATGATCTTGATTAAAAATATTTAATTTTACTAAACCTTGATTTCCTCATCTGTTAATTGTCAAGACAATACTTCCCTTTCCTGAGCTGAGTTTTATTATTTGTAATTAAAAATACATTATTTGCATGTCTTCCACCCAGTACTTGTTAAGTGAATCAGATGAGATAAGCAACGTGATATTCTTTGGAAAATACTAAGCAATTTATAAATATGATTAATTTTCATGGTTACTGATTCATGACATACCAGTAAAATACCATAGCTCCTGTTCACACTCAAAATTGTTATCAAATAATATGGCATTGTTTTTCTTACTGAGAAGACATAATTTACTTGAATGGAATGCTTGAAGCTTGAATAACATTGTTCACCTTAGGAAGACTTTTTATTTGGAATCCTATTGTATCTAAATGCATTTGTCTTATTTTAAAGTTCCTGATGATGATTTAGTCATCATAGAAACTTGTTCAATGTGACATAAAAACAGATGCCAGATATGTGTTTGGTATATGAATAGTAGAGTGAAGACATTTGGCTTTTTATTGTTTTACTATTATCAATGCTAGATTGATTTAAGATATTTTAGAATCTGGCATATTGAGCTAAAAAGAAAACCAAATAAACTATTAAGTAATTAACTGGTGTTGCTAAGTAGCAGAGACAGATAGAATAAGTCTGGTAATTTGGTGATCCTAAACTATCCAAATTAAGAGTGTTTGTCTCCAATTCATTTAATACATGCTTAGTTACTCACTTCATTTTGTCTGAAGGACATCTATTGTAAGATAAATTATTTCCTCAAACTGCATCTAGAAATACATTCTTAAGAATGTCAGACAATTGTTAGAAAAATAGTCTTCATCATAATTTTTTTATCTATAATGAATAAGCAAGCTGGGGGAAAAAAGGTCCAATTCCATGAATACCTAAGAACATAACCTGGACAATACAAACAGCTTATTTTCAGTTAGTCCAGAAGTATCCAAGATTACAAGGACATGCTTAACGTGAGCCTAGTCTCCAGTCATTGGGGATTATATAAAAGCAGCAAGATTCTGTTGCTTCAACAAAATGTCTTGGTCAACTGAATAATTTTATAAAAGATAGTTCAAAATGTACAAATATTGATGCAAGATTTTATTTTACAAATAAAAACAAAGCATTGCGGTTAAAGAACAGATCACAGAAGTGAAGCGAACTGTAGAAGCATCTGAAATTTAACACGATTCCAAATTCAATTCATTATGACCGTAATGAATACTCTCCAATTCTGCTTTTAAACCTCAGTTCATGTATGAATGTATTGGAATGAAAATGTCACAACTTAGTTTGATAATATTTCTGGCAATGAGGGTATCTGTGTTCTGGCTATCGGCAGGTGAGTGTTGCTGTCTATGAATGTTTAATTATTACCTTTCTGGAAAATTTGGTAAGCACCTCTAGAGTTTGGAAATCTTTTTCATAATCTCAAAAAATGAATGCTTTTGAGTCTGACTATGGAATTTATTTTAAAATTTGTATTTCCACTGCAGATTATAACAGAATGTTTGCAAATACTTTCAGATTTGCAGAATTCAGTCCAGGACACCTACCGCATTTGTACTGGTGGTCTCCTTCTTAATCTTAATTGCCTATTCAGTGCTTATGTTCCTCAAAGGAACTAGTTGGCTTTTATCTCTGAGTTGCCATAGAAGCTGAAAGTAATGACTTTGGAAATCAGGATTTTGGCAAAAAAGCAACTGCCTGGGGGTAAAGAAACTCATGATGTTTCAACACACACAGTGTTTTGACAATGGCTCAAATTGTCATGGCAAACTGATTAGGAAACATTGCCAAGACTATAGTCTTCCAATAAATTCTTGGCAAAACTGGCTTGTCAAACTCTGAATAGTAGGAATAGGTAAATTGCCTCAGGGCTTTTTCTTTGAAGGGATGAACGACAATTATAATTTAAATATCTTTTCCTTACATTTTATAGTTTTATAACCAAGGATGATAAACGACAACCATTAGGATCTCAATAGTGTTCACATATTTGAAATACTTAGCAGACACGAGGTAGACCCTGGGGATTAAGTATGTGCATGTCACTGATATTGTTACTACTAGACTACATAATACAAGGCTTTGTTTCTTGTGATTTGTCCAATAGCTTTAGTGAATATTTAGCAGCCTGCTCTCTTCCCAGGACAGATTGCCATTAATAGCATCGATTAGTGTTGTAACTGGTTTTCTTAGGTTGACAGCCAAAATTAACTCCTTATAATGCTTACTGTCCTATTTTGCAAACATCTTTTTTTGACAAGACAGCCAACATTCCAGCAATCTTGATGTGACCCAAAATGGAAGAAGGGAACATAATTGCAAAGGTGGAATTGGTTAAAGGCACTCTCTTGTCGCATTTTTCTGAAACCCCCACCTTTAACCATTTTAATGCTGATGTTTGTTGCAAATAGGCTGCCTTTCTCTTCCAGAGCCTCTGCAGGTGTTTACTAAAGAAAACATAGTTCACGATTGAAATGAGACTGTAATGCACTTCCCATTACTGAAGCAACTTCAATTTGAAATTACTATGATTCCACCAACAAACTATTTACTCAGTGCAGTGTATGAATTGATGATTAGAAAGCATAATAATTTTCTTTCTATTTTATGTGGTGCTACATAACTATGATTGCTTTTATTAGTCATCATTTACATTATCATCACTAAATTATTTTCCCATATTCTAGGTGTGGGGGAGGAGAAATTTCCTTCCCCTTTTAATTCTTCTATCATATATACACGAGACAGAGAAACATGAGAAAATAACCACATTTTTGTGCATGTACATATGGGGAGTTCCATGAGAATATGGAATTCAAAGACAAATCAGGCAGCTAATGTTTAGATGTCACTTTGTTAAAATTTATGTTTACTATATTAGAATGATGTGGTTCACCAAATTATACAGATTTCAAGTGTACAACTCAATATGATCCCATCTACAGCATAATTCCCTTCCCTAATCCCAAACAAAATCTCTGCTGCCTCCATTTCCTCCTACTTTGTCTGCCTCCTCATGCTCTTCGCCCTTCCTTTTTCCTCTGGCTATTGCCACTCTTCTGTCCGGATTTATATCTTATGTATATACATATTTTGGCTAACCTTTCACCTTCTTTGATCTAGATTCTTCTTCCCCCTTCCATCTGCCAGCTGTCCATCTATTCCTTGTGTCCATGCCTGAAGAAAAAAGGCAGGGTGGCGGTTTGTGCCTCAAAGGTTAGGAAGGCAATTCATATAGAGATATGTTGGTCAAATAAGTTTGTAAATATGATATATATGTTTGCTCACTTATAGTTTGGACAGGCTGTAAGCAGGCAGGATCCTTATAGCCTAAGGCTTAGTTTTAAAACTAAGCTTTTCCCCACACCCTTGACTGTTGCATGATGTGGGGTGGTGCATTCTCATGAGGAATCCCATTATGCCTCAGATAAGTGGCTTTGTATCAAAGACCTCCTTATTTGTATGTTGGATTAAAGATTTTGATTTCTACACTATAAAGGAGAGCAGAAAAAGGCCACGTGGAGGAGAGGAGAAGCAGCCAACATGGCGAAGTACTGAAGGAGAAGCCAGTTTGTGCAGAGAGAAGGAGATGGGGAACAGAGGTGAATAAGGCTGGTGAGGTAGAAACCTTTGATTCTAGGAAACTCAGATAAGTCAGTGGCTTTGAGAGCACTGAATTGAAAGGGAAGTGTTTTCACACTGTGTGTATTTCTTGCCTGCCAGGTGCAAGCTAGGATTAATGCTAACGGCCCACCAGTTCTTGGCTCCATTGTTTCATTACCGTCTGTCCGAATCAAATGAGAACCTGCACGGGCCAGGTGGCTGTTATGGTGGCCGTGGCTACTGGCCATATGTTGGTCAAATAAGTTTGTAAATATGATATATAGGTTTGCTCATTTATAGTTTGCATTGGGTGTGGGGGACAGGCTCTAAGCAGGCAGGGTTGTTATACCCTAAGGCTTAGTTTTAAGACTAAGCCTTTCCCTCCCTAAGTGACTTTGTATCAGAGACTTCCTTGTTTGTATATTGGATTAAATGTTTTGATTTCTACACTATAAAATGGGACAGACTGGGAGCTTGCTCTCTTTTGGTTCCTGTGATTAGCATTAGAGGAGAGAGCAGAGAAAGGCCATGTGGAGGAGAGGAGAAACAGCTAAGATGGCAGAGTGCTGAAGGAGAAGCCAGTTTGTGCAGAGTTTGTGTAGAGAAAAAGAGATGGGGAATAGAGGTGAAAAAGGCTGGTGAGGTAGAAACTTTGATTCTAGGAAACTTGGATGAGTCAGTGGCTTTGGGACCCCTGAATGGAAGGAGAAGTGTTTTCCCACTCTTTATATTTCCTGCCCACTGGATGCAAGCTAGGATTAAAGCTAATGGCCCACCAGTTCTTGGCTCCATTGTTTTATTACTATCTGTTCGAATCAAATGCAAACCTGCATGGGCCAGGCGACTGTGATGGTGCCCGTGGATACTGGCTTTACATTTGGCATAGTCTGTGGCAGGATTCAATACAGATTGTTATGGAGCCACCACCACCTTTGAGTGGTGGAGTAGAAGATTGGCTGCTGTTATGGTTCCCCATGGCTGTCCTTTTGGAGACCATAAGCCGGCTAACTTTACAGCCATGCATGAGGAAACCAAGAGCTCTGTGGAAGAGGCTGCCCAGGACCTGAAAACCGAGCAGTGAAAGGAGCTGGAGCAAACGTGGGAGAAATAGATACCAACCCTGGAGCTAGAGCAAGCGCCGGAGAAGAAGGCCGACCAGGTTTATAACATTTGCTTGGAAATAGAGCAGCCACTGGAGAAGGAATCACAGGTTTGTGATTTGCAGATTGTCCTGGACATTGTGGATAACCACCAGCAGCAAAAGGCCAGGGGTTCAAGCCTGGCAGCAGGAGCTGGTGTTTCTAGTTTCTCTTTTGAGGATGAGGAGAATCGGGCTGGAGTTGCAATTCACAGTCTCCAGAAGATGAGAGCCCAGCAGCAAGGAGTACTTACTACGTCCCTGGCAGGTCTTTGATTTTGGGATATAGGGGTGAATAGCATCATGCACTCTGGAGCAGAGATGGAAATGCTGACTACCATTGCCATGGGCTCCTCCTTGAGACAGTGTAAGACCTGCCAGGAAGGCAGGGATGAGGGGGGTGGCTGAGGCCCCATGTGCTTGAACTGATTCCTGGACTATTACAGGAATGGGCACTGGCTCCTTTGTTGGATGGACTTACTGATTTTGGACAATGTGAAATACCCTGATTGAAGTAGGGGACTGCCTTGTTGGAGGCCCTCCCTTGCCCTGGGAAGCTTTTCCCATGGCTAGAAAGAAGTCCAAGGACATTTTGTGCTTTTGGCAAAGTGCTCAGAGACTGGAGAAGTGTATCTTTGTAATTGTTGAAATTGAATGATTTGTCATGATGTTGTAATTTGTGTAATGTGCCTAATTTCCTTATGCAAGAATACCTGTGCTTTATATTGCAAAGTGAGCTTAAGGAGTGGAATGTTGGTCAAATAACTTTGTAAACATGATATATATGTTTGCTTGCTTATAGTTTTCATTGGGTGTAGGCAACAGGCTGTAAGCAGGCAGGATCCTTATAGCTTAAGGCTAAGGCTTAGTTTTAAAACTAAGCTTTTCCCCACACCCTTGACTATTGCATGGTGGAAGGGTGGTGCACTCTCATGAGGAACCCCATTATGCCTCAGATAAGTGGCTTTGTATCAGAGACTTCCTTATTTGTATATTGAATTAAAGGTTTTGATTTCTACTCTATAAAGGAGAGCAGAGAAAGGCCACATGGAGGAGAAGAGAAGCAACCAAGATGGCAGAGTGCTGAAGGAGAAGTCATTTTGTTCAGTTTGTGCAGAGAGAAGGAGATGGGGAATAGAGGTGAATAAGGCTGGTGAGATAGAAACCTTTGATTCTAGGAAACTTGGGTAAGTCAGTGGCTTTGGGAGCCTTGAATTGAAAGGGAAGTGTTTTCCCACTGTGTGTATTTCTTGCCCACCGGATGCAAGCTAGGATTAATGCTAATGGCCCATCAGTTCTTGCCTTCATTGTTTTACTACTGTCTTTCTGAATCTAATGAGTACCTGCATGTGAATGGCCATGATGGCGGCCCCTGGCCTCACAAGATAGAAAATGGAATGTTTGGTAAACAAATGTTTTCCAGGTCATCTTTAACAATGGGACACATTGAGAATTTGAGTCAAATGGGTCCTAGGAAGTATGTCTATCACACATTAATTTACATTAAAGGATAGTGATATATAATGATAGCTTTTTTTCTGTCTAAATTTCTTCAGGCAGTTAGGCGGGGGGTCAAAGCTTTTTCCCAAGTCTTCAATTTCTTAAAAATAACCAACTTAAAATAACCAATATCTTAAAGGGACATATTTTAAAGTGGTTGTGGTTCAAATAAGTTTGCAAATATGGTGGATATGTTTGCTCACTTATAGTTTGCATTGGGTATGGGGGACAGCCTGTAAGCAGGCAGGGTTCTTATAGCCTAAGGCTTAGTTTTAAGACTAAGCCTTTCCCACCATTTGATACTAAGATCTTCTCAACACTGAGTTTTTCCCCACACTCTGTTGCATGATGTGGGGTGGTGCACTCTTAAGAGGAATTCCATTTATGCCTCAGATAAGTGGCTTTGTATCAGAGACTTCCTTATTTGTATATTGGCTTAAACGTTTTGATTTCTACACTATAAAATAAGGGAGACCAAGGGCTGTCTCGCTTGGTTCCTGAAATTAACATTGCAGAGGATAAGCAGCCAAGATGGCGGAGTGCTGAAGAAGAAGACAGTTTGTGCAGAGTTTGTGCAGAGAGAAGGAGATGGGGAACAGAGGTGAATAAGGCTGGTGAGGTAGAAACCTTTAATTCTAGGAATACTCAGATAAGTCATTGGCTTTGGGAGCCTTCCTCTCCTCCACGTGGCCTTTCTCTGCTCTCCTCCAGCATGGGCTCCTCTGCCCCATTTTATAGTGTAAAACTCAAAATGTTTAATCCAATATACAAACAAGGAAGTCTCTGATACAAAATCACTTAGGGTGGGAATGGCTTAGTCTGAAAACTAAGCCTTAGGCTATAACGACCCTGCCTGCTTACAGCCTGTCCCCCACACCAAATGCAATCTATAAGTGAGCAAACATATATATCATATTTACAAACTTACTTGACCAAAAAAAAGGGAAGTGTTTTCCCACTATGTGTATTTCTCTCCCTGCCCAGTGAGAGCTAGGATTAAAGGTAATGGCCCACCAGTTCTTGGCTTCGTTGTTTTGTTACTATCTATCTGAATCAAATGTGACCCTGCATGGGCCAGATGGCTGTGATGGTGGCCACGGTTACTGGCTTTAAAGTGGTAAACTCTAGTCCTCTTTATATTTGAAATCTTAAGTAATATGCTTCACAGTCCTGAAGCTAAGTTTGTAGATTGCTCCATATTTCATTGAAATAATCACTCACTCCTAAGAAGTCAATGAAGCAGTTATGTCTCATCTCAGGAGGCAGTGATGCAGGTAGGTTCCCAAAATTAGGCTTATATTTTGTAAGCAAGCAATCAGATATTTAATAAGAAGCATTTCTAAAGAAACAAAAGAAAAACTAAGGTTAATGATTGGAGCAAATGATGAACCTGTTTTTGAGCCTAAAATGCATTCAGTCAAAAATATTTCTAGGTGTTAGACTCTGTTGGGCAAATGAGTTTGTAAAATTGGTATTTTTTTGCTCACTTTTATTGTTAAAATTGTTTCTGGGAAGCACCAGGTATGTGATCTGTAAAATTGCTAATTACCTTCCTGCTTGGGAAGGGCCACTGTTATGCCAATGTATGCTGGAGGAGAGGTTGTGGCACCAGAAAAGTTGTTCCTTTTTTTAAATTTTTTTTCTTTTTTTCCTTACAGAGACAGAGAGAGAGTCAGAGAGAGAGATAGACAGGGGCAGACAGACAGGAACGGAGAGAGATGAGAAGCAACAATCATTAGTTTTTTGTTGCAACACCTTAGTTGTTCAATGATTGCTTTCTCATATGTGCCTTGACCATGGGTCTTCAGCAGATTGAGTAACCCCTTGCTTGAGCAAGCCACCTTGGGTCCAAGCTGGTGAGCTTTTGCTCAAACCAGATGACCCCACACTCAAGCTGGCGACCTTGGGATCTCGAACTTGGGTCCTCCGCATTCCAATCTGACACTCTATCCACTGCACCACCGCCTGGTCAGGCACCAGAAAAGTTTTAAAAGGAGAGGAAAAGAAGGAGAAAGAAGTCATGATGGCAGAGAAAGAGAGAGAAGCCAGTTTTGCAGAGTAAAAAGCTATGTTTGCAGATGGAGAACCAGAGGTGAGGGGCTTTGGGACTTGTGAGGCCTTTGATTCTAGGAGAAGCCGGAGAAGATTCTCCTGGTTGTGGAACCGGAGAATGTGTCAGTGGCTTTGGGAGTCCTGTGTGTTTGTTTGCTCATTGGTCGGTACGAGACTTCAATAAAGGAATGGCCCACTATTTTTTAAAGGTTATTTTATTTATTATTTTTATTATTATTATTATTATTATTATTATTATTAGAGAGGAGAGGGAGAGACAGAGAGAGAGAGAGAGAGGAGAGACAGGAGAGAGAGAGAGAGAGAGGAGAGACAGAGAGAGAGAAGGGGGGAGGAGCTGGAAGCATCAACTCCCATATGTGCCTTGACCAGGCAAACCCAGGGTTTTGAACTGGCAACCTCAGCATTTCCAGGTCGACGCTTTATCCACTGCACCACCACAGGTCAGGCTATTTTTTGGCTCTACTATTTCTTTACCATTTGCCTGAATCTAATGGGAACCTGAATGACTATGACCATGACAGTGGCGACTATTGGGCCTCCAGGCTCAAAGCATTTTTAGCAGTTTGAAATGTCTCCAATGATATAATCAGGAGTTCAGGCAAACTTTCTAAGCTTGTACATCAAAAGGTATGAAGAGTGTTTAAACATGAATTATTGTGTTGATTTCTCTGAAGTTTATATCAACTTACAGGGTTTCAGATAAAAGCTTTATTTTTTAATAATTTCAAGACAAAAATTGGAGAAAAATATAAAACATTAACTTAGAAAGTTGAACTAAATACCTGAGGAATCTAGAAGAATTCAGGATCTAGTCCAGTTTATAGGTGAAAAAGAAAACCTCAAAGATAATTAATTGAACTAGAATCTGATGTCCACAAGTGTGTATTATAGTTTCTATTGAAAAATAGTTTTTCCTCTCTTAGATCATCCTCATTATTTTTACCAAAGATAGTAAAACTAAGACAAATTTATTTGCAAAGTAAATCTAGTGCAAATAAACGTGATCTGCTTATTTAAAAAATATAACAATACTAACAATTAATAACATAATATTTTTTAAATATGCTGTGCTGGAATTTTTTTTTAATAAGAAAACTCTAGATTGAAATTTTAACTGCCACTTAAGGCTAAGAGGCCAAACTAAATACGCGCCATTAGACTTTACTTGCAATGCCTTTAGATTTAGGTTAATCACTCTCTTCTAGAGATCTTCAAAATATCTTGAGGTTTATGTGCCTGCCAGGAAGTAAACTTCTTTACTGAACTGGTAAAGTTTCTGGAAACCCTGTAAGCAAAGCATCAGGTCAATTTTTTCCAAAGGGGTTTTTTATTGGCCTACAAATCAATCTATTGATAGATCACTAAAGCCAGTGGTGGGATTCAGCCAGTTCGCACTGGTTGGGCAGAATCAATGTCTAATTTTTTTGTTGAGTTTGGTGAACCAGTTATTAAAATGGCATTTTTTTTAATCAGGGTTCTTTCTAAGGTGAACACCTGAGCAGCCACCCATTGTGAAAATCACAAATTGACATCCTTTACTCTTTTTTGAATGTTCATCTGTGCAACAGCGCATTCTAAGTGCCCCAAGTGATGCTCATTCCGTCCACGGGTGAAAAGAATCGCAAGTGAGAACTCCAATCAAGAAGCAATATGGAAATATCTTAAATAACAGTTTTATTGTTTTTTGTCAGCTATTATTTAACATTTTTTAAAACTTTTATAATCTAGTTTTGTGTACTTCTTTTATTGCTCTTACTTAAGTATTAAATGCATAAAATAATAAACTACCCTTTGACATTTTGGGTTTTTTTGTACTTAAAATGGTAACTAAGACAGAGAACCAGTTGTTAGATTATTGAATCCCAACACTGCTTAAAGTTATTTGTCCATATCTGAATCTATGCATGTCTCTATGAAACATGGCATTGCAGTCAAAGCCTTGGTAAAATAAGCATTTTCTAATTTGCCCTGTTACAAGAAGAACAGATTCTTATTGAACGTATACAAATAACTACATAGCCATGAATATAAGAATATTCACTAAAAGTTTCCAAATTCTAGAGGGATCAGATAAACAGAAATGGATAAATGTTTTAATTCTGCTTACGAAAGTATAATTTACTAGGTTATTGTAATTTATAGGTAGCTTTTTTTGTGTGTGTGACAGAAACAGAGAGAGACAGAGAGAGGGACAGACAGACAGGAAGGGGCATAGATGAGAAGCATGAATTCTTCATTGCAGCACCTTACTTGTTCATTGATTGCTTTCTCATATGTGCCTTGACTGACTCCAGCTGAGTCAGTGACCATTTGCTCAAGCCAGTGGTGACCTTGGGCTCAAGTTGTTGAGCCTTGCTCAAACCAGATGAGCCTTCACTCAAGCTGGAGACCTTGGGGTTTCGAACCTGGATCCTCTGTGTCTCAGTGCCACACTCTATCCACTGTGCCACTGCCTGGCCAGGTATAGTTATCTTTAAAGAAAAAGAGAATAGTTCTCTTAAATTTCCAGAAACAAAATAAAATTTAAAAATATTTCCAAAAAAATCATAAAGTTATAATAATTTGTATCAGTTCATTCATTCTCACATAATTAATTCTGGTTTACCTAAATTTTTAGTTAGCAGTGTTATAAAGCCATCAGTTTTTTGTTATAGTTTGGAAATTTTTTACTCAGTTCAGTGGTATGATATGGAAAGGTCAGAAGAAACCTATATTTTAGTGTCAGGATCTTCTCCAATTTTTTTCTGAAATTAAAACATATTTGCAAAAACATCAAAGCCAAACAATAACTGAGTGTGAATGACAAAAATGTTAAAATGGCATAGTTAAATGCTAATTCATTTTAATGCTATTGACAAAGAAATTTGCTTATTTATGCAACACACAACATTTTATGATAACAACTACAATCACAAGTAAAAACACTACATCAAGCTATTACAAAGGGAGCAATGAGACCTCGATTCTTGTCTTCTTGAGAGAAAGAATTCAATTAAGAGAAAAAGTGCAGCAAGCAAAAGAAGAATTTATTGACCATGCCTGAAGAAAGTCAGCGAAAGGGAGACCTGGGAGACAGGTTCAGGGATTAGCCTGGAACAGCTGCCACTGCTACTGCTCCCCTGGTTGCAAGTCTCATGGGGTTCCTTAGAGTTTAGGAGACAGACAACGGCAAGGCAACCATACCTGAAAGGAAGATGCTGGGGAGGACGAGAAGGAAATTTTTCTAAGCACTGTAATCAAGGACCTGATTAAGACAACATAAACAGAAAATTATTTGATAAAATACAACCTTTGCTTCCTAGGTAGAAAAGTTTTCACAATATTTTATCAGAACAGACTGATAGTCTAAGAAAACTTAGTGCTTTTAAGAAAGAGAGACAAAAGAAAAATATCTTACTTCGTATCAGCTTATTTTTGATACTAAAACTCATTTACTCAAATTATTGAAATCTTTGTCAATTTCAACTATGCATAATTTTTTTTTCTTTCCAAAACTTCCAAAGATTTCCACTGCATAAACCTCTACAACTTCCTTACAGATTTTTGTCCTCTTTTTTTCTTTCTTCTATTTTGCTTTTTTTAGGCAAAAAAAAATGTTTTTTTTTCCCTCAACAAAATGTGTTTACTTTCTTTATACTTTCTGTTACTGAAAACATATATCCTACTTTCTTTGCATTCGAAGTTGTTTTTCTTACTATTTTTAGTTGTTTTAATTACATATATGAGAGATTTTAACCCTTGAAAATCTAAATTTCTAATGAAGCTAAGTAATCAGGAACTATTGCATCAGTATATTTTAGACACACAAATTTAAGAATACATTTTATAATCTCTAGAAACATTTTTAACAGGATTAAGATATCTTCATTAATAGACTCAAATCAATCTTTTAGTTGTTCTGGAATAAGAAGCAAAAATTAAGTAAACTTAGTCTTATTTAGCAATTAATGTTTCACTATTTTATCTTCCTTGGAAATAATCTAGATATTCACTAATTTCTATTATTTAACTTAACAAAACATTAGTGTTTCAATTTACCAAAAGATTTTGAAAAGTGATTCTTTTTTTTTTTTAATTTTAATGTGGTGACATTAATCAATCAGGGTACATAGATTCAGAGAAAACATCTCCAGGTTATTTTGACATTTGATTATGTTGCATACCCATCACCCAAAGTCAAACTGTCTTCCATCACCTTCTATCTGGTTTTCTTTGTGCCCCACCCCCCGTAACCACCACCCTCTTGTCCATGTCTCTGAGTCTCATTTTTATGTTCCACCTATGTATGGAATCATATAGTTCTTAGTTTTTTCTGATTTACTTATTTCATTCAGTATAATGTTATCAAGGTCCATCCATGTTGTTGTAAATGATCCGATGTCATCATTTCTTATGTCTGAGTAGTATTCCAGTATATATGGACCACATCTTCTTTATCCAATCATCTATTGAAGGGCTTTTTGGTTATTTCCATATCTTAGCCACTGTAAACAATGCTGCAATAAACATGGGGCTGCATCTGTCCTTATGTACCAGTGTTTCTAACTTATGGGGGTATATTCCCAGTAGTGAGATTGCTGGGTCATATGGTAGTTCTATTTTTAACTTTGTGAGGAACCACCATACTTTCTTTCATAGTGGTGTACTACTTTACATCCCCACCAGCAGTGAATGAGGGTTCCTTTTTATCCACAGCCTCTCCAACATTTGTTATTACCTGTCTTGTTGATAATAGCTAATCTAACAGGTGTGAGGTGGTATCTCATTGTAGTTTTGATTTGCATTTCTCTAATAACTATTGAAGATGAGCATCTTTTCATATATGTTGGCTATTTGTATTTCTTCCTGGGAGAAGTGTCTGTTCATGTCGTCTTCCAATTTTTTTATTGGATTGTTTGTTTGTTCTTGAGTTTTATGAGTTCTTTGTATATTTTGGATATTAGGCCCTTATCTGTACTATTGTTTGAAAATATCATCTCCCATTTAGTTGGCTGCCTGTTTGTTTTGTTGTCAGCTTCTTTTGCTATGCAAAAACTTTTTAGCCTGATGTGGTCTCATTCATTTATCTTTGCCTTCACTTCCCTTGCCTTTGGAGTCAAATTCATAAAGTGCTCTTTGTAACCAAGGACCATGAGATATTTTCCTTCTATACCCATTTCGTTTAGTGTTTTAAACATAAAGTGATATTGTATTTTATCAAATGCCTTTTCTGCATCTATTGATAAGATCATATGATTTTTGTTCTTTGTTTTGTTGATGTGGTGTATTACATTAACCATTCCCTTTACTGGGTATATACCCCAAAAACTCAGAAACATTGATTCGTAAAGATACATGTAGCCCCATGTTTATTGCAGCATTTTTCACAGTGGCGAAGACATGAAATCAACCAAAAAGATCTTCAATAGGTGACTGGATAAAGAAGTGTGGTACATATACACTGTGGAATACTACTCAGCCATAAGAAATGATGACATCGGATCATTTACAACAAAATGATAGGATCTTGATAACATTATTCGGAATGAAATAAGTAAATCAGAAAAAAACAAGAACTGCATTATTCCATACGTAGGTGGGACATAAAAACGAGACTAAGTGACATGGACAAGAGTGTGTTGGTTATGGGGTGGGGGGAGGGAGGGAGAAGGGGAGGGGCACAAAGAAAACCAGATAGAAAGTGACGGAGGACAATGTGACTTTGGGTGATGGGTATGCAACATAATTGAATGACAAGATAAACTGGACATGTTTTCTTTGAACATATGTACCCTGTTTTATTGATGTCACCCCATTAAAATTAATAAAAATTAAAAAGGATGTTGTTTAGCTACTTTGTAACTACTTATATATACTGCTTAATCTCTTCACCTTTTTCCCCAGTCTCCAAGAGTCCTCTGCTCTGACAGCTGTCAATCTTTTTTTATATCTGTGTCTGTTTCTATTTTGTTAATTTTTTGTATTATATTCCACATATAATTGAAATCATACAGTATTTGTCTTTCACTGACTGGTTTATTTCACTTAATATAATGCTATCTAGGTCCATCCATGCTAACGTAAAAAAATATGATTTCCTTCTTTTTTTTTTTTTTTTTTTTTTGTATTTTTCTGAAGCTGGAAACGGGGAGGCAGACAGACTTCCGCATGAGCCCGTCCAGGATCCACCCAGCACGCCCACCAGGGGGCCATGCTCTGCCCCTCTGGGGCTTTGCTCTGTCCCGACCAGAGCTACTCTATTGCCTGGGGCAGAGGCCACAGAACCATCCTCAGCACCTGGGCAAACTTTGCTCCAAGGGAGCATTGGCTGTGGGAGGGGAAGAGAGAGACAGAGAGGAAGGAGAGGGGGAGGGGTGTAGAAGCAGATGGGCGCCTCTCCTGTGTGCCCTGGCCGGGAATCGAACCCGGGACTTCCACACGCCAGGCCGATGCTCTACAATGGATCCAACTGGCCAGGGCCACCTTCTTTTCTTAAGGCTCAGTAGTACTCCATTATGTGAAGGTACCATGGCTTTGCTTTTATTTTTGGTGGCAGAGACAGAAAGAGTCAGAGAGAGGGACAGACAGACAGGAAAGGAGAGAGATGAGAAACATCAATTCTTCATTGCGGTTCCTTAGTTGTTCATTGATTGATTTCTCATATGTGCCTTGATGGTGGGGGGGGGAGCTCTACAGCAGACCAAGTGACCCCTTGCTCGAGCCAGCAACCTTGGGCTCCAGAAGGTGAGCCTTGCTCAAACCAGATGAGCCCGTGCTCAAGATGGGGTTCTAGGGGTCTCAAACCTGGGTCTTCCACATCCCAGTCCCACACTCTATCCACTGCGCCACCTCCTCCTGGTCAGGCACCATGACTTTTTTATTAACTCATCTACTGATGGGCACTTGGGTTCCTTCCAAATCTTGGCTATTGTAAATGACACTGCAACAAACAGGTGTGCATATGGTATGTTCTTTTGAATTAGTATTTTGGGTTTTCTCAGATATATTCCTAAAAGTAGAATTGCTGAGTCATAAGGCAATTCTATTTTTAATTTTTTGAGGAATTTCCACACTTTTCCATAGTAGTGGCACCAGTCTGCATTCCCACCAACAGTGCACTGTTGTTCCCTTTTTCCACATCTGCACCAACACTTGATGTTTGTTGATTTATTGATAATAGCCATTCTGACAGGTGTTAGGTGATATCTCATTGAGGTTGTGAGGTGATATCTTACTGAGGTTTTGATTTGCATTTCTTTGATGATTAGTGACCTTGAGCAACTTTTCATATGTCTATTGGTGATCTGAATGTCCTCCTTGGAAGAATATTTATTCAGGTCTTTTGCCCAGTTTTTAATTGGGTTGTCTGTTTTTCTGCTATTAAGTTGTCTGAATTTTTTGTAAATTTTGGATATTAACCATTTATTAGATATATCATTGGCAAATATGTTTTTCTATTTAGTATATTTTCTTTTTGTTTTGTTGATTGTTTCTTTTTCTATGCAAAAACTTTTTAGCTTGAGGTAGTCCCATTTGTTTATTTTTTCTTTTGTTTCCCTTGTCTGAAGAGATATATCAGAAAAGGAATATTGCTAAGGGAAATGTTCAATATTTTACGGCCTACAGTTTCTTTTAAAATTTTTATGGTTTCGAGTTTAACATTTAAATCTTTACTTCAGTTTGAGTTTATTCTTGTGTGTGGTATAAGAAGGTGCTCTAGTTTTATTTATTTATTTTACATGAAGCTTAGCACCCAGACCATGATGGCTAAGAATGGGTATCTTTGTCTTTTTTTCAATCTTTAACATGAGTGTCCAGACTATCTGCTGCTCCAAGAAATCACTAGGCAGGTTTTCATTGTAATCTCTGCTCTTTAACTTATTAAATTTCTCCAAATGAGGTAAATGAAACAGACTTGTTTGAGACTTTTAATGTTGCAAGACTGATAGAGAGTTGCTTTGACCCACCTAGCTTTTGTTATTGTTGTATTAAAACCTTTGTTTTAACTGCATCAATGTCCTTTTATTCATTTCATTTTTAATAACGATCTAAAAATTTCTATCCTGCTAAGGTGAGTCCTGTGATTCACCTATTTCTGTTTCCTCTCTGTGCAATCTCCATTAATTGCTTTTCATTTTTTATCTTATTTCTGTCAACACCAAAAATTCCAAACCTGTAGAGAATCTTTATGAGTTTATTTGAGTCAAACTAATGACATGCCTGGAAGCAAGATTTCAAATGCTCCAGAGAATGATAGTTTTGCATTTTTTTAAATATATATTCAAAACTAAGGAGGAAACGTTAGGGAAGATTACATAAAGGTGGGAGAAAGCAAGACTGGGAAATCTGTGTGATTGAATTACAGGATAGTTAACAAAATTATGTGCTCCTTTGAGGATGGTTATGGCTCCAACGGGTCTGAAAAGTGGATTACTTTTAGAATTTTAAAGGTGTGTTAATTTAGATGTACAAAAACAGTGGAAAAGGCTTTGCTTAAGGCAGAGATAAAACTTTTCTAGGCCTGAGTCTATTTACTATGACCTGTTAGAAATTTATGATCAGATCAACCTCTGAGTTAATTTTGGTAACTGAACTTGTCAGATTTATTACATAATTTTTTTAAAATTTATAATTCACCCTTTTTGTCATCAATAAATCTGAAGGAGTCATTAATAACCAAGTTTTTAGTTGAATAGTGTGGTCTAGCAGCACAAAGATGAGGCATTCTTAGTAAGTCCCTGTATCAATGCCCTCTGGTTGTTATGGTATACCATTTGGGATGGAGAAATACCATAACCATAAGATGTTGAGATGAAGCCAATATTTTCTTTCTTTTTTTTTCATTTATTTTTTTTTTAATTTTAGTTTTTAGAGAAGTGAGAGGTAGGGAAGAAGAGAGACAGACTCCTATATGCACTCCAACAGTGATACACCCAGCAAGCTCCCTATAGAGGGATGCTCTCCCCATCTGAGGCCGCTGCTTCATTGCTCAGCAACTGAGCCATCTCAGTGCCTGAGGTAAGGTCATGGAGACATCATCAGTGCACATGGCCAACATTTTTGAATCATTTGAGCTATGGCTGGAAGAGAGGAAGAGAGAAAGAGAGAGAGAGAAAGAGAGAGAGAGAAGGAACAGGAAGGAAGGTGGAGAAGCAGATGGCTGCATTTGTATGCCATGACTGGGAATCAAACCCAGGACTTCTACACACCAGGCCAGTGCTCTACCACTGAGCCAACCAGCCAGAGCTAAGGGCGATATTTTCAAAAGGGGAAGAGTAGGTAAATTGAAGCAGTTGGTCTTATCACTTGCATTGTAAAAAAATTCTCTGGATCTTTCTACCCTGTGAATTATCACAATCTAATTTTACAGTTCATTTTTTCTGTATTTAGCTTCTAGTTAACATTTACATAAGCCATAAAAAGAGTACTAAAAGTTATACATCTAATCGTTAACAGTTGGATTATATAAACAAAATATCCAAGGAACCAGTATCAACATTATTATAACTAACATTATTATAAGACAGGTAGAAACAATCAAACATTTGGTTTCTAAGTTCATCATTAATCTGTAGATATCCAGGCCTTGTCTGGTATTGGAATAGCTATTTACTTCTAATATCACTGACTTCTTATCCTTGAGGAGTCTTTGGTGCTTATGATAGGTGGAGGTGAGGGTCAGAGATTGAGGTAGGTATTCATTTGTGGTTAGATGCCTGATAAGTTCCCTTCCAATGAGGTTAGAAAGTGTCTTTTTTAATGTCCTTTCCAGTAAACAAAATTTCCAGGTGACAGTTAATAATCTTTAAAGTCTTTGTCCCCTGGAACTCACTGTGAAAGAAATGCCAATTTGACATTTTCTTGATGTTTCTTTATTAAAACTTGGCAATAGTATAAGATGTTTATTTTAATAAAGCCAGCTTTTAAGTTTCTTTATCTAACTTAAGTCCAGATTAAATCATTATGATGCATGAAATAATACCCCCCTCCAAAAAATGAGGCCTTGAAGAAACAAGAAGCCATCTTGGGTTTCCCATAGTCCAAACTATGTGTTTATTTTACAACCATTGTGTATATATACAGTATACCCTAGAAGTTTTTTGTATCTCTTTTATACAATGCTTACCATGCAATTTAACTTACCAAATAAGCTTAATTAGTTTAAAATATCTCTTTTATAAGGAGAGAAAACAAAAATATTTGAGGTTTTTTATTAAGGTAAATTTATGCACATGTATACTAGGATTTTTAACCCGTAAAACCTTTATATCTAATGAAAATGAAAAAATAAAATTTATGAAGACATTTTTTTAACCTCTAGGAACCTAAGCTCTTTTACTGGCAAATATATTTTATAATTTTGGAAACATTTGCTTCTTCAAAAAAAATCACAAAACGTATTCATTAACAGATCCTATTTTATCTTTTAGTTTCTCTGTAATAAAGAGCCAAAATAAGTAAGCCTATGTATAGTATGAGTTTTTGTCTATATAATTAATATTGCATTTTAACAATTTCAAGTAAAATGAAGACAAGTCTATTGTACTTAAACTAACAAACTGAAACAATTTTTTATTTCCTAAGGATTAATCTTAGATCAAGTGAACCTGAAAAGCATTTGCATTACTTTCTATATTTCTGATTTATTATATTAATTTTAACAATGCTGTCTGAAGGTGGAAAAGTATATCACATTTACAGCACACAAATATAGACACACATAGGCAGGAACAGAGACTTGTTAGCCATGAACAGAACTTACTAGTTTATGAAGAAAAGTCTATACAAATTTTGTCTTGGCAGCTGAGAAAAGAAGACAATTTTTATCTGTTCTTTAAAAGTTAAGTTCAAATTGATATTTCTCTTTTTAAAATAGGAACAAATGTTTTATTTCTCAAAATGATCTAAAAGCACCTGACCAGGCAGTGGCTAGTGGGTAGAGTGTCAAACTGGGATGCAGAAGGACCCAAGTTTGAGACCCCGAGGTCACCAGCTTGAGCACGGGCCCATCTGGTTTGAGCAAAAGCTCACCAGCTTGGACCCAAGGTCGCTGGCTCGAGCAAGGGGTTACTCAATCTGCTGAAGGCCTGCAGTCAAGGCACTTATGAGAAAGCAATCAATGAACAACTAAGGTGTTGCAATGCGCAACGAAAAACTAATGATTGATGCTTCTCATCTCTCTGTTCCTGTCTGTCCCTGTCTATCCCTCTCTGTGACTCTCTCTCTGTCTCTGTAAAAAAAAAAGTGTCTAAAAGCTTCAATTTTGTCTGTGTAAACTTCAACCTCTATGACTACTTATATTTTTAAAATCCAACAACACAAGGGATCCAACAAATTATAATCTATATGCAATGCACCATGGAAATGCCACATGAATATGCTCCATCACCCAGATGTCAGTTGCTAAACCACAAACTGACTCTTTTTTTTTTAATTTAAAATTTTAATTTTTAATTCATTGTGTTGACATGGTTTCAAGTGTCCCACTCCTCAGCATAACACCCTTTACCCTCAACATTGTGCCTAACTTGTGTACCATGTAAAGTCTTTTTCTACCCCCATTTCACCCCTTTTTCCGCTCCTCCACCCATCTCCACTCTCCTTTCCCTCTGGCTGCTACTACCCTGTTGTCTGTATCTATGTGTTATGTATTGGCTAATCCTTTCGCCTTCTCTGATCTGGGACAACTGTTTTAATACCTCAAAAAATTCAGTTGGCACCTAAACAACATCATGGGTCTATCCATTTATCTAAATCCTCTTTTCTGAAGCTTTGACAGACCCATTATATATGCTTTCTATTCATTCTGCCTAATTTTATAAAGAGCTTTTTAAGATTGCGCATGCAAAAGATTAATTTAGAAATATCAAAGGATCCTCATCTCAGCTATCTTCCTGCAAAAGCATTTAAGGGCAACTGAGTTTTGTGGGGTTTCTCAGCCTCAGAGGTAAAATTTTCAGTGTTAATTTTGGTTTTCCTTTGAAATTGTAGAGTCTAAAATTTTTCTAGAAAAAAACTATCCTTTACATGCAAATCTTTGGAAGAGCCATATGTGGGAGATATCCCTATTGGCCTGCTTCATGCCCTAGAAAAAATTTTTTTTCTGGCAATCTCATGAACATTCTTAGTCAAATAAGAATATCCAAAGTTTGGGTTGGAAAGCATGTGTTTTCTCTCCTTCAAAGCTAAAGAGAATTCAGTCCCTTGTTTAACCAGAGAAGATTTTAAGGCTCATGGTAAGTGATTCAATAAAAAGCCCAAATTAAAAGCAACCAGCCATTTTTCTTCTCTTTTCCCTGGATTATGTCAACTCTTACCCATTTTGAGGATTTAAAAACAGAAACAACAGCTCAAATAAATTCAAGATGAGCCACTTAAAGCAGGTAACTCTGGATTTCTAAGACAAAAACCACCAAGCTTAGCCAATGCAAAAACGAGGCCCAGTGGGGCACAATGGGCCTCTGCTGACACCAAACATTATGTCTGGGCTGCAGGTTGGTCTTGGGTGGGCTTCTTCAGAATCTTGCCAATTATGCCAAGTAAATGTCACTGTAAGAAATGTCAGAACCTATAGGGAATTTTAATATGAGTTTATTTGAGCCAAAATGATGACATGCCTGGAAGCAAGATCTCAAATGCTCCAGAGTAAGGTAGTTTTGCTGTTCTTTTTATACATTTGGAATTAAGGAGGGAACATAAGGAAGATTACGTGAAAGTGGGAGAAGGCAAGGATGGGAAAGCTCTATGATTGAATTACAGGATAGTTAACAAGATTAGGTGCTCCCCTGAATGTGGTTATGGCTCCAAGGGGTCTGGAAAATAGGATTAATTCTGGCATTTCAAAGGTATGTTAAATTAGATGAACAAGAATAGTGGAAACAGCTTAGTTTATGGCAAAGATAAACCTTTTATAGGCCTGGGGTATTACTACCCAATATAACCTGCCTAGTTAGAAATTCATGATCAGATCATCTTGTGAAGTTACATTCAGTCATTGAATTTGTCAGCTTTATTGCATAGTCGCTTTTTAATTCACATTTCTTAAGAATACAAAAAAAATTCAAATAGTTGGGAAGAGCCCTTTGATGCTCTTCCCATTCTCATGTTAATTAATGTAATATTGTTATTATCATCTATAAGACACACAAAGAGAAACTGAGATAGCAAATTTGATAAGGTTTCCCAAATGGACCCCCCCCTTTTTTTTTTTTAGTAAAAGAGATCTTAAGCTTAGTTGTTATATTTCTTTGTATCCACTTTTTAATCTTGTTTTTTGAGAGTTATTAATAAAATAGCTGTTAGGATGACAGCACTCTAAAATGTTTCCAATTTAGAAGTTTTTCTAATGCAAAGATCAATTATTCAGCATTGACAGTAAGAGCTATTAATCTCAATAGTGATTCAAACTAATAAGCAAATTTTATAGCTTAACCAAGAAGGTAGGCATCCACAAGAGTGTAAGGATAAAGCCTCTTTATGATATCCCAAATTTCACTCCTAGAGTTAGAAACAGCCCTTCCAAAACACAGGGTATCATGTGTTTTCCTCTCTTTTAAAGAGAATAAAGTAATTGCCAAGCCAAAAGTTCACCCATATTTTTAGATTGTGTAAGTTTATATCCACAGCCTACTTGACTTCTCACCAGATGCACTTGCATCCTTTAGGTGCTGGAAAATTAGAATATTAAGGAGCTCTGTTTTTCTTGCCCAGGAAGAAAAGAACTAACAAAACCCATGAGTACTCACACTAAATAACCAACAGTTGTTAAACTCAAGGAACTAGCTACACAAATATTTTCTCCTGCTATTCTAAATTTAGAAAGAGAAAAAGAGATTCTCCCTACTCTTGCTTTGCACTATAACCTAGCAACAGAGCTCTGAGGTGTGTGACAACGTGAGAACTAGAACTTTCTTGAGGTTTGTTTCAGATCTCCAGGGTCCTTTTATTTGCGGTGATACCAAAGCAAACAGTGTCTAGCCAGTAAATTCTCCTGGCTACCTTGAAAAAATATAAGGGCTCTGGCTGGTTAAATAAGAGGATAGAGCATGGGCCTGGCATGTGGACATGCCAGATTCGATCCCCAGTCAGGGCACACAGGAGAAGCAATCATCTGCTTATCCACCCTTCCCCCTCCCTCTCTGTCTCCCCCTTCTCTCTCTCTTCCGCTCCTGCAGCTGGTGGCTTGGTTGATCTGAATCTCAGTTCCCGAAGGGGTTGCCAGGCAGATCCTGGTCTTGGTACATGCAAGAGTCTGTTTTTCCATCTCCCCTCCTCTCATCTTAAAAACATGTATAAAAGTGAAAAAATAAATCTTATTCTACCCTATAATTCTACTGAATGACCTACTAATCAAATAGACATGAGACAGATTAACAGGAGAAAACAACAAAATGTATTACATATGTTCACATGTAGGTTCCATGATAATAGGGGACCCAAAGAGAAATCAGGCAGTTGGGGCTGGTATGCCCTCTTGAACTAAGGAGAAAGGCAGGGTTGTGGTTTGTACTTTCAAAGGGCAGAAAAGCAATTCACATGAAGGTGGAAAATTAAGTGTTTAGTGAACGAGTGTTTGCTGAGGCATCTTTAATAACAGGACACAGAGAGGATTTTAATCAAATAGGCCTTGCTAGATTCCTCCTTGTCTAACACTGTAGTCTCTACTAAACTACACATATCGATAAGAGTAACTCCCTTCCTGGAGCAGGTCTTCTATCTAAGTTTTTTAGTCAGTCAGAGAGAAGGTCAAAAGTTTTTTCTGAGTCTTTCATTTCTCAAAATTAACTGGCCTAAAACAGTATCTCAAAAATGCATATTTTGAGGTAGAAATCTGCACCTATTCACATATATACCTAAATCTTATATATATTTTGCTTTATTTTAAAAATATTTTATTTATCGATTTTAGAGAAAGAGAAGGAAAGGGTGAGGGAAAAACAGGAAGCACTAGCTCGTAGTTGATTCTCCTGTGTGCCTTCACCCAGCAAGCCTAGGATTTCAAACCAGCAACCTCAGCATTCCATATTGATGCTTAATTCACTGCACCACCACAAGTCAAAATGAATTTTATATATTTTCTGAAATTTAGTTATTATTCAACAGAAGCAAGTTTGAAGCTCTATTGCAATTCATTTATGCAATTAATTGTTGACACTGAACTTTTTCGTCAAAATTTATGACCCTTTCGGAACATGTTAAGCTGGTTTATTGCTACTATAATAGCAACAGTGCTTGCTATAAGACATCCATGCAGAGATAGTATTATAGAGACAGCCTGCAAATGTCTTACTCAGAAAGCAGAGGCTATCCTGATAAGATTGATAATTCATTAAACTTTTTGATTTAGATGAAATAGAATACCTCTCCTGGACAAGCCACCCAGAGCAAAGAAAGGAACTAAAGTAGGTCAACTGATTACCATCAGTATCATTTATTAAGGTACAACCGAATAATAGAATTAACAGAATAACATATCACTAAGAGGGAGATTGTGAATATCAAATGCAATAAGGTTTTGGTGGTAACACAGTAAATAAAGGTTACTTTGTTTTCTCTTAATTTTGTATTCTATACCCTTCTAAAAAATCATCTCTCTTTCTTCCCTGGCTTCTAAATTGTTGGAGAATAAAAGAGAGGGAACAGGAGAACCAACAAGTGTGATATATTTTTAAAATAAATTATTTTTTTAATGTGACGTATAGGTTACTATTAAATCATTTCAAGGAATGTGTATAACAACCTAAATGATGAAAATGAATAGGTAAATTTTAGTGTAGTGCTAGCTTATCACTGTACATGGGTAACTTTATCTTGTTATTATACAAACATGATGAGATAAGCACATTACTCTGTCCATTGTGCAAAGCTGATCATTGAAGTTCAGAGATTATGTAATCAGGGTTACACAACCGAGAATTTGAACCCAATTCTCTCTGATTCTGTCATACATACGTAAGTGTCAAAAAAGAAATTGGGTTATTCAGTGAAAAAAACAGGTTCCAATTTTACTAAACTTAGTAATTCTGATAAGGAAGTATAATGTCTCTAGGATTGATTTACAGACCAATTTTATTGATAGAATCTTGAGCTTTATGCCATTGGTTCCTCAGACCAATGTTAAAAAATATTAATGATAATTTATTCTTGTTTTTAAGTGCAAGCATAATATTGTAATACAACTAGACTAGACCATCAAAATTTGTGAAACAATTTCTATCATAATTTTATAGCAGTTGGTAAAGAGTACTTTTGTATACTATAACCTGTGAAGGAGTCTTAAGTTTCCTCTAATGATAGATTTTTTTCCCACATGTAGGTAGTTGTTCTCATATGTATCAGAGACATACAAGTACTAAAAAGATAGAGCTATTGGTGGAAAGAGTGATGATATTTAAAAACTCATTTCTTTTTGGTATCTTCTTTTTTTCCAGTTTCATTTTCTCTTGTTCTTCTGTGCCATGTGTTCGGTGCAGTAGGATAGGTATGGGATTGTCATCTGTCTAGAAATCCCAACCTGCCCCTTGTTCTCTGTCCACCAGCCCCAGGAATGGAGTCTAAGTGAAAAGGAGCAGGAAAGGGGATGGTTCATTCAGCTGAGCTTGAGGCTTTTCTCCCTAAAACCCCCCCTTTTTTTTCACTCTCACATTTTCAAAATACTTTCAGCCATCACAAAAGTAAGGCCTAGGATGCCAGAGTTAGGCCCTATTCCTTGTTTAAAACTAGTGTGAAAAAGAACGGATCGGTTTAGTTTTAGCAGCAGATTGATCAGTGTCGGTCGTTTTGACCAAAGCACCCTGGTAATGTAAAAGGCTATGGATGTGGAAACCTGAGTGTGGGATATCTGGAGACTCTTTCTAATATCTTCATAATTTGCCTGTAAATCTAAAACTATCCCCAAATTAAAAAAAAATTAGAAAATGGATTTTTAAAAAATCATGTATATTGCATTTCAGTTTGTAAGGGTAACCAATCATAGGAATTTGGGCTCTGAGTTTCATTCAGGACTATCATATAGATTTTTTCTGTACGTGCCCTAAGGACAAGGATGTGATGTTAGCTAGAGGAATTCTCAGTAGTTAAATAATTAATTCAACATTGCATCCATATCTTTTCTCCTCAGGGACACAGTTAAAACTCAATATACCTTTTATCTATGATTATAGAAAACATGACACATAAGTATTCTTTCCTTTGGACCAAGGTGGTTGAGGCAGAAGGAATAGGGCCACGGGATACAAATTAGGATAGACTTATTTTTACATCCACTTCCCAATAAAAGCAACATGTCCTGAGTACTTAATCTGATTGCCCTCCTGCTGGGTCTGAAAGAAATTAGAAGTCCTAGAATGCTCCGAGAGCTCAAAGCTTTCATCAACAACTTGAACCTTCTTGCCTTAGCCATCAATTACACTGGTTATCCTTGACTCAGATTATTTTAATTAAAATTAAATAGGACAGCTTTAGAAGAGTTACTTGACCTGGACCTACTCAAGTTTACACAATAAGTCATCCTCATTATCACCCCCCTGTGAATGGGTTTGGTTGCTTTCCTTCAAGTGTACTAGCTTTACAATGAAAGCAAAACATTCTATTGGGCTGCTATGAAAGGCTCAAATACTGAAAACACATCTTTTATTAACAAGAAACAACCCATTGATTCAGGCTAGAGATGTACTCCACAAAAAAGGTCAAACAAATCCCCCATTTGCCAAAGTGTTTTCAGGGATGGTAGGCTCCCTTTAGCTCTCCAAAAAGCATGTCATTTTTCTCACAGATATAAAGCCTCTCAAACATGCTAAAGAGCTTGACTAAAGTGCAAACTGAAAAGCAGGAAAGTGAAGGCCACTTAATAGGTTTGAAATCCAAAGAGAGCATTCTTTGTTGGCCAGTTCCAGAGGGGTTTGTGATTGGGAAATAAACTATCTACCTATATTCTTTTGCATTGTTGGAATAGACTCCCAGGCAGATGGAAAGGTTAAAAGGACTGGGTACACCAGCTATGCACATACTTGTCCCTGTGGAGAAAGCCCTGACAAAAGGCAGTCCACAGGATTCCTTACAGAGTTCTATAACCAGCTCTATTTCTTGAGCAGATAGGTAATTTTTTTATGCTGCTGTTCAAATGATTGTGAACTTGTTTGTGGAATGAAGTAAAATGCGAGGAGTTAAATGAGCAGACATAGAGGATACACTGTGTGGATATTGTAGATTGTTTGTGTAGTTATAGAAAGAAAACAAAATTGAGAGTGCACAATTTGCCAATAAAGAATGAATTGATGGAAATAAGATAATTGTAAAATTCTTATCTAAGTAGTTACAGGATTTTCTAGAAAAGTACTTTTTAAGTGAAAGGAATAAAATGATTAGTTATAATGCTAGGCATTTGGACAATAGCAGACAAGCACACAAAGAACATTCAACATATTCTGGTTCTGGGAAACAAGTACAAAAGATCTATAGTAAAGCAATCAACGAACAACTAAGATGCCACTACTATGTGTTGATGCTTCCTCTCCCTCCCTTCTTGTCTATCAGTCTGTCTCTCTTGGTAAAAACAAACAAACAAACAAACAAGAAAACAAACAAACAAAAAACTGTATTGTATCTTATAAAACCGAGGTTTACTCAGAGATGCCTTACCTGAGAAAATACTTCAAAAATCAAATCTTTTGACCAGATAATTGTATTATTAGATATCCACTGTACAGAAATATTTGCACATGCTTGGAAATGATGTGTGTGTAAGGAAGATCATTGCCTTCTTTACTATAATAGCAAAAACATAAAAACCAGCTGAGTGTTCATCAATGAAGAAATATTTTATTATATAGGTGTTATGGTTTGAATGTTTGTGTATGTCCCCAAATCCATATGCTTAAATCCTAGTAACCCCTAAGGTAATAGTATTAGGGGGTGGATTCTTTGAGCTGTGATTGGATCATGAAGGTGAAGACTTCATGTTTCGGATTAGTGCCCTTATAAGAAACCCTGCAAAATGAGTTTGCTCTTTCTGCCATATGAGATAACAGTGAAAAGACAGCTATGAACAGGAAGCAGGAACTCATCAGACAATTAATCTGCCAGGTACCTTGATCTCAAACTTTCCAACCTCTAAAACAGTGGGAAATACATTTCTGTTATTTAAAAGCTCCCCAGCTTATAGAATTTTAAAAAATAGGAACCCCGACAGACTTAGACAATAATAACCATATTATAGTATATATCATAGCTGTTTAAAAATAAAGTACTAACATTAAAATATTGCTAATATATTGTAAAATGAAGAAAGATAGTGATAGTACAATATATTTTGTATGATGCTATTTATGTAATAAAACACACCAAATTGTATGTTTGCATGTGTATGTAATTTCAGGTAACATCAATAGAACACTCTTTGAGGGGAACATTAGCATATAGGATAGTAGTTGAGGATGTGAACTCCTTAGAACAGTGGTGACCAGGGTTAGAGGGAGGGAGAGAAAACCAGAAGATGTTGTTCAAAGAGTACAGAGTTGCAATTTATGGAGGATGAATAAGCCTAGAGACCTCACAGACTGCATGATGACTATACTCTATTGAAAACTGGAAATTTGTTAAGAGACTGGATTTCAAGTACTTTCATCAAAAAAGAAAAAAAAATGATGTCGGGAGAAAATATGTTAAATTGACTTCAGTAATTATTGAACTATGTATATGTAATTGTTATATTGTGTACCTTAAACATCTGTACATATCTTTTTTCTTCACAGAAAGAATGTGAACTCTAGAATCAGATGGTCTGGGCTTCATAAACAAGTCAGTTCTTCCATTTACTAGTGGTGTCAACTTGGACAAGTTATTTATGCCCTTTAAGCCTTAGTTTCTTTAAGTAAATAACTGCTTGGCACATAATAAATGGTAAATAAATGTTAGGTATTATTGTTGTATGAACTGTGCACTGTGCTAAGTGCCTTACATGTTATTATTTCATAGCCACTCTATAAAGTAAATATTAGTATTATTCTCATTTTTCAGAGAAAGATATTAAATGAGAAATGTGAACCGATGTGTCTAAGGCCACATAGTTGTCAAACCTCAGAGCTTATATTTGAATCCAAGTAGCTGATGCTAATAGTTGTATTCTTAACCACAACTTTATATTGCTTCTCTTTACACATACACACATACCTACACAGACACAGATACACACCCACGTACATCTGTGCACACACATATACACACTGGTCTGGAAAGAGATATGCTAGTTGTTAACTTTGGATGGGCCGTGGCATACTGCTGAAAAGAGACTATTTTTTTTAATCAATATTTTCCCACAGACATGTTTATCAAAACACTGTTTATCAAAAGACAAGATCAAAAGAGTGAAATGGCAAACAAGGCACAGAATGATAGGAGACATTAGCAATGCATAAAACTGACAAAAACTAGTATATAGAAAATGAAAAGAACTACAAATCAGTAAGAATAAGGTAGAAAAACAAAAAATCAACAAAATATTTGAAATGACACTTTAGAAAGAAGAAATACAAAATGGCTAAGAAACATATAAAAATGCTTTTGAACTCAATGTTTAGAGATACAAATTATAATCAGAATGAGATGTACATTGAGAATATCAGTGAGTAAAATTTTGTGTTTTGTGATCTAGAAGTCTTTATCAGCAAGCAGAAGAATAGTAGTTTAAAAAAAATTTTTTCAGAATGTGAAGTAGCAGTGCTTTAAATGGAGGATGCTTGTAGGCTCCTTGAGTGCACACCAAGGAGCTGGGATACTCAGACCTATTTTCACTGAAGAAGGTAACACTGAACAGGTGATTGAGCTGTCCCCAAACAAAGGCAATGGATATTTATTTACTCTGTAAGTTTATTCCTTTGTCATACATTGGTTAAAAGCTTTTCCTCACCTGCCGTAAGCTTTGTTTGAGGGTCCTAAAAATGTATTAAACATCATCTTTTTTATGTGAGCACCAGTGCATAATAACTCAGATAAATGTACACAAAATTATTCATTATTTCTTGGATAAAAAGTAGATCATCATTACTCTACAGGAATGATTTAAATCCTTGTTGAAGGACACTAGACCCAGATAGTTTTGGTCAGCTTATGACTTCTGGTCGGCCATTAAATTGCACTTCAAAGTCCTCTCTTTCCCATTGACAGAATGTATGAGAAGAGTCTTCCTTCACGCTTGCATAACCTTTGCCATCAAAGCACTTTACTGGCTTTCATTCCATCACTTTGTCTCGTTCTGACATTTGCCATGTCTTTCTCTATCGTGAGAGTGTAGCTTATAACTAATGTCCCTGAAAGCTCATGAGTGCAGAATGCCTGGTAATAAAAAGGAAAGTCTGCTATTTCTTAGACACACAGAATACCTGAAAGTTAAAGCTAAAAGAAATGCTGAGTGCTAAGATCTTTTCAGATTGAAGATTTTAGTGCACAGAGCCATAAGTGATGTAGAGATGACGTGTTGGAAAATTGTAAATGTGAAACCTATATAATTATATTAACCAATGTAACCCAAATAAATTATATATATATATATATATATATTTTTTTTGCATAGAGTTACAGGTGAGTGTCAGGAGATATAAATAATGTGCTCAGCTCTTACTCTTGTGATATCTTGGATAGGTCACTACAATTCTCTGGTCTTCTATTTCTTAATCAGTTACATAGAAATATTGTCAAAAGGCTTTATGCTGACTTCGATGATCTAATATGAAAACAAAATCACAGTTCGCCCTGATTATTCTAGAAATCATACAAGGGAATAGATATGTTTAATTTTTTTTAAAAAATTGAATGTTAATTAAATTTTTGAAATACACATTTTGGCTATCCAAGAAGAGAAACATTGCATTGCAAAACGTTTTGTAGAGGAAAAAGAAATGATTTTAGAGCTTTGTAAGGGGAAACATGCATTCTCCTTCATATCGTAAAGCACTAAGTTAGGTTCTCTGAAATCTCAATTCTATCTCTGCAATCAGAAAGATCTGCAGCCTTGGACAAATTACTCAGTTTACAAATTCTAGATTATTATTAAGCTCCTTTCAGAGTTACTCAAAATTTTAACTATTTTAATTTAAAAATATTATAATATTACCTCCAATTGGTACAGTCTGGATTTTCTTTTAAAAAAAAAAGTTGTCCTATAATAGCTAAAGGTTAAAGTTCTGTGTCTGAATTTGACATATCCACATCGGATCTTGATTATAATCACTGTATTATTTTAGAAGCCATCATTGCAATAAAAGAGCTTTAAAAATGCAAACAATACCATGCTGAGGAGAGACTGAGAAGATGAGTAGAAAGGTATATTTAAAATCAGTAACTCCATAGGTGAAGTAAAGGACTGAGGAGTTGTGAGAGCAAAAAGCTGCCTATCGGTGAAGGGTTATGTCTTGAATGTGACTAAGAAGAATAGTGACTCTGAGTTTAACCATCTGTTAACTGCTTTGTGACCTTTGAAAAATGAATTAGTCTCATTTCAAACCGAGATGATTGAAAGCCCACCTTGCAAACATATCTGTATGGTTGGATGAAAATGACTCCCTTTTTAGCAGAACAATTTTAAGGATCTAGTGCTCACATATTCATCCTCTGGTTTCCTTCTGTACAACTTACACACAGACTCGCAAAAGACCACAAGGACTTGATCTAAAGCCTCTCTTGTTTAGGAACACATTTAAGGACACCATTATATTTCTAAGACACAATTATATTTCCAGAAGCGTACATCAGCAATATATTTCTTTTTCTGACAATTACTATTGGATTATTCTAAAGGATGCCAAAGTGGATGAAATAAAAGTAAAAAGAAATGGCAATAACATAAAAAGTTGTTCACAATGTAATGATCTAATTAGCTGGTCAGATCCAACTCATATTTTGGTAACTGTGAAAAAGTCATAATCACTAGAAGCAACAAAAATATTCCTTATATTTTGCAAAAGACTAAATGTTTTCTAAATTATATTGTAAGTGATGGAAATAAGCAACCATAAGGTACTGAGTTTTCTCATCTAAGAATAGTATATCTTTTCATATATTCTAGCTTTATATTAATGTTCCTCTCTAGAGTTTTGTTGTTCCTTTCCTATATAGGTTTATCATGTTTTGTTTCTGATGCATGTCTCTGAAAATTCAATAATAAAGTATGTTAGAAAAAGTTAATGCAAAAAAAAAGTTAATGCAAGCAACAAAAGTAGTCTATAAAATAATATATAGGTTAACATAATCTCATTCATCTTATTTTATATCTTTGTCCAATGGTTCAATATAAAACAGTATTCAGAATTTGTTAAGAATTTCAATGTGAAAATTAATTCAGTTTAAAATATATACATAGAATTTGGTTTATCTTTGTCATTATATGATGTTTCAGAAGCAATTATAAAATAAAATTACATACTTGGAAATATAAGTTGCAATATTTAGAATATAAGATATATAACATGAATGTATGAACAACTTTTATAAACCAGTAAGTAAAATGAAACACCTCAATAAAATATTTATTAAATATATGTAGGCCATTCACAAAATTAGAAGTATAAATGTTCAGTAAACATTTTCAGAATCTTTAGCCTTACTAACATTTGAAAAAACACATGATAATGCAAAAATTTAAAAAGCTCCAGTGGCGCAATCGGTTAGCGTGCAGTACTTATATGATAATGCAAAAATTTAAGGTTATTTTCGACCAAACATTTTACTAAAGGGAAAAAAATACATTATATTGTTAGATAAAGGTAAATTGTTGTAACACTTTTTACAAGAAAAAATTTAAAACATGTATTAAAATTTAAAAAGGACATAATTCTAGAAGTTATCATGCTATATGTTGTAATAAGAGTCATCCATTCAAATATACACTACTTCAATGTCAAGGAGATAAAAGGTCTTAAAATTTCTATATTCATACAAGCTGGAAAACATAATAGTAGAGTAGCTATAAACTAAATATTAGCCTTGCCAGTTATGAGCTGTGTGACCTTGTCACATTACTCTGAACTTCAATTTCTTTAGGTGTAAGACAAAAATACAAATACATGTTTTGCAGAATGCACAGAATTTGGTGGGGCACTAATTTTAGCATGCTGTATGAGGTTGAATAGTGTCTCTGTCAAATTCAAAATGTATGACCTACTTGAAACCTATGTATGTGACCTTATTTGGAATTAGGACCTTTGCATATAATAAAATCAAATGAGGTCCTACTGGATTAAGAAAGGCCCTAAATCCAACATAACAAGTGCCTTTATAAGAAGAGAAAAATATGGACAGAGTCTCAAGCCCACAGGGAGAAGGTCAAGGGAAGACAGAGGCAGAGATTAGAATGATGCATCTGCAAGTCAAGGGATGCAAGGATGGTCAGTAATCCAGAACGTAGAAAAGGCGAGAATGGATTCTCCCTAGACATTCAAAGGGATCATAGGCCTACTGACACTTCAATTTCAGATTACTGGCTTCCAAGACTATGAGAGAATAAATTTCTGTTATTTGAAACCACCAAGTTTGTAGTACTTTATTACAATAGCCCTAGGACACTAATATATTTGTATGTAGCACTACATTTTGCAAAGTAAGAGTTCATTAAAAAGAAACTATTTTTGTGTATTGATGACAAACTCCTCTTATATATTATTTTACTTTATGGTTTATACTTTGTGATGTAGGTGGTTTTATTATTTCCATTTATTTTTTAAGCTTAAAATCAAGATGCTAAATATTTTCTCTTAGGGCATAAAATTAAGAAGTAACTGACATTTATTTCATATTTACTTGACTAAAATACTCAAAATTTTAAGCATCACTTGACATTCCTGTTTTAAATTTTACCCCAAATGCTGAAAGATAACTAGGCCAACTTGTCTTCACTAAGTCTTGAACTGTCTATTGGGAAATCTTAGAATCATCACATGCCTTTGTGTGACACATAAGAAATGCATAAGAAATTCCAGATACTCAATAGACTTTTCAATGACCAGGACTAAAAAGCTTGATAAACAAGGCTGGTAAGTGATAATAGTTAAAACAATTAGGTCCAAAATTAAAACTACTAGAAATGGTTTAATCAATCATACTTATTCTTATGTGTTGTATGTGAGCAAATCTTCCCATTGGAAGAAAATAAGCTAGGCTAAGAGTTCAAATTCACATCAGTACTTTACATAGTAAAAAGAAAGGATGTAGTAATAGTTTTTAAATTGTTAGGTCATTATTTCAATTCCCTAAACAACTAAATCTTAAAAGACTGTCAAAGCGGAAATTTGAATCAAGTATTCAAAGTTCATAAAATGTCTCCTCAAAACTCATGTAAATTTATTTTAAGTTATGAATCATGTTATATAACCAGTAAGCACATTATTAATCTTTATGACTCATTCTCCAAATAACCACAAATTTTCTGTAGTGATAATAAAACCATTGAATGCCAGGTTTTCAGTGATGTTTACATCTAAAGTTGCATTGGAGGCTGTGTTAAGTATAGGAAGAAAGTATCTCTAGAAGCTAACCCTAGACTCCTTCATCACCTAAAACTGCACTCCATTTGAAATCTCTACGAAGGAGAAGAGGGCTTTCCATTCCATCAAAGCCCAATTCAGAGTGTCCTACCTCCATGAATTCTTCTCCAATGATTTCAGCCCACAATGATCACCCTCTTCTGAGATATCTTATTGAGCTTGTCCTTAAGGCAGTTGCTTTAAAAAAATTAGTTTTATTTTACTGATTTTTTAGAGAGCGGAAGAGAGAGGGCAGGAGAGAGAGATAAGAACATCTGTCTCTGTGTGTGCCCTGACTGGGGTTCGAACTTGCAACTTTTGTGCTCTGGATTAATGCTCTAACCAACAAAGCTATCTGGCCGGGTCAATGCACTTTTTTCCTTAACATTATTGTGTACTTATGTGCCAGACATTATGAAAGACACATAGCATACATTATACCATTTATTGCTCAAAAAAAGCTGTGAGGCAGGGATTTGTGTAGATGATCTGTGGACATGCATAAGGATGACAGTCTCATTATGCTGAACTTTACCTGGTATCATGTCTCTAGGGGCCCTAAACAATGTTATTATTGTCCAGAAATCCCAGATAAATAAGCCTCATCCCTTCAAGGGCTTCTCAAGGGCAACAAAGAAAAGAATTGCACTCTTAACAATTTCCACATCATTTTGCAAAGTTCTAGGTTCCAAATAGGTACTTCACAAACCATTTTTGTATGATGGATGCTAAGTTGGGAAAGAAGCATGCTGTAGTGAAAAGAAGATTCCATTGGAAATCAAGAGACATAAGTCACACAGTTGTGATAGTGAGGAAGCAATCTTTCTGAGCTTCATTTGATTTTCCATAACATAAAGGGAATAGATTAGAAGATCTCTGATCTCTGACACTCTTTCTCGCTCTGACACCATAATGTAGACCAAAAGGTGCAAGGAACTGTTAATTAGAAAGCAAAGTTTTTCCTAACGTGTGGTGGTGCAGTGGATGGGAGGTCGACCTGGAATGCTGAGGTCTCTAGTTTAAGACTTTGGGCTTGCCTAGTTAAGGCACTTATAGGAGTTGATGCTTCTTGCTCCTCATCCTTTGCCTTTTCAAAAAAAGAAAAGAAAGCAGTTTTACCTACGACAATCAAAGTAGGCTGAAAAAATATTTTAAGAGTACAGTGTAAGGTATAAAAATGTCAAATCACTATATTTTACCTCTGAAACTAATGTAACAAATATAAGATTGTATACCAACTATACTTAAATAAAGACATGAATTTCAGAAAAGAGCACTTCAAATATTTTTTGCATAGGGCATTGCCCCTGCCATCCCTGTAGAGCAGCCACAGTACCAGGTAGAAATGAAGCAAGATCTTTTGGGTGAAGAAGATGCATAAATTTGATTCTTTTAAAGGCAGAACTGAAATAGGCTCCCACTCCCCTCCAGTGCTTTCTTTACAATATACTCAAAGTGGTCTTTCTAGAGTTACAAACAAATCCTTTAACCAGCATGATTAAAATCCTTCCTTGGCTTTCATGAGCTTTTTGGAGAAATATAAGATCCTTAGGTGATCTCTAAGGCCTTCCTAGATCAGACACCCTCTTAAAATTCTAACCTCAACTTTTATTGCTGTCTACTTCAAAATCTTTATTCTAGGCTTTTAGCCATATTCAACTTTTTTTCAGATACCCAAATGAGCTACAAGTACATTCTTCTGTGAGCATTTGAATAGACTTATCAAATCAAAATGCTGAGTATATATTACAGGTAAAAAAAGCAATTTCATGTTTTTAGCAGAACTATTCACAATAACGAGAAACTGAAAATAACACCAGGATCCATCATCTAATCGATGGAGAAATGAAAGGCAGTATACCCGCACAATGGCCTGGCATAGTATTCAGCCATAAAAAGGAATAAAAGATTGACACATGCTATGGCATAGATAAACCTTGAAAACCTTATGCTCAATGAGAAGAGCTAGACACAGAAGACCACATATTGTGTAATGGCATTTAAATAAAGTGTCCATAACAGGAAAATCCATAGAGTCACAGAGAAGATGAGTAGTTGCCAGAACTGGGAGGGAGACTGAATGAGGAATGACTGCTAATGGCTATAATGTTTCCATGTGAGGTGATAAAATCATGTTCTAAAATTAGATTTTTAGAGATGGTGGCATGATTTTATGAATACTAAACAGCATTAATTTATACAATTTAAATGGTTTAATTGTATGTTGTTTGAATTATATTTCAACATAGATGTTAAAATGCAGTTGATGATTTTTTGAAAGTTATAATAGAAGGGGCAAAAAAGCAGGGTAGTCCAGGGCAAATAGAGAATTGAACTCAGATTAGAGTGTTGGCATCTCAGCTTGGTGGCTGTGTGAGCATGGGTGAACTATTTCTTGGTCTTTACCTGCAAAACTGGGGATAATACAACTTATATAAGCTTTTGTGAGGATTAAATGGGGTAGTGAAGGTGAAACACTTTGTAAACTGCAGAATTCTACTGCAATATACACTGGGTAAGTGGAGTCCAGTATTTGACACCTATATTTTTATGCCTACTCTTAGAAGGTCCCTTGATAACAATTGGAATAATTAACTTTGGGTGAAAAACAAATTTTTAATTAGCCCCTTTTAATTTTAGATAATGCAAAATCATTGTACTGTATTATACTTGGTTGATACTTAGACAAATAAGTTTTATTCAAGACTCTCTGAACAGCACATTTTCATCTAGTGCTAATAACTCTAAGAAGGCAATTTTGCTCAAAAAATCCAAAGAAATTTACTATCGAAGTAAATCAAAAGCCAAACTTTATATTATGACATTTAAGGAGTCAGGAAAGAAAGACAGGAGGAGGAAGGATGCAATATTCTCTTATAAATCTTTTCCAAGAACTTTGTATTGGGGAGAGACAAGCAAACATCCTATAGTGGTGATGTCTTTCCTCCTCTAATCTAAAGGACAGCCAAAAAGCAATCTGTTGTTTGTATAGAAAGAAATGTTAGTAAAAGAGGAACAAAGTACACTTGGGGGAACATCTGCTCCGAGAAACCACTTGAAAAGTAAGCGTGGGGAAACATTTGCACAATACACAGCACATAATGTGCTACAGAAATGAAGACAGGATAACACTGGCAGAAAAGATCTATATGCATAAATCTATGTGGCATAAGGAAAAGTAAGTAAAATTATGATAGATTGACTATTTTCGTTTTCATAATTAATTGGCAAGATGTATTTTAATATTAAGTCTTAAGGGTCTTGATCACTTTAACACGATGAGCACAAGAGGCAGCTATTGCCCTAACCTAAGCCACCACCCTCCATTCCTTAAGAAGTGCTCACTGGAAGGAGAGCAGAGATGAAATAAGAGGGGAGATCCTTCCTTTTGAGGAACTCTTGGCTGACCTAGGGAGACAGTCTATGTCTAAAAAGTACATATTGACATATCCAACACTCTAGAAGAAAATGTGATTATGAAGACCAAGAACATGCAAGGATAATAAAAAATTACCAAAACAGAAAAATCTGAACTGAGTGAAGCTAGTCAAAAAAGGTCAGAGGTTTCACATTAGCTGCCCTTGAGACAAATCCAACCAAAAGGTTATTTTCTTTTGGGTTTCTGCACGCACACAGACACACAGACACACACACACACACACACACACACACACACACAGATTAAACGTTTTAAAATAGGGAAAGTAACTGTAGGAATTCATTCACATACTCTCTTTCTCCTTAAAAAGCAGATAATCCAACAAAACTGGGCCTGCTTTTCTGAACGGCAATAATCAGCTGAATCAGAGTCCCAGCTACCTGCCGCAGAGACCGCCTGTGTTCTTTGTCCACCATGGTTCCCTCCACTCCCAGTTACAGAGCTGGCGCATTTGTAAAGACTGGCAAAAAAATCAGATCAGAAGCTCTCAAGTACTACATATGTACAAAAACATCTGTAGGTAGGAAAGCTTTGAGTATGTATATATGTGCACACATGTGTGCAATACCTGGCCTCAGTGTATGTTATGTAAGAAACATTAAAGGTGTTGGTCATGCACAACATGTCCTGGAATATAACCCAGAACTACAATCTCTGAGGTCAGATGACTGGAATATGTTTTTTTCTTAAACTAGCATTATAAATATCTTTTAGATACACATTAGTTTGAGAAACACTATTCTAGGCCATTCCTGCTCAAATTCAGTCTACTTATTGGTGGAAAATTCATCTTAATCTTACTCTGATATGATGCTTTCTGCTAAAAAAAAAGTGTTAGTTTTTTTTTAATCCAATGCATAAAGTTCAAACAAGTCAGACTGATGGACAAAACCTGCTATCATCTATTTCAAGTCACTTTTTCACTATTTACCAGCAATATAAATCTCTCATTCTTTTCAAATTGAAGTACTTCTTCATAAATGCCACACATCTCTCTAATCTCTAGGACTTGGCACAGGCTTGTCCTTATACATGGAAATGTCTTTTTTTTCCAACTGCCAATTAATTGATACTAGAGCAGATACCTGACTTAAATTGGGCTGATTAGAATTTTTACCCAGGACATTGTAAGACCAAAGAGCTCCTGACATTCATGTGTTAGAATTTTTAGGGAAGAAAAGCAGAAAAAGTGTTGAAATGGACCTTAGGCATCTGCATTACTTTTACAAGCAATTGGATAAGTGATTCTGATGCAGAAGGCATACTTTCAAAACCAGCAGTATAAACAGTAAACATTGATCTGGATTCAGAAGACCAGTTTCTAAACTTGAGTCTGCCGTTAACTTCCTGGTCAACTTGGCATACATTGTTCAAGACTTCTTAGCTTTAGATTTCTCCATCTGTAAAATTTAGAAATGGTACAATGAATATAATTTTCAAAAAATGGAGGGATTGGATATACATACTTCTCTTCTTGTTGAACTGTAGTTTGTAATCTCTTTGACAATTCCTTTGTAACTGTTGAGTATTGCTGTGGATTTGTCCCAAACATAAGGATTTGTTCCTTATGTTTGACAACAACAATAAGATTTATTCTGTAGAGTAGAAGTTGAACCGTATAATGTAAAAACTTTCTTTTCCTCAATGACTTCAGAGAAGGAGCTGTGGAAAACCAGAGCAAAAAAAATTAAAAGCAAAGATGCCAAGTATGGGCTGAAAGGGAGCTCATCATCAGGAACTGTCCACTGAAATTGAAGGTGAAATCAGAGGTAGAGCATAGGCATTTACTACAGGGTTATGGCGAAGCATCTGTTAGAATATCTGATTCAAACCTTTAGCTGTTGCAAAGATATTATAAACTTTATATCTAAAAGCAATGACAGTGCAATAAAAAATTGTATTTATGTGTCTGATATTTTCAACACTAACAAAGTATACCATTCCTACAACATTTCCTAACATGACATTTGGCAGACTATCCTTGGATAAAAATTTCCTAATTCTAGAAAATGAACTTCTTGACTCACCTGTTCTTCAGGATAACTTAATTAAAAATTCTTATACACTAAATTGTGCTTAGTTTGAAAAAATATTCTATTTAAGCCTAAGATAAATACTAAGCATGATATGGTACATTTGTTAAACTATCAAAAGATTAGATACAAAAATAATCCCCTGCAAAAAGTTTATATATACATATATAAACATTATATATATGCATTCATTATATATATCAATAGATGTATATATCTATATGTTGGTCAAATAAGTTTGTAAAATATGATTTTCATATTGCTTATAGTTTGCATTGCAGGCTAGGTAGCACCAGGTAATTGTGGTCTGTGAAATTTCAAATTACCTTTGTCTTTGGGCAGGGCCATTGATTTGCTAATGTTTGCTGGAAGAGAGGTTTTCATGCCAGAAAGTTTTGAAAAGGAGTAAAAAGGAAACCATGTTTGCAGAGTGAGAGCAGAGAGAATGTGAGTGCTGAAGAAGCCAGTTTGTGCAGAGAGAGAGAAGGTGTGCAGATGGGGAACCAGAGGTGAGGGGCTTTGTGAACTCCCCTAAGACTGGTGAGGTCTTTGATTCTAGGAGAATTGGAGAAGATTCTACTGGTTGTGGAACCGGGAACGTGTCAGGGCTTTGGGAGCCCTATGTGTTTACTCATCGGCTGGTGCAAGACTTTAAGAAAGGAATGACCTACCATCCTTTGGCTCCACTGTTTCTTTACCATCTGCTCAAAGTCAATGAGAACCTGCATGTGCATGGCCACGACAGTTGTGGCCACTGGCAATACAATATAGATAGATCTCCAAATCTTCAAAACACCAGAACAAATATAAGAATTTAAATAATTCTGATAGTTCAATGAGGAGAAATAGCTACAATTATTTTGGATATGTTGAAAAACAAATAATTTACTTGTCATCAATTTATCTGTAGCTTGCAGACCAGTTTTTCATTTAGAAATAAATAACACATCTCAGCTTTGTTTCCCATTACCTGATGGTCTGAAGAAGATTATGAGGAAGTTACATACTGAGGGGTGGTTTGAAAAAATGGGTTCTTTGCTTCTCAGAAAAAGACTGTTCCCAGTAAGATTTGAACATTTTCATGACATTACCTCTTTCACTACCTTCACAATGCCTAGAATATGTTAGCTCAAATGTTGGAATAAATGTGTTGATGCTTTCAAGTAGATGATGAAATATATTAAATCTTGGAGAATGTGAAGGAACACTAAAATAACCACCTTGCTAGGTATAGTGCCTACTGCCCCATTACCTTCTTTTTTTGTAGGCTTTATAATAATTTTGAAAATACACAAAATGATAGAAAACAGACATTAAGAGTGAGAAGCTGGGCAGCCTAAGTTAGTCAGTCATAAACAGGTTGCACAGAGAGACTTTTCTAATGTAGATTTAAAGTGACAAGTGATTAATTGAAGGATGGAGGCAGCCAAAAGTAAGTTTCTTTTTGGTGCCAAAACACAATGTGTCCTGTTATTTGAAAAGTGCCAAAAACATTGATTGAATTGAAATGTTGATTAAGAGCTGATTGCTCTAAGCAAATACTTTAAAAACTCTTGCCAGTGAGGCTCAGCTAACTTTGGAAAAGAAAATTGGTATAGCTGAAAGGTTGTAAATTATTTAAATAAACATGTCATTATATTTCAGAATTGTTAATTTCAAAGTTTTTGTTTTGATCTAAGCAATCAGATCTCTTCACTTTGAGCTTTTAAACTTGCATCTCATTATGTGAACATATAAAAGTATAAAACTGAATAGCTGTATATCAAAAGTAAATATTTTAGATCTATTAATTAAACTTATTATTAGAAAATTTATAATTCTTTTGTTATAGTAATCTAAATATAAAAAAATGCTTCCATTGGGAAGGAGGTGGATCTGGACACAGTACATTTCTCAATGTAAATGAGGATTTGTTTTATTGCAAAATAGTCTTTATAATTCAGCATGTACTTGCTGAAGTAATTACATACAATCATATTAATGAATGCTAGTTAAAATTCAGCTCAGAATCCCCTGACATACTGCATTTATTCAAATTATTAAGTTATTGTTTGTCTCAAAGGCTAGTTTTCATATAAATGACTTGATTCTTTTTCTCAAAAACCACACAAATAATATGTACATGCAAAATATTTCTTCATGAGAATATAAAGACTAAACTAGTACTTAGGTTACTTAAAATTTAATTCTAAAATTTTATAAAAAGAAAACCTTATGGAGGAGAATGAATTATTGTCATAGTAAAATACTACTTTATATTTTTAACAACTTAATTGAAATATAATTTACATACTCTGCAATTTATCTATTTAAAGAGTCTGGAGAGTGGGGGAAAAGGGAAAAATAAAGTTATAATTTCATGCTTTTCAGTACATTCTGAGTAGTGAAACCATAACCATGATCAATTGTAGAACATTTTCTTCCCCCCAAAAAAATCTTGTGCAAATTTATCTTCTGCTATTTTTAATATGATAGGTTTTGCCCTTGTGTTTGTAGCTTTGTAGTCACAGGGTAAATGCTGTGTCTCCAGGTTTCACATTAATCTTTGAATCAAGAAGGAAGAAGGGTGAAGATGCAAAGGACAAGGGTGAAGAAGTGGTGGGAGATGTAGCACAGGCATTGAGATATAAGGGTTTAGAACCTAGTAGTAAGGTTTTGGGTAGAAGTACAAATTTGGGAGTCATTGGTATGTACATAGTAATAAACTTATTAAGACTCGATAAAATGAACTATAGAAACACTTGAGAGTAAAAAGATAAGATGGGGAGCAAAGATAAGTCCAGAAAATTCACCGTTTAAAAACTTAGGGTCTAGCCCCACCAGATAACTCAGTTGGTTAGAACATTGTCTCGTAGCCCAGAGGTTGTCAGTTGGATCCCTGGTCAGGGTACATACAGGGGAAGATCAATTTTCTTGCCTCTCTCTCTCTCTTTCTCTCAAATCAATACAGTAAACATTAAAAAATGTAGACTAGATGATCAAAAAACTTACAAAACAATGCTCAACATTGTAACATTAAAAAAATTAAAACAGTGAGATCACACACACACACACACACACACACACACACACACCAGAATAGGTAAAAGTAGAAAGGTTAATATACCAAGTGTACCAAGTGAACATTTGGACATTCTGATAGATAGCTAAAAAGTAAAGAGTAGACATCAATAAATTAAAAAATAGATACAAAAATTAAAAAAAAAATAATCAAAGCCAAATATCAGTTCTAAATACATTAAGTTTCTATAAAGACTGATTAAGAAATGAAAGGGGATGGCCCGGGCGCTGGGGATGGCTCTGTGGCCTCTGCCCCAGGCGCTAGAGTGGCTCTGGTCGCAACATGGCCACGCCCAGGATGGGCAGAGCATCGCCCCCTGGTGGGCAGAGCGTCGCCCCCTGGTGGGCGTGCCAGGTGGATCCCGGTCGGGCGCATGCGGGAGTCTGTCTGACTGTCTCTCCCTGTTTCCAGCTTCAGAAAAATGCAAAAAAAAAAAAAAAAAGAAAAAAAAGAAATGAAAGGGGAGAACAAAATTCTATAGATATTTCAAGACAATGAGAGGTTATTCGAAAGACAATTTGTATGAAATGGAATATTCTTCAAGAAACATAAGCAATCAAAGCTGACGGGACATTGAAAGTCTTCATATTCTGACTTATTTAAAGAAGCTGACTGTTGTTAAATTTTTCTGTATGCATAAGCAAACATATGCACAAACACACTTAGGATCACATGGCTTCACTAATAAATTTTTTCAAATATTTAGGAAATCAAAAGTGCCAAATTTGTGCCAACTCTTTCAGAAAATAGAATGAACACTTCCTTTATCTATTTGTTAAAGGCAATATACCTCCATTCTATAATCTGACATAAGCATGGCAGGAAAGAGATATTACTAATTAACCTCATTTATATAGATGCCAAAATAACAAGATCTTAGCAAATTGACATTATTATATTAAAAGAATAATATATTATATTCAACTGACATTTACTTTAGTTATACAAGAGGGTTTTGGTATCAGAAAATTAGTTATATTAACAGGAAAGAAAAAACCTTGGGCAATTCCTATGATCATCCTGATTCATGTGGACAAAACATTTGAAGACATTCAGTGCTATTCATAACAAAACTCTAAGCAAATTAAGAATAGAAAGGAACTTTCTTAATATGATAAAGGGTATGCTTTAGTTATCTTATTGCTACTGTACCAAATTAGCACAAATTTAGCAAACTAAACCAACACAGATTTATTTTCGATTATGTTCTGTGATTGGAAATCTAGGTGGACTTGGCCGAAATTAAGGCATTGGCGCAGCTGCCTTTCTCAGGCATTGGCTCTGGGGAAAGATCTGCTTCCAAAATTACTCAGGTTTTGGGAAGAAAATAGAGTTACAATACTAGGACTGAGGTTCTTGTTTACTTGCAAGTTATATCTGAGGGCTTTCCTCATCTCCTAGAGCAGGAGTCCCCAAACTACTGCCCACGGGCCGCATGCAGGCCCCTGAGGCCATTTATCTGGCCCTCGCCGCACTTCTGGAAGGGGCACCTCTTTCATTGGTGGTCAGTGAGAGGAGCACATTGACCATCTCATTAGCCAAAAGCAGGCCCATAGTTCCCATTGAAATACTGGTCAGTTTGTTGAACTAAATTTACTTGTTCTTTATTTTAAATATTGTATTTGTTCCCGTTTTGTTTTTTTACTTTAAAATAAGATAAGTGCAGTGTGCATAGGGATTTTTTCATAGTTTTTTTTTTTTATAGTCCAGCCCTCCAACGATCTGAGAGACAGTGAACTGGCCCCCTGTGTAAAACGTTTAGGGTGGTGAACCTATCTCATTCTTGGAGAATCACTGAATTTTTCTACTGCATTTCTCTTGCTTCCTTACCTCCCTCAGTCTCTAGGCAGAAAAAGTGCTCTGCTGTGAAGGGCTCGTGTGATTTCATTGGACCCTGGATAATCTCCTTATTTTAAGACCTGTGGTACTAATTACATCTGTGAAGTCGCTTTTGCCACATAACCTGATGCATTCATAAATTTCAGAGATAGGGCGCGAACTTCTTTAGGTGACCGCACTGCTCACCACACGGCATTAGAAAACACCTATAGCACATATAATAATCAGGAACTGTTTGAAACTTTTTCATTGAACTCAGGAATGAGACATGACTGCTTGCTGTCACTGATTTTATTTAGCACACTGCTAGAGGGGCTAGTCTGTCTAAGAATAAAAGAAAAACAAATGAATGGTATAAGGTTTGGAAAGCAAATAATAAGACTCTTATTACTTGTAGAGGACATAATCAGATACCTAGAAAACACAAATGTGTCTCTGAACCAGCATCATACAAGTTGAAATGTATTTCTTAAAAAAAAAAAAAACAGCATCCATTATTGCTTGTGTGACTGTAAAACGATGCAGCCACTGTGGAAAGCAGTTTGAATTATGATCCAGCAACTTGACTCTGAAGTATATATCCCAAAACAGTAAAACCAGGGACTTAGATACTTGTACATTAACATTCATAGCAGCATTATTCACAAAAGCCAAAATGTAGAAACAACAAAAGTCCATCAAAAGATGAATGAATAAACAGTGATGTATACATAAAATATAATTATTTAACCATAAAATGAAATTAGATTCTTATATATGCTGCAATGTGGATGATCTTTGAAGACATTATATTAAGTGTATAATCCATACACAAAAGGACAGATATTCTATGAATTGACAATCTGAGTTTTCTTTTCAGAGTGAAATTTATAAAGATAGAAAATAAAAATGTGGTTAGCAGGGACTGGGGAAAGGGACTCATCGGGAGTTATTATATAAGGAGTAGAGAATTTTGCAAGGGAAAATTTCTAGAGACCACTTGAAAAATGTAACTATAAGACTACTAAACTATAAGTTTAAAAATGATTAAGATGATAAATTTTATGTTATGTATATTTATCATAATAAAAAATCTTAAAAACTAAACTATTAATATACCAAAGCATAAAAATTTATATATCTAAGACTACATAAAATAAAAGATGAACAGAACCTTTATGTTAAAAACTAAAGAAAATATTTATAGAGAGAAACTAAGAAATAACATGTTAAATTAGAAAATTCTGTGCTGTAAACATGTCAATTTTCCCAAATTATTCTATAAATTCAATATTAAAATCAAAATAAAAACATTATCAGTTTTTTTGAGGAAACTAGTAAGTTGATTCTAAAACTCAAATGGGAATTAAAAGAACCAAAGACAGCCAAGACTGTCATAAAGAAGAAAACAAAGCTTGAGGACATAAAGTATCAGATATCAAGATGTATTATAAAACAATAGAAATGGAGGCAGTGTGGTACTGGCACATGCGCACACAAATTGACTAATGGATTAGAGAACAAAACCAAGGAGCAAATTCACACAGACACAGTCACCTTATTTATGACAAAGATAATACTGTAACACAGTGGTGAAAGAATAGTCATTTTAGTAAATTGGGCATGATCAGTTGGATATCCATACAAAAAACATCTAGGACAGCATTAGTGATTTTTGAAGTGTGATCCATAGGTCCCTAAGAGTTCCTAACATACTTTCAGGGACTCTTTGAGGTTATGCCTATTTTTATAACAATATTAAGACATTCTTTACTTTTTTCACTGTGTTGACATTTGTAATGTTGGTACAAAAAGAAGTGAGAGGTAAAACCCATGGTACCTTAGTACTAATCAAGTCAATGGCAGCAAACCATACTAGTATTTATTGTATTTTCTTTATTTTATCACTATGCAATCATGGCAAGAACAGAAACGTGTTTCATTATGTCTGGTGCCAGATGGGTACATGAATTATAGGGGAATCACTTTGAAAATTGCATAATTGTATAATTACTATGCTGTCTGTAAGCCTGAAACTAATATAAAATAATAATAAATGATCAACTGCAATTGAACAATAACAAAAAACTACCATTGATAAAGGAATAAAATTGTATTTTATTTTCTTTTATTATTATTTTTTTGTGTTTTCCCAAAGTTAGAAGTAGGAATGAGGTCAGAGAGACTCCCACATGTGCCCGACCAGGATCCACCCAGCATGCCCACCAGGGCACGATGCTTTGCCCATCTTGGAAAGCAACCGGAGCCATTCTAACAACTGAGGCAAAAGACTATGGAGCTGTCCTCAGTGCCCAGGCCAACATGGCTCCAATGGAACCTTGGCTGCAGAAGGGAAAGAGAGAGATAGAGAAGGAGAGAGGGAAGGGTGGAGAAGCAGATGGGCATTTCTTTATGCCCTGACTGGGAATCGACCCCGGGACTTTCATATGCTAGGCCAATGCTCTGCTGCTGAGCCAACGGGCCAGGGCTAAAATTGTTGTTTTATTAAACTTCAACTTTTAGTATACATCTTTTTAATATTTTGCATGATGAAATGATAGTATATAATAAAGTACTTCTGTGTACTAAATAATGATGGTTGTCTCAATGATAAACACTTGTCTGAGTTGCCAGCTGAACGAGCTGCTGTTTACATGAAACACCGTATTCAGTTAAATGAATGATTTAACTGTGGTCATTAAGACTTTATTATTTGGTGGACATATTCCTAAAAAAAATTAATGAAGTCAGCCTGCCATGTCAAGATAAACAACTTATAATATTTATTGCCCTTAATAAAATTTGATCTTAGAGTGAAAAATTGGAATTATTAGAAACTTGTATCCACCACTGTGAACCTGACATATTCCAAAGTACTTAAAAATTTTTTTGATAAGAGCTGTGGTGATACAAATATGATTTTAAAAAATATTTTATAATAATATGTGTCACCATTTTAAAAATCTCATAAATCAATGAATAAATATTTTTCAAATGATCAATATGTGATTTTCAAAATCAAGCATTGGTCAAAGATCCATGCAACATGCAAGATACATCAATAACTTTAAAAATTACAGTGCAAAAAGCTCACTGATACTTTTTTAGCTTCTATACACAACTAACCTTTAAGAAACTACTACTTGTCAAATGTAGTATCAAAAAATAACCAAAATTGTCTTGAAATATCAATATAGTACTCTTCCCTTTTTCAACTACAATGAGTGTAATACTAATTTTTTTTCATAAACTTCAACCAAAACAACATAGCATAACAGATTCGAGAAGCAACTATGATTATCCAGCTGTTTTCTATTAAGTCATGTATTAAAGAGTCTTGCAAAAATGTAAAAAAAACAATGTTACTTTACTCATTAAATATGTTTTTTGTTTTGAAAAATATAATTTTGACGAGATAGGATAATTATGTTAACATGCAATTTTCTCAATACATAGAACCCACATAAAAAAAAGCTCTTTGCCGTCCTCTCTAATTTTTAAGACTATAAAGGATTTCCAAGACTAAAAAATATATGACAATCACTACCATAAAACAAAATCTATTCCTACTGACTTAATATATAACTGTGAATGATTAAATCATAATGCTTTTTGATGAAAATATAGATTATCTTCCTGACATTGCAAGATGCGAATATTTCTTAATACACAGAAAATGTTAACCTTAAAAAAACACATAGAAAATTAGACTGCATTAAAACAAAGACTATCTCTTCATTAAAAGAAACTGTTAAAAACATAAAAAGGTAACCTATTTACAGTGTGAGGGATGACATTCATAGCACATACATGTGACGAAAGACCTATACACAAAATATATAAAAAACTGTGGTAGTTCTAATTTTAATTTTTTGAGGAATCACCATACTTTCTTCCATAATAGTTGTACTACTTTACATTCCCACCAACAGTGGATGAGAGTTCCTTTTTATCCACAGCCTCTCCAACACTTGTTCTTACCTGTCTTGTTGATAATAGCTAATCTAACAGGTGTGAGGTGATATTTCATTGTAGTTTTGATTTGCATTTCTCTAATAGCTAATGAAGATGAGCATCTTTTCATATATCTGTTGGCCATTTGTATTTCTTCCTGGGAGAAGTGTCTGTTCAGGTCCTCTTCCCATTTTTTTATTGGATTGTTTGTTTGTTCTTGAGTTTTATGAGTTCTTTGTATATTTTGGATATTAGGCCCTTATCTGTACTGTTGTTTGAAAATATCATCTCCCATTTAGTTGGCTATCTGTTTGTTTTGTTGTCAGTTTCTCTTGCTGTGCAAAGGCTTCTTAATCTGATGTGGTCTCATTCATTTATCTTTGCCTTCACTTACCTTGCCTTTGGAGTCAAATTCATAAAGTGCTCTTTATAACCATGGTCCATGAGTTTAGTACCTACGTTTTCTTTTATGTAATTTATATTTTCAGGTCTTATATTTAGGTCTTTGATACATTTTGAATTAATTTTAATACAAGGGGACAAACTGTAGTCGAATTTCATTCTTTTGCAAATGACTTTTCAGTTTTCCAGCACCATACCCCCAAAACTCAAAAACACTGGTACATAAAGACACATGCAGCCCCATGTTCACTGCAGCATTGTTCACAGTGGCCAAGACATGGAAACAACCAAAAAGCCCTTCAATAGATGATTTGATAAAGAAGATGTGGTACATATATATTATGAAATACTACTCAGCCATAAGAAATGATGACAGGATCATTTACAACAACATGGGTGGATACTGATAACATTACACTGAGTGAAATAAGTAAATCAGCAAAAACTAAGAACTATCGTATATATGATTCCATATATAGGTGGGACATAAAAATGAGACTCAAGGACATAGACAAGAGTGTGGTGGTTACCGGGGGTGGGAGAGAAGGAGAGGAAGGGGATGGGGGAGTGGAGGGACACAAAGAAAACCAGATAGAAAGTGACAGAAGAAAATTTGACTTTAAGTGATGGGTATGCAGTATAATCAAATGTCAATATAACCTGCAGATGTTTTCTCTGAACCTATGTACCCTGAATGATCAATCTCACCCCATTAAAATTAATAATAATAAAAAGAAAAACTATGACAATTTTTTTATTATTAAGTTAGAGGTGAGGAGGCAGAGAGACAGAATCCTTCATGTGCTTCAACTGGGATCCACCTGGCAAGCCCCCTACAGGGTGATGCTCTACCTATCTGAGGTTGTTGCTCTGTTGCTCAGCAACCAAGCTACTTTAGCACCTTAGGCAAGGCCATGAAGCCATCCTCAGTACTCAAGGCCAACTTGCTCCAACTGAGCCATGGCTACAGGAGGAGAAGAGGGAGAGAAAGAGAAGGAGAGGAGGAGGGATAGAAAAGCAGATGGTCAATTCTCTTGTGTCCCCTGACCAGGAATAGAACCCGGGATATCCACACACCAGGCTGACGTACTGATGAGCCAACTGGCCAGGGCCAAAGCTATTACAATTTAATGAGGAAAAAAGATAATATAAAAATGAGAAAAACTTTGAACCAATATTTCAAAAATTCATCAGTCTACTGGAGTTGGATCTTTAACAGACTCTTAACCCAACTTAACACTTGTGGTTTTATATTGGTTGTCAATATTTTTCAAAGTGTGGTTCAAAGCCCACTTGCATCAGTATCACCTGATAGACTTAGGAAAAAAGAATGATTTAGATTCCACCTCCGTGGATATGCCACCCAAATCTCAACACCACAGTTTTTTATGTCTTTCATTTGATTTTGATGTATTCTAGTTGATTTTGTTCATCTGGAGCTGTTGATATTTACTGTGCTGTTGATGTCAATATCATTTGGAAATTATGGTTGTTTTGTTTCTAATCATATTCAATAAAGTGTCGGGTGAAAACTGACAGTACACTTTCTCTAGGACAATAAAAAGAGTGAGTGAAATTTGTTGGGAAATAAGTATCTCAAAGACAACCTGAGGATCATTGCTAACCTTATGTAATCCAGTTCTAAAGATGTGTTCTATTGAACACATGAGAAATACGAAAGAGTATGAGGGTGGTGAGTATATACACTGGCCGTTGTCAAAGTGTGGTCTCTGGGCCAGTAACAGATACATCACCTGGAATCTTGTTAGAAATGCAAATTATCTGATCCCACCTGACTGACTGAATAAGAAATTCTGGGCATTGGCCCAGAAATCTGTTTTAATAAGCCTTCCAGTTGATTCTGATATATGCTCAAATTTGAAAATGACTGGAAGAGGCAATTATTTTGAGAAATTTAGTTGTGAAAAAAAGATGCCTAAGCATATTTAAATACCGATGGAATATAGCTTCTACTGAAGAAGTGGTTGAAAATATAGTAATAAAAAGGAAATTCCACTGTGTAATATTCTTGAACAGTTATGAGATGATGGAATTCAATCACAGTTCAAAGAAGAGAATTATTTATGCATTGTAATAAAAATGAAAGGCAAAAGGATGGGTTCAGATAATAATAGCTAATATTTATTGAATCTTTATTATATGCCAAGTAACATTGTAATATAGTCACAGAACTAAATTCCTATATTGCTGTAGCAATCCTATATGTCTATTATTATTTCTATTTTACTGGAAGGGAGATAGAATTAGAGAGAAATTAAATAACTTTTCCAAAACCACACAGCTAGTCAGTAACAATGTTAGGCTTCTGGCACAGGAGATCTGGCTTCTAAACCCAAGTTCTTAACCATAATGCTATGCTGTATCTTAGACTCAAGTAGGTCTTTTTCTTTAATATTTTTTTTAATTTTTTTTATTTATTCATTTTTAGAGAGGAGAGAGAGAGAGAGAGAGAGATGGGGGAGGAGCTGGAAGCATCAACTCCCATATGTGCCTTGACCAGGCAAGCCCAGGGTTTCGAACCGGCGACCTCAGCATTTCCAGGTCGACGCTTTATCCACTGCGCCACCACAGGTCAGGCTCAAGTAGGTCTTTTTAATGTAAGGTATGGGAGTAGAAAGAATTCTTGTAAAATGGCTTTTATTTTGTCCCCTGAGAAATAATCTGCTGAAAATGAGTGAGGAGGAGGAGAGTTCAGATAATTGAAGTCAATTGAGCTAATTTATGATAAATTGCTGTAGAATATGATGAGGGTAAGGAGGGAAGGTAACTGAGAAACATATTTTAAAAATGCTTAAAATGGCCAGAGTTGTTGGAGATCGATTTGAGGTCGGTGATCATTAATGTAGTCTTAAAAAAAACCTTTGTCATAGTGTATGTTGTGGCCAAAATCAACTGCCTGTGTGTAGGTGAAGAGATAGTGGGTATTTGGTTTTGTCCGGGGTTGGAATGTTTGCCAGATAGGAAGAGAAAATAGCAGGATGCTTTTCGATTTGGCATTAGGCATATGGACTGACAGGCAAAGATGTGGAAAAGGGGTATAAATGCAAAGTTAAAAGGAAATTTCTTATACTGTCAAGAAAGTTAGAAAAGAAACAAAATCACACATATTCTTATAGTTATTTTTAATTCTCTGTTCCCTGGCAAGTCTTTAGCCATATGTATGAATATTTTGCATCATTTAAGCATATTGTACCTTCAATCTTGTGCTGTTCTTCACTTGGAAAATTTTTTTTCCACTTGCTACAGTTTTTTATTTATCATTTTAATAGATATTTTACATATTTGATGTAACATGATCTTAATCATTTTTGTATGTGGAGCCATTATTGTTAGATCCAATTTTATACATCTACCATCATCAGGCTTCTAAAAATATTTAATTATATTTCTAATTTAATAGGAGTAAGATAACACTGGTTTTATTGTAATGATTACTACTTTTATTAATAGTGAAATGAACAAGTTCTATATGGTTCTATGCCTGATATATTTCCTTTTGAGTGAAATGGCTTTTCATAGCTCTTGCCTGGGTCCAGCATGTTTATTAGAATTTTGGTGTTGGTCTTATTTAAATGAACTCAATAAAAAGTGGATAAAAAGTCTTCCTCCTAGATATTATAGACTCAATATATTCTTGCAGAATGTATAAATTCCCAGTAGTTCTGACTGTCTGTTTTACTGCTTCAGTGCATGTTCAAATTTATAACTTGGGAAATATTCACATCTATTAATGTGACATTTGCACATGGCAGCTGAAGAATATTTTGCAATATAAAAAAGTTCATATAATTTTTCAGTTGGTAATATGAAGGAATAGATATAGCACATATTACATATAGATTTAAATTGAATAGTAAAATTCTGAATAATTTTACTTGCAATGATATACAATAACATTTACAAATAGTTGCAAATATGATAAAATTTCAGTTTTATTCAAGTTTGATTTAAAATTTGATTACTGATTTAATATAATTTGCATTTTAATTTATATATAAGAAATGTTTGAATATTTTAAATAAAAATAATTTATTGCAATCATATATAAATACTACATTTAATATTTTCTTTTGCTTTTTTAAAACTTAATTAATTATGTTTACATAAATTCTAGGGTTGCCCCAAATGCATCCCCCCTCTCCTGTATTCCTTTCAACTTCTCCCTTGCCCGCTTGGTGCAATACTCTCCTTCCTTCCCTTTAGGTTTATCCCATTCTATCATCCCCTTTCCCTCTGTCCTCTTTTCCTCTGGTCCCTTTGATCCCTCCTCTGTCTCAATTAGGTTCCTTAGTTCTCATTGTTCCTTGGAGTCCTCAAATGAGTGAGGTCATTTAATATTTTTCTTTCTCTGCCTGGCTTATTTCATTCAATATAATAGTTTCTAGGTCCATCCATGTTGTTGCAAAAGGTAATATTTCCTTCTTTTTCATGGCCCCATAGTATTCCATTGTGTATATGTACCACTGCTTTTTTTTTTTTTTTCAGAGACAGAGAGAGAGTCAGAGAGAGGGATAGATAGGACAGACAGACAGGAATGGAGAGAAATGAGAAGCATCAATCATTAGTATTTCGTTGAGATACCTTAGTTGTTCATTGATTGCTTTCTCATAAGTGCCTTGACAGTGGGGCTATAGCAATCCGAGTAACCCCTTGCTCAAGCCATCGAACTTGGGTCCAAGCTGGTGAACTTTGCTCAAACCAGATAAGCCTGTGCTCAAGCTGGCGACCACAGGGTCTCGAACCTGGGTCCTCTGCATCCCAGTCCGACGCTCTATCCACTGCACCACTGCCTGGTCTGGCTGTATCACTGCTTTTTAATCCACTCGTCCACTGTCGGACACTTGGGCTGTTTCCAGATCTTCGCTATTGTGAACAATACTGCCATAAACATGAGGGTGCATTTCTTTTTTTCAGTCGGTTATATGGTGTTCTTGGGATATATTCCTAAAAGTGGGATGGCTGTGTCAAAATGCAGATCCATCTTTACTTTTTTGAGGAATATTCATATTGTTTTCCATAGAGGCTGCACTAGTCTGCATTCCCACCAGCAGTGCAGGAGGATTCCCTTTTCTCCACATCCTCTCCAGCACCTATCATGTGTTGTTTTGTTAATGAGCTCCATTCTGACTGGAGTGGGGTGATATCTCATTGTGGTTTTAATTTGCATTTCTCTAATAATTAGTGATGTTGAGCATTTTTTCATTTGTCTCTTGGCCATCTGTATGTCCTCTTTGGAAAAGTGTTTATTATTTTTTTTGCCCATTTTTTGATTGAATTGTTTATCTTCCTAATGTTGAGTTTACAAGTTCTTTATAAATTTTGGTTATTAACCCCTTATCAGATGTATTGTTGAATATGTTCTCCCATTGTGTGATTTGTCTTTTTATTTGGTTTATATTGTCTTTATATATACAAAAGCTTTTTAGTTTGATATAATCCCATTTGTTTATACTGTCTTTTATTTCACTTGCCCATGGAGATAAATCAGGAAATATATTGCTGTGAGAGATGTCGGTGAGCTTATTGCCTATGTTTTCTTCTAAGATGCTTATGGTTTTATAACTCCCATTTAAGTCTTTTATCCATTTTGAGTTTATTATTGTGAATGGTGTAAGTTGGTGGTCTAGTTTTATTTTTTTTCAGGTAGCTATCCAATTTTCCCAACACCATTTGTTAAAGAGACTGTTTTTACTCCAATGTATGCTCTTACCTCCTTTGTCAATTATCAATTGTCTATAAATATGTGGGTTTATTTCTGGGTTCTCTGTTCTGTTCCATTGATCTATATGCCTGTTCTTATGCCAGTACCAAGATGTTTTAAGTACCATGGCCTTGTAGGATAACTTGATATCAGGAGTGTGATACCTCTCACTTTATTCTTCTTTTTCAAGATTGCTAAGGCTATTCATGTTTTTTTTTTTTTGGTTCCATATAAATTTTTGGAATATGTGTTCTATATCTTTGAAATATGTCATTGGTATTTTAATCAGTATTGCATTGAATTTATAAATTCCTTTGGGTAATATGGACATTGTAATGATGTTTATTCTTCCTAACCATGAGCATGGTATATGCTTCCATCTGTTTGTATCTTTCTTGATTTCTTTTATCAATGTTTTATAATTTTCCGAGTACAAGTCTTTAACGTCCTGGGTTAAATTTACTCCTAGGTACTTTATTTTTTTGGTTGCAATAGTGAAGGGGATTGTTTCCTTAATTTCTCTTTCTGACAGTTCATTGTTGGTGTATAAAAATGCCTGTGATTTCTGTGTATTAATTTTATACCCTGCCACCTTGCTGAATTCATTTATCAGATCCAGTAGTTTTTTGACTGAGACTTTAAGGTTTTTTATATATAGTATCATATCATCTGCAAATAATGATAGTTTTACTTCTTCTTTTCCAATTTGGGTGCCTTTTATTTCTTCTTTTTCTCTGATTGCTGTGGGTAGGACTTCCAGTACTATGTTGAATAAGAGTGGTGAAAGGGGGCACTCCTGCCTTGTTCCTGATTTTAAGGGGATTGCTTTTAATTTCTGCCCATTAATTATGATGTTGGCTGTGGGCTTGTCATAAATCATTTTTATCATGTTGAGGTATGTTCCTTGTAGTCTCACTTTGCTGAGAGTTCTGATCATGAATGGGTGCTGGATTTTATCAAATGCTTTTTCTGCATCTATTGAAATTATCATGTGGTTTTTCTCCTTCCTTTTGTTTATGTGATGAATCACACTGATTGATTATGAATATTGTATCATCCTTGCCCTACCAGAAAAACTCCCACTTGGTCATGATGTGTGATTTTTTTCATGTATTGCTGGATCTGGTTTGCTAATATTTCGTTGAGGACTTTAGCATCTAAATTCATCAGAGAGATTGGCCTATAATTTTCTTTCTTTGTGTTGTCTTTGCCTGGATTTGAAATCAGAATTATGCTCACGTCATAAAAGCAGCTTTGAAGTCTTCCTTCCTCTTGAAATTTTATTTTTATTTTTTATTTTTATTAATTTTACTAGGGTGACATCAATAAATCAGGGTGCATATGTTCAAAGAAAACATGTCCAGGTTATGTTGTCAATCAATTATGTTGCATACCCATCACCCAAAGTCAGATTGTCCTCCGCCACCTTCTATCTAGTTTTCTTTGTGCCCTTCCTCCTCCCCCTTTCCCTCTCCCTCTCTCCCCACCCCCCGTAACCACCACACTCTTATCAATGTCCCTTAGTCTTGCTTTCATATCCCACCTACGTATGGAATAATGCAGTTCTTGTTTTTTTCTGATTTACTTATTTCACTTCGTATAATGTTATCAATATCCCACCATTTTGCTGTAAATGATTCGATGTCATCACTTCTTATGGCTGAGTAGTATTCCATAGTGTGTATTGCCACATTAAATAATCCTCTTGAAATTTTTGAAATAGCTTGAGGAGGAAAGGAGTTAGTTCTTTGAATATTTCGTAAAATTCACCAGTGTTGGAAGTTTTGATAACTGTTTTGATCTCATTTGATATAATCAGTCTGTTTAGATTTTCTGATTCTTCCAGATTGATTTTAGGAAGATTATATGTTTCAAGGAATTTGTCCATTTTTACCTAGCTTGTTTAATTTTTTGGCATACAGTTCTTCATAGTATTTTCTTAAAATATTTTGTATTTCTGTTGTGTCAGTTGTTATTTCTTCACTCTCATTTCTAATTTTATTTATTTGTGTCCTCTCTCTCTTTTTTTCCTGTTGAGTCTGGTTAAAGGTTCATCAATCTTGTTTACCCTTTCAAAGAACCAGCTCTTGGTTTCACTGATCCTTAATATTGTTTCTTTAGCCTCTATGTCATTTATTTCCACTATGATCTTTATTATTTCCTTCCTTCTACTTCCTCTGGGCTTTACTTGCTGTTTTTTTTTCTAGCTCTTTTAGATGCAGGGTTAGGTTGTTTATTTGAGCTTTTTCTAGCTTCTTAAGGTATGTCTAGTATGCTATGAACTTCCCTCTCAGTACCCATAAACTTCCCTCTATGACCCATAAATTTTGAGTTGTTGTATGCTCATTATCATTCATTTCTAGGAATTTTTAAAAATTTCTTCTTTAATCTCATTGTTAACCCATTCGTTATTTCATAACATGCTATTTAGTTTCCATGTTTTTTTAGTATTTTTCAGTTTTTATGTTGTGGTTGATTTCTAGTTTCATGCCATTGTGATCAGAGAAGATGCTTGATACGATTTCAGTCTTCTTAAATTTGCTGAAACCACTTTTGTGCCCTAACATGTGGTCTATCCCAGAGAATGTACCATGAGCACTTGATAAGAATGTATATTCTGCAGCTTTACGGTGAAAGGTTCTGAAGATATCTATTAAATCCAGTTTAGTGTGTTTTTTAGTCTGCTGTTTCTTTGTTAATTTTCTTTCTTGAGGATCTATCTAGTGATGTTAGTGGGGTATTGAAATCCCCTACTATTATAGTATTGCTGTTGATCTCATCCTTTATATGCATCAAAGTCTTCTTTATATATTTAGGTGCTCCTATATTAGGTGCGTATATATTTATAATGGTTATATCTTCCTGTTGGATTGCTCCTTTTATCATTATGTAGTGACCTTCTTTATCTCTTACTATAGTCTTGGTTTTAAAGTCCATTTTTTCTGATATGAGTATTGATACCCCAGCTTTTTTTATTTCCATTTGAATAAAATATTTTTTCCATCTTTTAAGCTTCAGTTTATGTGTAACTTTTATTTTGAGGTGTGTCTCTTGTAGACAGTATATGTTTGGGTCCTGTTTTCTTATCCACATGGCTACTCTATGTCTTTTGGTTGGTTCATTTAATGCATTTGCATTTAAGGTTATTATTGATATGTACTTGTTTATTGCTGTTTTATTCTTTAACGTTATATTCCTCTTTTACTATATATTTTTTTCCTTGTTTGTTCTGTCTACAACAGGCCCCTTAACTCTTTTTGGTGCATTGGTTTGGTTGTAATGAATTCCTTGAGTTTTTTTTTTTTTTTTTTTTTTGGTCTGAGAAGTTTTTTATTTCTCCTTCAATTTTTAATGATAGCCTTGCTGGATAAAGTAGTCTTGGTTGTAGGCCCTTGGTTTGCATTACTTTGAATATTTCTTGCCATTCCCTTCTGGCTTCAAATGTTTCTGCTGAGAAGTCGGATGTCACCCTTATGGGGATTCCTTTGTAGGTGATAGCCTTTTTTTCTCTAGCAGCTTTTAGTATTTTCTCTTTTTCTCTTAGCTTTGGTATTTTAATTATGATGTGTCTTCGTGTAGATTTATTTGGGTTTCTCCTTTATGAAATTTTCTGTGCTTCTTGAACTTGTGTGACTTTTTTTTTAAAATCAATTTAGGGAAGTTTTCAGCTATGATTTGATTGAGAAGGTCTCTACCCTTTGTTCTTACTCTTGTTCTTGAGGAGGTCCTATGATGTGGATGTTGTTTCTCTTTAGGTTGTCACAGAGCTCTCTTAGAGTTTCCTCAGATTTTTTCAGTCTCTTCTTTTTGCTGCTCCACTTGCGTGTTTTCATTTATCTTGTTTTCTAAATCACTGATTCAATCCTCTGTTTCATCCAGCCTGCTTTTAATTGCTTCTAGTGTAGTCTTCATTTCTGATATTGTATTTTCATTTCTGACTGGTTCTTCTTTATTATTTCAATGTCCTTTTTGATGCTTGTTATCTCTTTATTTATGTGCTCACTGTGATCATCTATTGTTGTTTTAAGATCTTTCAGCATTCTATTAATCATTATTTTAAACTCTGTATCCAGTAGTTTGCTTATATCCATCTCACTCAGTACATTTTCTGGGGGTTTCTCTTGTTGATTCATTTGGATTGCACTTCTATGTCTTCTCATTTTGTTTGTTTTGCCCTGAACTTCCTTGACCATGGCCTTGCACAGATCAGTGGTGGTCACTCCCTATGACTGGTTCTTATCTATTTTTTGGGAGCTACAGGTTTTCCAGATCTTGTGGCTGCCTCTGCTGGGTCCAGGTTCCATTGTAAATATCAGCAGCACTCCTAGGCTTCCTTTTATCTACTCTTGGCCTGGGAGAAGTTCTATAAAAGTTCAAGTTTTCCTAAAATCTGCCTTCTGTTGCCTCTTATTGCTGGCTACTTGTTGGGCTCAGTACTGTAATTCAGTGATTACGTATGGTATTAGATGTGGACTACTCCTTAGCTTCAGGTGTCATTCTATCCAGACTTTTTTTTTACTTATTTCGTTTTCTTTTATTTAATTTGTTTTTTGTTCTTTTTCAACGCTCAGTAGGGAGTAGTCTCAGAGGTCCAGGGGGTGTGGCCCCTGTGATCCCCTTGTGTGGTCTGTCTACCAGGCCACCACTGCTGTTACTGCCTGGGGCTTTTGGGCTCAGGTGCTGCTGGGTCCAGCCTACCTCTGTGACTACTGCTGCCTTGGTCGGGCTTGCACGTGCTCACACACCCATTTAGACTGCTTCTAGGTGTGCCTCAAATGGCTCAGATCTCAGCGGCCGCCTCAGGGGGGGCCACACACACCCTCTCAAATCACTGCCAAAGTCGCCCGTGTTTTTTCTGCTGCTGAGGATGCGTCCACACCCCGGACAGGTTTCCGCGCTGCCCAGATCCCTGCAGCAGCTAAACAACTTCTGACCTCACTGGTGAGCTTGCGCGTGCCCTCACATTCTGTGTGAGCTGATTGTCGGGCCTCTACCTCCACATGGATCACCGCTGAGGTTGTACCCCACTCCAGGCAGGTTTGCGCTCTGGCCCTGATCCTTGCAGCAGCCAGGCTACTTCCTCCCTCACTGGTGGGTTCATACGTGTCCCAGCTTTCCCTTTCTGCTGACTCTTGGGCCTCTGCACCCGCCAAGAACGGCCACTCAGCGAGCAGGACTGTGTGTATGCCCGGGCTTTCTCAGTTGCAATGGCGGTTCTCAGCTCCACTGGTTGGCTTATGCGCGCTGACTCGAACTTCCACAGCCACACCCCACTGCCTCCGGCCTGCCTGCCCTGGCTGAGCACTCATCAGTGCCAGGGGTGGTATACCTCAGACCTCTGCACTCTCTATTTGTGTCCCTAACATGGCTCCTGGCTCTACCCGCCTTTGTTCTAGCTAGGGTAGGGGAGCCTTCAGTGGACGGGGCACTCTCCCTCCTTTGCTGGTGATGCTGTTTCCAGGTAAAATGTTCACTTTAAATTTGGGGAGTGACTCAGTCCAGGGGTTAAGGTGTCCTCCTGGAGCTCCAGGAAAGTGGCTGTGAGCAAGGCTGTCTGTGCAGTTCCTTTTTTTTTTTTTTCTTGTTTTCTTTTTTTTCTGAAGCTGGAAACAGGGAGAGACAGTCAGACAGACTCCCGCATGCGCCCGACCGGGATCCACCCGGCACGCCCACCAGGGGCGATGCTCTGCCCACCAGGGGGCGATGCTCTGCCCATCCTGGGCGTCGCCATGTTGCGACCAGAGCCACTCTAGCGCCTGGGGCAGAGGCCACAGAGCCATCCCCAGCGCCCGGGCCATCTTTGCTCCAATGGAGCCTTGGCTGCGGGAGGGGAAGAGAGAGACAGAGAGGGAAAGCGCGGCGGAGGGGTGGAGAAGCAAATGGGCGCTTCTCCTTTGTGCCCTGGCCGGGAACCGAACCCGGGTCCTCCGCACGCTAGGCTGACGCTCTACCGCTGAGCCAACAGGCCAGGGCCTGTGCAGTTCCTTTAATACAGAGCCTGGTTCTGAGCCTCCTTCTTTCAAACCATATCAAGGCTTTTTTTCTCAGCCAAATATAGTCTGTAAGCCCCTTCTAGGCTCAGGGCTCTAGGCTGGGATTCTTGTTTTGGGGATAAGGACCTGCAACTCCCTGGATAGCCCTCTCTATCGTGAAAGTCCCTCCTGGGTGCCGCTTGCTCCTGGGAGCCGTGCAGCTTTTTCTGCATTTCTGCCTTTCCTACCAGACTCAGTGTGGGTTCTTTGGGGGTCCTTGGCCGTAGAATCTTCTTAGTTTAGTCCAAAGTTTGTCTTTCACAATGAGTGTTCTCAGATTTAAGTTGCCTTCCACCTTGGTTCTGGGAAATGGGAGTTGGAGCATCTGCCTATACTCTGTGGCCGTCTTGGATCCCTGCAAATTTTATAACTCCTTTATGGGTAATGCCATATTAATTTTAAAATTGTCAAATTTAGAAAACATCTATCAAATATTTTTACATATGTCAGATGTAAGTCTTCAAAGGGATTTTTATGTTTCTTGTGCAGTGACAACTCCACGGTAACCTTAAGAATTGACAACTCTCATTATCCAGTTTGTCTTCAGAGTCCTTGCATTACTGATGCAATTTGAGTTTTTTGTTACTTTTATTAATATTAATAATTCACCTAAGATCAGCAAAATATTTAAACATTTTTCCAATGTTCTCATGACTCATTCTTTTATATTTGAATTATCAAAAAATCCAAGAGCCTATTTATCACTTGTATTCATTGACTATCCTTTAGGGATTTTTTTTCTAGTCCTGAAGTATTAATTACATACTGAGTTCAGTTAAAAGAATACCACAGTGAAGAAAAAAAAAAAAGCTGAAGATAGTCTCTGTAGTTACATTTACAAAACATAAGCATACTCCAACTAAACAAAAAAAATCCAAATAAATAAATATATCTCATAGCCTACTCTTTCATTTTTGATACCGACTTAAGATATTGCAGTAAAATAATGAATATGAAGTATAACTTATATAATATTTCAAAATAATAATATGTTTTTAATTAAGGTAAGTGAATGGTGAGAAACTTATGTATCAAACATAAAATATACTTAAAAACAGCTGTGAATATGCAGATAGCTTAGATACAGCTTCTGTCCTTAAGGAATTTATGGTTATAGTTAAATGGAATTATTTTCCTGTAAGAATATTCAAAGTGAAAATGTGATTTATCAGACACTGCATAACAATAGAATATTTCTGTTAATACTGAAGGGATATAAATAACAGGAATGATAAAAAATGTGTTGGTGTCTGTGGATTTGAATTAATTTATTAAAAAATAATAAAGTATATTTGAAATAGGGTGGATTAAGTATTTTGATTGCTTTATTCTGATTGAGAAGAACTGAGTATTGTAGGAGCAAATCAGTTCAATGTCATGGAAATGTTCTCAATTTTTTTTTGCTTGTGAAGTCATTGAAGCCTGACAAAAATTTATTTAGTGAGTACTACTGTTAAATCCATTTTACAGAAGAAGAAACAGAGACAAGGTAAGTTAAGAATTTTACTTATTTCCACATAAGTAACAAATGACAGAGCTGAAGTTTTAAGACAGTTTGGCTCTTAAGAGTATAAGAGCAAGATCTCTAGGGATAAGAGAGAAGGTGTTACCCATCTCTGAAGTATATCTGCCTGAAAAAAAGTAAATGCATTCCTTTAAACACATGATCAAGGTATATATGTATAAATCCACTATTAAGTAGATCTGGATACAGTTTAGTACAGACCTGTCCAGTCTCAGCAAAGTCAAGAGTGAGGAGGGTCATTGAGGGCACAAGTAGGAACAATGGACTGATCAGCATTAGGGACAAGCATAGTTCCAGTAGAGTCAATTAATGTGTAGCTTGCTTGGGGATTTTCAGGTTTTATCTTTTTAAATCTTTGCAACAACTCAAAGAGTAATTTATTGATTTGGCCTTTTTGGTTGTAAATAATGGACATAAATTTTAACTAGATTAACAAAGAAATACGATATTCATTGTTTAGAGCCTGGAATGCTTCATGACATACAAAGGCAAGAATAGAAAGGCTATGATAAAGAATTAAAATAAGAAATTCAAAAGTTGTTGGAAAACCAGGAAGTACTTTTCTTCCAATTTTTGTGTCTGATTTTTCTCTTAGAGCCTGCTTTATTTTTTTTTGCTCTTCAGATTAGTTCTCTAGTACTCAGTCTCTTCAGATCCCAAGTTTATAAACCTCCTTTCCAATTCCAAAGAAGGAGGTAGATAAGGAAAGAAGCACATTGGTTCAATCTCAGCTTAATTAGGGCCAGTCTAATATTATAGGGGAGAGTCATTTAGTACAAACGTGGCTATTGGATGTCCATTTCTGTGGACCAAGTATAGTACATATTATCATTTATCTTACAGGAGTAAGAAAATAAGTCTTAAGAGGATAAGTGACTCCTCCAAAGTCACAACCAAAGAAGAAGTTAGATTTGAACCTAGGCTCTTTTGCTCACAAAACAGTCTTTTCACCACTTTATAACATCTTCCTAAAGCAAGAAGCATTGTTACATAGACATACTGAGGACCATATAGATTTACAGTTATGTAAAACAGATGGAGTCACAGTAGAATATATTAAATGACATAATGCTTCAGGGTTGAATCATATCACAACAGAATCAGTAGATGAGCCTTAGCGAAAAGAAGTGAGAAACAGAGATATGACTTGATCATATGCCAGTGCCCATTCCAGAAGTAAATATAGCTACCAATAGGCTTTGTGACATTGATGCCTAGCTCCTGAGGCAGTGCCTATGGGACCTCAATAGCACTGGTTTATTAAGAAATGCATTCAATGAATATTCATTGAGCATCTACAATGCCAGTCAGTTTTCTAACTGCAGGGATACCCAATTGGACAAGATAGACAAAATTCCTGGACTCAAGAAACATACACTCTAGATACATTCTAGTTGATGGTAGACAGGTAAAAATAAATAAATGAATAAATAGTATATGAGGTGATGATGAGTAGTAGGATAAAATTAAGCAGGGTAAAGCTTTAGAGGGTGAAGAGGATCTACAATTTTAATTAGCATGGAAGATGATGAGGGAAGACCTCTCTGAAGAGGTGAACTTCAAGCAGAAAGTAAATGATTTAAGAGAGGTTTTCATGCCGATATCTGCAAGCCAGTATAACCTGGTTCCCTATTTGAAAGCTTACTTCATTTGTGTTCAGACCTCAGATTGGGAGATTCTGATTTTGGGCAACACTCAAATCTTTGAGATATTCTTTTATTAAAATATTCTTGTGGTAGATTGATTGCATAAATGACCCAATTCTCCACTTCTTTCTTATCTATGCCCTTAGTGATATGATTTTAGAGTTCTTCCTATCATCAATAGTTAGGAGCCTATTTTTCCACTTCTTGTATCTATGTAAATCTTATTACTTTATTTGCTAACAGGATGTAGGAAATGATGTGTCTGTTTTAAGTCTAAGTCTCAAAGGGCCTCACTTATTTCTTTTTGTTTTTAGGACCCTGCCTCTTTCACAGAAACAAACTCAGGCTCTCTTGCTGGAGGACATGACATCATGTGGAGCAGAGCCTTTTCAGCCCACTGGCTCCAGATGAGTTCTCAGTTATGAGAGAACCAAGATCAGAAAAGTTGCCCAGCTCACCTGCAGACCCATGAGTGAACTCAATCAAGTTTGATCAATAGGAGAACTTTCCAGCTAACACATTGACTTATGGCCAATATTATATGATTATTAGTTCACACGAATGAGTTTCAGAATAATTTGTTATGTAGCACTATAATGGCAACAGATAACTCATGCTCTTCCCTCCCCACAAAGAATGTTAACCCTCACGAATTAAGGGATCATGATTGTTCAAATTGGGAAATATATGTACTTATAATTCAGCCAGAGATATTATTTCTAGTTTTGATGATGTTTGTGTGTGTGTGTGTATGTGTGTGTGTGTGTTTAGTCAAAATGTACATGTCATGAGGTGAAGAATGAGGAAAAAACAGTGAGAGGGGACGAAGAGTGACTCAAAGCAAGTTTACTGTTTACAAAATATGCACTCTTGAAATGTTTCTTTGCCTTACAGGTGAAACATGATGATGGGTTGAACCCAGAACATAGAGCCCCATAACCACAGCTGGTGGAACGTGACAGAAACCCTTTTATATTCTTTCATTTAGGCTGTACCCTTGTTGCTAACAATACTCCAGCAATCTAGATAAAAGCCCACGCATTCTCATTTTTAACAATATTTCTAGAAACCAAATCTCTCCCATTCAGTATGCACAACACATTTGAAAGATGACCAGAGCTAAATTACAGCCTTCACTTCTGCCCCATCAATCTTCTTTATGCCTGTTGCAATCTCACTTGTACAAAACAATTCCAATTATATATTTTTAAATATACTACAAATTTCCTAAGCTTGCAATTTTTTTGTTTTTTTCCACCTCTGTAATGTTGTATTTTTTTAATTTTTTTGGCTTTTTTTTTTTTTTGTGTGTGTGTGTGTGTGTATGGTTTCCTATATTTCTGTTTATCAGAATAACAACCTGGTACTTTGTATATATAGAAATGCTTCTGCAACACCCATAAGATGTATGTTTTGAGCTGTGTTTTTCACTTATAAAAATGCATTTACATTGTTTGTTCCCCCACTTTTACTTACTACCTGATTTTGCTGGCGTGAGGACTGCTTGCTATAGCTGAGGAAATAGAAGAGAAGTCAGTCCATATTAATATTGTGTCTTTAGCAATTAAGTTCAGTAAGTCCTGAATTGAATTTCAATAAACTTCTTCCTTTCAACTGTTATCATATGTTATCAACTGACTTAAAATTGATTTGTTGGACTTCTTATTTTAAACTTCCGAAATAATAAAAATTACTAAAAGAATGTTTCAACAAGTTCATTTGATCACTTTTCTCAGCGATATTTGGTTTTACCTTAAACTACTTTTGTTTTTGTGAATGAGCATATTTGTGTATGAGACAAAGTTAATAGCTTGCAATTATTTCAAGAATAATATTTTAAAAGGTGAGACAACTATACTCTGTGTATTTAATATTCTTTATATTTACAAATTCATCATTGGCATGAGCTTAAATAATTTTTCACTAAAACACAGTTAATGTAGCAATCTTAAAAAATATATTTTACTGATTATTGAAATGTTTTTATTTGTAGACTGCTTTATTTCAAATTCATATTTTGAACTTAGATATTTCAAAGACAAATATGACCAGATTTGAATAATTCTTCTTCTATAAGTGTGTGTTTCTTAAAAAGATGTTCTCTTGAGAGCTGAGAATTTTCAAAAGTGACATTAAGAAAATATTACATGCTGTCACAAATTATCATAACACTCATTAGGAAATGCACAAACATTTACATAGGGAATCTGGTTAAAAACACTATGCAATTTTTTATAAGTCTGTTGGAAGTTTAAAAAATACATAGCCACAGTAAATATATTCTTCCTAATTGCAATTGGCATGATAAAGATTTGTTAGTTTTCTATTTCAGTAGTAATTTCCCATAAATTTATCTGTAAGATAAACAGTTTAACTTCATAATACTCATTTCATTTGGATCAAAAGATATCACAATATATTATAATTATTAAAACTCTTCTGCTTAAATCTCATTAAAGAATATTATATAAATCTTAAGTGCCTGCATTATTTTGTACACACTTGGTGTTCCATCCATACACTAAATAAAATTGCACTTCAAAGTTGAAAACGACTACTAAGTCATGATATTCACATCTGTCAGCTACGCAAATAGGCTATTAGATTTCGTTATTTTCTCAAGAACCATTTTCTTATTGTACCTGTAGAAACCATTTCAACTACAGTTGAAGTAACAAGGATAGAAGCATGCATTTTCTCTCCTTACAATTGAAGCAAAGATTGAGCATGTAATTTATTGTCTCATACAACACTACATGTAAAGTATTTTGAGATCTGCTTTCTGAATTTAAAAAATAATCCATTTGAAAATAAGAGAACCTATAGAAATTGAATCCAGATCTATGTTTTTTAGAAAATCTTTAGCAAGTAAAGGCAAGGTGTATCTTTTTTGGATAGACTTTTTTCTTTTAAAGGCTGACTGTTAATTTATTTCAAGATGTTCCTGAAACTTTAGTAATTTTATTCATCAGAGACTTATAATGTTTGTGATAGAAAGTAAGAATATGCTAGTTTCTTTTATTCATTCTGTGCTTTTTTAAAAAAAAAATTATTTATTGATTTTAGTGAGAGAGGAAGGGAGACAGAAAGACAGTAACACTGATCTGTTCCTGTACATGCCATGACCAGGATAGAGCTGTCAACCTCTGTGCTTCTGGTCAACTCTTTAACCCAGTGGTTCCCAACCTTTTTTGGGGCCACGGACCGGTTTAATGTCAGAAAATATTTTCACGGACCGGTCTTTAGGGTGGGACGGATAAATATATCATGTGACGGAGACAAGCGTCAAGAGTGAGTCTTGGCCCTGGCCATTTGCTCAGTGGTAGAGCGTCGACCTGGTGTGCAGGAGTCCCAGGTTTGATTCCTGGCCAGGGCACACAGGATAACGCCCATCTGTTTCTCCAACCCTCCCCCTCTCCTTCCTCTCTGTCTGTCTCTTTCCCTTCTGCAGCCAAGGCTCCATTGGAGCAAAATTGGCCTGGGTGCTGAGGATAGCTCCATGGCCTCTGCCTCAGGTGCTAGAATGGCTCTGGTCGCAACAGAGCAAGGCCCCAGATGGGCAGAGCATCACCCCCTGGTGGGCATGCCGGGTGGATCCCGGTCGGACACATGCGGGAGTCTGTCTGACTGCCTCCCCATTTCCAACTTCAGGAAAATACAAAAAAAAAAAAAAAAGGGTGAGTCTTAGACAGATGTAACAGAGGGAATCTGCTCATTTTTTAAAAATAAAACATCGTTCAGACTTAAATATAAATAAAATGGAAGTAAGGTAAGTTATTGATTTTTTCTCTGTGGACCTGAACCAAATGGCCCATGGACCGGTACCAGTCCGCTACCCAGGGATTGGGGACTACTGCTTTAACCAACCAAGCTATCCAGCCAGGGATCATTCTGTGCTTATGCCAGTATTTAAATATTGGCACACAGTGGTGGAGAAGGAACCTGGTTATGCAGTTTACAAAATCTGGATCAGAAATATGGAAACCTACCTCTAATAAACCGTACCCTCTTAGTCAGGTAAAAGTCTTACTGAGGCTTGGTTTACCATGTCTTAAAAGGACTCAGAAGGAATGAACGGGATGTTATATTTAGGAGTTCATTGTAATTGCTAAAAAGATTTTGAAATAAAAGCTAATTTTTACTTGAGAACAGTAATATGCTCACTGCATAGATGATGCAAAGTCTGTCTATCTCCCCACCTCCCTTTCTCTATAGTTCACATTAAAACAACAAAAACTGAACATTTTTATACATATGACTTAGAATGTGATAAAACATTAGTGTGAATCTATAGTTATACAGATTGCACCACTTTTAATTTTTTTTTTTTTTTGGTTCCCGTGAGATGGACTTTATCCCCTCAAGATTAAACGAATAGGTTGGGAGGGGGAGTAGTTATCACCTGACTTCTTTTTAATTGGAGAATTTTAGTGACATATTTGAGGTTTTTTAAAAGCAGGAAGAAGAATGCTTGCTGGGTTTGGGAGGATAGGGATTTCTTGATAAAATGCATCAAGTTAGAAGTGAGAAAACTATAGGAAAAGAGCAGGAAGATTGACATAGACTGAGCAGACAGCAGACAAAAAGAAAGCCATGGAAGGAAACACTTGGGAAAGTTTGATGTATCCTAATGAAAGAGGTTTTGGCAGAAAGCAAGTATGATCGGGGGGGGGGCAAGAAGAAACCACTGTAGAGTTAAAGAGAAGGTGGATTAATCATAAGGAAAATAGCAGTAGAGCCAGAAGTCTCTGAAGGAAAAATAACCAGACTTGAGGTAAGAATTTTGGAGGTTCACTTCTGTAACAATGGATTGTTCTGTTGAAAGAAAGAGCTAGAAAGAAGATAATGAAAATTTTAAAAAAGGGAAATAACAGCTTAATAATTCAAGTTCTAAGCTGATAAACTAATTTTGTAAAGTACTTCTACCTCATCAGTCTAATTTTCTTCTCATAGGCTCCTATATACTATAGAAGCTACTTAGGTAATAGATGGTCTTTGTTAATGAAGAGATCTCGAGTTACGCAAAATGCCAGTTTAGTCAACAGCAACAACAGAAACAATCTACCTTTAAACAGAACAAGGTTTACCTGGCTGTTTTAGTAATCCTATACAATGGACGAAAGTGGATATTTAAAACATAAGGCTGGGTTGATCACACATAATTCCTTTTTATATCTAGATACAATAGCCTTTATACTCAGCAGTGATTACACAGCTCTCATCACTAGCTGCTAGAGTCACAAACTATATTTGCAACTTTGATGGCAACTGGATAAGAAGTTTCTATGTTTATCTTTTAAAAACATTTTTCAAAAATATCTTTCATGATACTATACTGTTATGCAGTCTGGAAATACATTCTGATTTAACGTTGAAAAGACGACAGCTAAAATACTTGACAGCAGTTATGTAGTCAAGGCAGGACATAATTTTTGTTTCAGAAACTGTGTGCAAGCTGATATTTTCCTCTACTCCTAGAGTTTTAGGGCCAGATTTCCAAACAAGCATGTGTGGGCATAAAATGGGTAATTGCACACACAAACGGGCAACTTTATATGCAATTATCCATTTTGCATACGCAATTATATGCTTCTGAGTGTATAACACATGTACATGAAATCTGATAAGCATACCCATTACACCTTCCTTTGAAAATCTGCTCTACATTGTAAGTTTATTTCACAGAAAAAATTGGGATTCTTGTTGTTTCATAGTGTAATTGCACTCATTACTTTCTTATATCATATCTTTTAATCAAGGCTTGCAAATCCCATTAAATTATTAACCAATCATCTCAACAGCCTCATTATATCTATGGATGCTAAAGGTTGTAACAATCTCATTTTAGGAATTAAAAAATCAAGATGCAGTAGTTGGATTTTTCTAAATATTAACTACTTTCCATTTAGTTCTGCCTGACAAATAGTTCTCTAGAATCCACTCCCCATATGTGCACAAATACAAATGGAAAAGAACTATTACAAATGCCATAAATAAATAAATAAATAAATAAACAAACAAACAAACAAATGCAAAGTTTCTTTCTTTGTGGTCCAACTAAGCCAAAGTTTATTCACATTGTTTTGTTTTGGGTTTTTCTTTTGCACTGCCAAAAAGCTTGCACTGTTTTCTTCTTGAAGCATAGATCTCGTAAGACAGTGAGTTTTAATAGCAGGGCTTGTTCACCTGGGAAATTCTTATGTCATTGTCAAAACCAGAGAATAAAACGTTCACTCACTTTACGGAAGTAAATTGTGTCTTTGGGTTTGCAGCATGTTTCTGTGAAAGCTGATGAAAGAGGTTTATTTGACTGATAACAGCCAGAGTGTTATAGTTCCACATGTGACTTTCACACAAAGCTGAAGGGAGAATTCTTTGGCTTTGATATCAGGGAAAGAAGACAGACACTTTTGAATATTTGTTGTTGTTGTTGCTGTTGCAGTTAACTTATGTGCCCTTTCGTATTCCTGCTTGACTTGCTACCTGTCTACCATGTCATTGTGCAGTCTGTGCTGACAGTATTGCAGAGGCAGAAAATTCAAGTTGTTCTAGAGAAGAAAAGAACACAATCCGTTCCTGCGAGGAAAAAAAATGTTAGATCGACACTACAACGCAGAGATTACAATGTGACGGCAATGCTGTCTGAAATCTCTGGATTGTTTATATTGAGACAACTGAAGAGACTTGAAAATGACCTTTAAATGAGGTATTATTAGGTAATTGTACTAAGAGTAGCAATAGTGGCAGTAAAAATAAGAGGGATACTGCTAATAACAAAAACAGAAACAACATTTCTAAGCACTGTGAGAGGTTTTTAAATAAATTGTTTCTTTTAATGCTCACAATGCCTCTGAGAGATATTTTTAACCATTTTTGCAGATAAGCAAATGAGAGGTTAAAAATTTTGATTGTGGTCATACATCTAGTAAGTAGCAGACCTGGGGTTAACCCAAATACAGGCACATATTAAATGATAAGGAAATGAAAATGGATACAATTCCATTTCATCTGTTTTATTATTATTATTTTTTCATTCTTATGTAGTTGCAGAAAATACAAGGGAGATGTTGGCATATAGCTGGCTATTTCTCAAAATACTGTTCAGAGGATGCATTTTTTTGTAGCATTTGAAAATTAAATCTTGCTAAATAGTATAAAAAATACTACCCTGTGTAGTAAGTCATGAGAAATAGTACTAAACAGAATGAAGAGTCTCATTTTGAAGGCTACTTTTATTTATCAATGAAAAAGTAAATTATTTGCCTTAAAGCTTGTATGTGTGTGTGTGTGTGTAATTACAATTGCATGGGAGAAAGTTAGCCTTCTAAAGTACCTGACTCTGCCAATAACATTAGTTTCCTCCTTTAATAATGACTAAAACTGAGAAAGACCTTGAGGAATAAAATACATGTTGCTCATTAGTCTTAAACCTTTCATGATGAGCATGTTTATTGGGATGTTTAATAATTTGTGTTTCCCTAGAATCTATCATCTTAGAATCTTAGTGTGCTTTATAAACATTAATTCTCTTAGCACTGCTACTAGGAACATATATATGTGTATATTTGACTTAAATATGTCCCAAATGAGCAAATGGTCTACTTTATGTCACAAAGTGTAGGAAAATCAGTTAAGAAGCCATTATTTAATTGAATGATTTATTCTAAACACACATGTATATCCATAATTTCAGAAGAACATGGTCCTCAAAAATGTATTTCTGTACATGATTGACAAGTTGTGTAATGGACATTTCCCAAACACTCAAATATAAATCAATTTATAATTGGCAATTTATATGCTTAGCAGCTCAAAAAAGGACTTCTTAAGTCAGTCACATAATTAAAGCGATGTACAAATGTTACATAAGTAAGGCTGATAACTTAGAGTTATATAAATAACTTTTCATATATGTGTGCATGTATACACAAAAAGATGTTAGGTGTTTGGACCACATTGTTTACCCAAAGATTTTTCTCCATTGGTAGGTACAGAGGGTCCTAAGATTATGACACAGTTCCATTCCTATTACAGTGATGTAACCCGAATTTTGGTGTAAGTCAAAATACACCCTAGCCTAAGTCACTTACCCATCCTAACACAGTTGTAAAATCATAGTCTAGAACATAAAAACTCAACTAAACCACAGAAAAAGGAAAAGGACATAAATATACTGTACTATACAGTGTAGTGTAGTAACAAAAAAATGACAAAAAAAATGAGTAACCTGAAACACTCACGTCTCAATATTTAAAATTTTTGGGGGAGTGAAGATCGTAAACTCAAAAAGTCATATGTCAAAAAAAAAAAGTCATATGTTGAGACTGTCATAACCCGAGGACCTCTTATATTTACCTCGGAGTCTTATATCATAGCTCTGTCCTCAAACACTCTGTCCTTCTATTGTGCATACTACAGGATAAAATTTGTTATATAACAATCACTTTACTTGGGATGCTTAATAGACTAGAGGGAGACTAATTAAGATGCTTCTATGTCATTTATAAAGTGTAACGTGTGGTATTGTGGGCCGTCCCATGGCTATTAATTCACAAAAGGTACTGATTCCATGGACTGTTTCTCAGACTTCAGTCCTTTGAAAGCATCTTCAAGGTACCTATACCATGATCTACTTAGTATTTTTCATTAAACTCCCTTTAAAAATTTTTATATCTAACCTAGTGAGAAACCATGATGCTTTTCTATACATGGATAATAAATGTAAACTTAAAAATAAAAACATGTTGACTGTTTAGAACCGTGTCTACTCTATGGAAAGAACGAATATACAAAAGAGCTATTAAAACAAACAAACAAACAACAACAACAAAAACATCTAATGTGGCTACCGTACCTACAGAGTGAAAACATTTTGTGCAGTTTTGAGTTTGGGAGCTGGGGAGTTTCAACTTGGCTAATGTACTTGGTTAATGTGTTGAAAAATACATTTAGAAAATCCTGTAATGTAAATTTGGAAGTTAAGAGTTTGCACACAAATGTTCCGTTCTATACCCAATTTGTTCTTTTGCATGCCAACAGACACACAGTTATCTACTTAACACATAAACTTGTAATTTTAAGTGACTACAAGCTGAAATATTTACATAGAGGTAAGCCCTGGAAACACATAACTTTAGCCCTCGGTGAGCTATTATAAAGGAATATGCAAAGAGAGCATACATATATGCAATGTACAGTCCGGTTCTTCTGATTTTTTTTTTCTTATCTTCATCAACTTTCTTTTATGATGGATATTATTCAATCTAAAGTGGATGAGTTCATTTTTTTTTGTTTGTTTTCTGCTTCTGCAAACCATCTATCCCACATCACAATTTCCATTTGGGCAGGTTTCTCATCCTCATAATGGCTTCTACATTTCTCTTTCCAGGCAGTGTTTCCGGAAGGTAGTTTGCTTCTTGAAGCAGGGTTTTTGTTTTTGTTTTTTTCTGAAGTGAGAAGTGGGGAGACTCCCGTATATGCCTGATCAGGATTCACTCGATATGCCTATTAGGGGGCAATGCTCTGCCTATCTGGGGCATTGCTCTTTTCCAACTGAAGCCATTCTAGCACTTGAGGTGGAGGCCATGGAGCCATCCTCAGCATCTGGCCAACTTTGCTCCAGTGGAACCCTGGCTGTGGGAGAGGAAAAGAGAGATAGAGAGAGAAGAGAGGGGGAAGGGTAGAGAAGCAAATGGGTGTTTCTCCTGTGGACCCTGGCCAGGAATTAAACCGGGGACTTCCACATGCCAGGCCAACACTCTTCCGCTGAGCCAACTGGCCAAGACTTCTGTGGGTTGTTTTTTTTCTTAAGCTTTAAGAACTTTTAGCTGGTTCACATAAAACACTTTCTTTCATTCAAGAAAGCATCAAGGAAAGACAGCATTCTAAGCCAAGTACGAAATGTCAGACAAGCATGAAAAAGGGTTAATATCTTTAACTTCAGCAAAGGCAGCATACAGTGGTTCTAGGATTTGGGGATGTTGAGAGTAGTGTACGTTCTCATGGTTTAATTCATTTTAGAAATGAATAGAACACTATCTATTTGACTTCTTTAGTCTTTGTATTAATCATGACTAGTTTTAAGATAATATTATTTTGTTGATGCTAAAATGGCCCAATTAAAAATTGTAGTTTTAGTTGGAAAACTTTGGGGAAATTTAATGCATAATTAGAATGCAACAAATAATATTTTCATCAGCAAAGGAGAGTAAGACCTTAAACCAAGGCCAGAAACAAATTTTCCAGTCACCCATCAGACAGCAGAATGAGAAGATTTAGTGTGTATTTAACTGGAACGCATGCATTTTGCAGGCTCACTAGATGCAAAATCATGTAGAACAAGACATTGCCAAGCTATTGGAAAATAAAATGGTAGTTTACTCATCACTAGGGACTGGAGGAATTTCTGAACTGGGTATAATAGTTCAGGATAACCTATCTCTTTTTCAAGCTCTCATATTCTGAACAGATTTCAGGATCCTTGAAAATTGACAACACTGGCTGCCTTTCCCTGAAGGATACATGGTTCAGGGTACTAAATTTATTATGAGCATTTGTTCTAGTGGTGGTCTATTTGCAAAGAAAAATCAAGGTTGGTTGATTGTGCATCATTAAGAGACAGATGATGAAAAGAAGACAAAATACATTTATCATCAAACCACTGTACAAATGAAAGAAAATTATCAGAGGAGAAGTGGGGCACCGGATGAAAGAATGCTGATGGCTTCTCGGTCAAAGCCAGATAACGTGCTTTGTTACTCTGGTTAGTTGCCTCTCCCCCATGCCATTCGGAGTCACTCATTTCCCCCCCACCATTTATGTTAATTAAACTTAACTGAGGCCCTGGCTGGTTTGCTCAGTGGTAGAGCATCGGCCTGGCGTGCGGAAGTTCCGGGTTCGATTCCCAGCCAGGGCACACAGGAAAGGCACCCATCTGCTTCTCCATGCCTCCCCCTCTCCTTCCTCTCTGTCTCTCTCTTCCCTCCCGCAGCCAAGGCTCCACTGGAGCAAAGTTGGCCCCGGGCACTGAGGATGGCTCTGTGGCCTCTGCCTCAAGTGCTAGAATGGCTCTGGTTGCAACAGAGCGACGTCCCAGATGGGCAGAGCATTGCCCCCTGGTGGGCATGCCGGGTGGATCCCGGTTGGGCGCATGCGGGAGTCTGTCTGACTGCCTCCCCGTTTCCAACTTCAGAAAAAAAAATTAACTGAAGCTCGTGTCTGTCCATTGCCATTCACATTTTCTTGGCTTTTCTGACCCTAAGAAAAACCGCTTTACTGTCAGTAGCAATGTCCTTTGTTACCTATATTCTAATATTCTCATTCCCAGCATGATATGCAGTATTAGGTAGAGCAGCAACTTCAAAGTTCTTTTTCACTGAGACATATGTGTCTGTTTTTATGTATGCTACCCTCAATGTTTGCCCTTAATCATCTATAACATCAAATATTATTCTCTGACTCTGTGGACTTTGCTCTTACTGACAAACCTGTAAACATTTTAAAACTGCTTTATCTTGGTGTCTTGCATATGCTCCTTGGCATTCTCAGCACCATTTGTTTTCATTCAAGATGCTTTGCCACATGGTATTGTGAAATAAGTGTTCTATAGAAGCAGATATGTAGAAAGTGATTATTAAGACCTATCAAATTCTTTACCTCTTTTCCCACAACCATCTTTATATCCCAGATCTCTCCTTCTTAGGGAAAAGTGTTTCTTAGGATATTTTTGGTTAATGAGTCTCTCATGGTTCTGTTTTCCTTATTCATCATATTTATAGAACCATATGGACCACTACAAACTACCAACTTTAAGCCAAACTATGATTATTCACATTGAAAAAGACCCCAATAGACGTTAGTGTCTTAGAATGAGATTTTCCCATGATAACCAGAGTGGACATAGAAGTGACATTCAGTCATTTAATGGCAACAAATTCAAGCATATAAGGTAAAACCTCCCCATCTGTGCCTAATTCTTTAGCAAGTGTTCACAAAGCAAATGCTAAAGGCTTTTCTAGGTCATTTGGCATTATGTGAGAAATCACTTCTCTGACCCCATATGGTGAAGCATCAGCAGCTAAACAGATTGGCAGGCCAGGGTCATAATACACTAGAATCCTTGAGGACATCAGTTGTTGTTTAGTCTATTCAAAAGCAGCTTGACATTCCTTTCACCAATGACACTGGTTATTTTGCTGTAATAGTTCTATCGTGAACAGGAACTGCTATGGGAAGATTTGGTTTATTTTTCCAACAGAAGTTTTCATAGGAATACAATGAATATGTAACTTTATACATCAATAAATGATACATATTGACTGAATCTTCATGTTTTGATGTCAAAATTGTGAGGGCTTCAGAAAACAAACTGAAAAAATGTTCTCTACTTATTTGATGAAAGGGTTTATGCAACTAATTCGGTTTCTTCCTTAAGTATGATTCATTGGTGAAGCCATCTGGCTCATAGGATTCCAATGTGATAAACTTTATAGTAATAAAATTATTTCTTTAATTCCACATTTTTTCAAAGTGTGGTTTTGGTAGTCCTAAAGATTTTCAAAACTCTTCCAAACATGTGGGAGGATGTTTTTGTGATATTTTTGTTATTGATGTGTAGCTTACTTCCATTATAGCTAGATAATAACTCTAAAGGATTTCAATTTAAAAAAAAATGTTGTAGAGTTTTCTTTCAATACAAGAACATAATCAATTTTGGTGTATATTTCATTTGAACGTGAAAGTATATGTACCTTGTCATTATTGTGTTCAGTTTTCTAGGTAAATTATCAATGACAAAATTTATCATTTTTTTTTAGTTCTTCTACAACTTGTTCATTTATTTTGTCTGCTTACATTCTTAGTTATTGATAGAGGTATGTTAAAATGTCTCACTAAGATTATGAACTTATCTCTTTCTCCTTCTGTTTTATTTTCCATTGTCAATATATTTTGAAGTTATGCTTAAGTAAAATATGTTATATCTTAGTGGTAGGTGTGCTCTTTTTTCTTTATAAAATATTTTTGTAATTGTATCATTCCACACATATGTGGAATACAAAACTCAGACTCATGGACATAGATAAGAGTGTAGTGGTTACTAGTAGGAGGGGCTGGGGGTTGGGTGGAGGGTATAAAGAGGGACAAATATAAGATGACAGAAGATGATTTGACTTTGAGTGATTGGTATACATCATAATCGACTGTCCAAATGATGTGCAGATGTTTTCCCAAAATCTATATACTCTGGTTGACCAGTGTCACCCTGTTAAATTTAATTTTCTAAATAAAAAAATATTTTTGTTATCTTAAGTAATTCTTTCTATCTTAATGTCTGTCTATATTGTCTGAGTATAGATATGTCAGGTTTCTTTCAATTTGTGTATACATGACATATCTTTTCCATTCCTGTCCATTAAACAATCATTGTCTTTAAACTGTGTTTCTTGTAGGCAGGGTATATTTTTTTAATCTGATTTGACAATCCTGTCATTTTTTTTTCTTTACAGAGGCAGAGATAGACAGGGACAGACAGACAGGAACGGAGAGAGATGAGAAGCATCAATCATCAGTTTCTCGTTGCGCGTTGCGACTTCTTAGTTGTTCATTGATTGCTTTCTCACATGTGCCTTGACCGTGGGCCTTCAACAGACAGAGTAACTCCCTGCTGGAGCCAGCGACCTTGGGTCCAAACTGGTGAGCTCCCTGCTCAAGTCAGATGAGCCCGCGCTCAAGCTGGCGACCTCGGGGTCTCGAACTTGGGTCCTTCCGCATCCCAGTCCGACGCTCTATTCACTGCGCCACCACCTGGTCAGGCGACAATCCTGTCATTTAATTGGCACCATTCACAGAACTTATTAAGATGTCATAAAATAAACATGCACCCATGTGTGTGTATATGTCTGTGTAATTCTATGCAATTTTTTTCACATGTGCAGCTTTGTATAACTGCTACAAAAATCAAGATAGAGAACTGTTTGATCATCATGAGGCAATGTTGCCTTACCAATTTTTAGCCATACTTCCATACCCTTATCCTGATCCCAAAGCTCTGGTGACCACTATTCTTTCTTCCATCTTCGTAATGTTGTTTTCTTCCTCGTGCTTGTGCTTGGGTGTCCTGTGTCTGGCAGATGCTCTTCTCCCCCAGGTTGAGTTCTTCCACCCTGATCATGGCTCCTACAGCTTCTCCTCAACTCACTAATGTAGATGGCTACCTTTCACAACCCCAGCTGATGACATCAAAGCTATGCTGTCCAGAGAAAGGGCATTGAAGGAAGAAAAAAAAAGAAAAAGGTGAGGCATAGGCAAAGGTAAATAAAAGAAATGAGAGAAGGAAAAGGAAGGGAAGGTGAAGAGAAATAGAGTCAAGCTATAGAAAACTGATATCTCAAAAATATTTTTTCTTGCTCTAAACTAAGATTTTGTTTGCTAACCCACGATGTATTTTGTAGTAGGTACAAGAGTTGAGAATCATTGCATTATAAAAAGGTAATTATTACATTTTCTAGAAAAAATATCAAACCATTTTTAAAAAAAGTAACATAAAAATTAAATCTATAAATTCAGAATACATGAACTTCAATCAAGGAGTGGGCGAACAAGAGAGCTTTGACCTTTGGTTCAACAAAATCTCACTATCTACTGAATTTTACATAAATAAAAAGCAAGTACACTTCCAAAGGGAGATGTTACATAATACTATGTACATTTTAAATAATAGACATGTATTATGAGTCTCTATGAATAACTAGACAGTCCTTACACAAAATGTTGTTTTTTGGCAATATATGTTAACTTTTCTATGTCAACTATCTTTTACTTCAAATAAAATTACAACCAGTTCATGGAATAAAAGCAAGAGTTTAATTTAAATGCAATAAATAGCTAAATATACATCAATTTATAGCACATTAAAGGTTTGAGATAATCTGCTACACATGCTTATAATTTGAGTAATATTTGACTTTAAAATATTAGGGAAATATGCTTGATTTTCAGATATTACTATGAATTACTTTTAAACTTTTTATTGAAATAAAACAAATAATGACCTGACCTGTGGTGGTGCAGTGGATAAAGCATCAGCCTGGAATGCTGAGGCCACTGGTTCGAAATTTTGGGTTAGCCTGATGAAGGCACATATGGGAAGCAACTACTATGAGTTGATGCTTCCAGATTCTCCCTACTCTTTCTCTCTCTGTCTCTAAAAATCAATAAAAAAACAACAAATAATAGTGTTTAAAAAGCATATATATGAACCTTGAATTTTGCCTTTAACTTTATTTTTAACATATTTATTGAAGTATAACTGACATACAATAAACTTTACATGTTTAGAGTATGCATTTTGCTAAGTTTTCACATATGTATCTCCCATTCAATGATCATGTTAAGACAATGAACATATTTGTCACCTCCTAAAGTTTCCTTATTTGGTAATTCCATCCTGTCACTTTCTACCTCCCCAACCCCAGGGAACAAATGTTCTGTTTTCTGTCAATAATGATTGGTTTTCATTTTCTAAGGTATTTTATATAAATGGAAACATACCATATATTCTCTTTTATATCTGCCCTTTTCACTCAGCACAGTGCCCTTGATATCCATCTACGTTGTATCAATAGATTTTTTTTATGTTTTAATTGTTGAATAATATTCTGTTGTATAGCTGTACCACAAGCTTGTTTCACCACCTGCAAAAGGAAATTGGGTTGTTTCCAGTTTGGGGCTGTTACGAATATAGCTGCAATGAACATTCATGTACAGATTTTCTGCGTGTGTGTGTTTGGGAACACACATTTCTATTTCTCTGGGCTGATTTCCTAGGATTGGAAATGGCTAGGTCAGACTGTAGGTATGTATTTTATTTTAAAGCAGTGGCTCCTTTCCAAGATAAGCCCAGATTTTCAGCTTCTGCCTTTATTAAAAATTGAAATGTGCCTGACCTGTGGTGGTGCAGTGGATAAAGCGTCGACCTGGAAATGCTGAGGTCGCCGGTTTGAAACCCTGGGCTTGCCTGGTCAAGGCACATATGGGAGTTGATGCTTCCAGCTCCTCCCCCCTTCTCTCTCTCTGTCTCTCCTCTCTCTCTCTCTGTCTCTCCCTCTCCTCTCTAAAAAAAATGAATAAATAAATAAATTATATATATATATATATATATATATATATATATATATATATATAATTGAAATGTGTCCTCAGTTGGAAAAGCAGCTGAATTCGGCACACCTCTCCAAATGTCTCTCTTCTTTGGAAGCTTGGGTGCTCAATGATTTAGTGACTCCCAAATAAATTTGTGTATTGTCTATTTTTTTTTAACTATCTCAAGCTGTTTTGGGCTACAGAGAAAAATGCTAAATTTAAGATTTAAAATAATGCATTTAATATTATCTGTTAAAAATACAAAAGTCAATAAACTTTTGCAAGCAATCATATATAGAGCAACTTAGCTAAATTTTTTTATTAAGTCTAATAATTTACCTGTGGATTCTTAGAGGTTTTATGTAATGAATAACATCATTAGCATTCTTTAAATTTTATTTTTTTACACTTAAAAACACTTTTTTTACTACAATAGCCAGAATCACCAAAATAATATGTAAAAATATGGTATGTCTTGTTTTTGATTTTAAGAAAAATACTTTTGAATATTTTTTTTAATTTTTTTTATTTATTTATTCATTTTAGAAAGGAGAGAGAGAAAGAGAGAGAGGAGAGAGACAGAGAGAGAAGGGAGGGAGGAGCAGGAAGCATCAACTCCCATATGTGCCTTGACCAGGCAAGCCCAGGGTTTCGAACCGGCGACCTCAGCATTTCCAGGTCGATGTTTTATCCACTACGCCACCACAGGTCAGGCACTTTTGAATATTTTATAATTACCATGTTCACTCTAAGTTTTTTGAAAGAAACCCTCTATCATATTTTAAAAAATCTTCTATCCATAAGTTGTTAAGATTTTTTCTTTTATCAGAAATAATTATTTTATTAGGTTACTTTTCTGTATTTTAAGATGCTTATGTTTCTACTTTTAATTTAAAAAGTATTATTTATTATATTTGTAACTTCACCTATAACTTCAAATTTTACTTTTAAAAAAGTGAAAGGTACCTACTGTTCATAACATGGAAATGATCAAAGCTATAGTAAATAAACTGAATTGAATATTAGGTACAATATCAGACTATATACTAATATGAAAAGTATATACGCCTTGGCTGGTTGGTTCAGTGGTAGAGCATCGGCCTGGCGTGCGGGAGTCCTAGGTTCCATTCCCGGCCAGGGCACACAGGAGAAGCGCCCATCTGCTTCTCCACCCCTCCCCCTCTCCTTCCTCTCTGTCTCTCTCTTCCCCTCCCGCAGTCAAGGCTCCACTGGAGCAGAGTTTGCCCGGGCACTAGAATGGCTCTGATTGCAGCAGAGTGACTCCCAAGATGGGCAGAGCATCACCCCCTGGTGGGCATGCTGGGTGGATCCCAGTCGGGTGCATGCGGGAGTCTGTCTGACTGCCTCCCCTTTTCCAGCTTCAGAAAAAAAAAAAGTATATACATAAATTTACAAAAACAAGACAAAAATTATGCATATGCTGTATGTTTAAAATTAAATTATAAAACTCAGAAGAAAATGCACACACAGAAAAGAATGAGTAAAAACAATTACAGATTACTATTAATGAAAATCATAACAAACTATAGGAAGATCTGATTTGTTCTCCAGTTAACCCATATCAAATTGCTTTCAAATTTAAATACAGATTTTCCCCAATTTTATTGATCTATAATTGAGAATTAAAAATTAGCTAGATAAATGGATTACAATGTGATATTTTGAAACATGCAGAGATTGTGAAATGATTACCACAACCAAATCAACATTATCAGTTAATATATTTACCACTCACTGGTTTTCCGTGGTGAGAGTAGTTAAGATCAACCTTCTTAGCAAAATTCAAGTATACAATAAAGGCTTATTAACTAGGAATAGAACTGGTTTTTTCTTTGGTCTAAACACTTAATCTGAACATTATATTTAATATAGTGTTGAATTAAATTTACTAATATATTGTTTAGATTATCACTTTATTTTCATACGTATCTTTGGCCTGCACATTTTCTCTCTTATACTGTGCTCCTCTGGTTCTATTGTCATGGTTATGCTATTCTCATAAAGAAAACTGGAGACTTTCAATTTTTCTTTTTTTCACTAAAAATGCATTTAAGTATGAAATTACCTGTTCAATAATTTTTTTTCATAAATTATCTCTAACACCATTTGGTCTTTCAAGTTTATAATTCTTATTTATCTAGCTTTGGTAACTAAATACTTTTCCTTGCGTTTTTTGTTTTTTTTAAGTTGCAAATTTATTGACATACAGCCTTTTTAGCCATTATTTCATTTACTTATACTTTAATCTTTGTTATTTTTTTCTTTTACTAACTTTGTTCTTAGTTTGTTCTTTCTCTGGTTGGTCCTTTGTTTATTTGCTTATTTACTTTTTGATTTTATTTTTTTTTAATATATTTTTTTAATTTTTTACAGGGACAGAGAGAGAGTCAGAGAGAGGCTTAGATAGGGACAGACAGACAGGAATGGAGAGAGATGAGAAGCATCAATCATCAGTTTTTCGTTGTGACACTTTAGTTGTTCACTGATTGCTTTCTCATATGTGCATCGACCATGGGCCTTCAGCAGACCAAGTAACCCCTTGCTAGAGCCAGCGACCTTGGGTCCAAGCTGGTGAGCTTTTTGCTCAAGCCAGATGAGCCCGCTCTCAAGCCAGATGAGCCCACGCTCAAGCTGGCGACCTTGGGGTCTTGCACCTGGGTCCTCCACATCCCAGTCCGATGCTCTATCCCCTGCGCCACCGCCTGGTCAGGCTGTTTATTTACTTTTTTAGCTATAAAGTTTGGGTATTTATTTGAGATCTTTTTTTAGTGTAGGCATTAATCATTCTGATCTTCCATTTTAGGATTATTTTGTATTTTTATTTGTGTTAAAGTAATTTTTTATTTTTTTGTTTTATTTCCTCTTCAACCCATTGGTTGTTTGGTTGTATATTGTTTAATCTCTACATACTTGTAAATTTTCCAGTTTTTTTTTCTGTAATTAACTTTTTTTTTATAATTTTATTTTTTTAATGGGGTGACATCAATAAATCAGGATACATATATTCAAAGATAACAAGTCCAGGTTATCTTGTCGTTCAATTATGTTGCATACCCACCACCCAAAGTCAGATTGTCCTCTGTCACCTTCTATCTTGTTTTCTTTGTGCCCCTCCCCACCCCGTATCCCTCTCCCATTCCCCCCTCCCCCCCGTAACCACCACACTCTTATCAATGTCTCTTAGTTTCACTATTATGTCCCACCTACGTATGGAATAATACAGTTCCTGTTTTTTTCTGATTTACTTATTTCGCTTCGTATCATGTTATCAAGATCCCACCATTTTGCTGTAAATGTTCCGATGTCATCATTTCTTATGGCTGGGTAGTATTCCATAGTGTATATGTGCCACATCTTCTTTATCCAGTCATCTATTGATGGGCTTTTTGGTTGTTTCCATGTCCTGGCCACTGTGAACAATGCTGCAATAAACATGGGGCTGCATGTGTCTTTACGTATCAATGTTTCTGAGTTTTGGGGATATATACCCAGTAGAGGGATTGCTGGGTCATAAGGTAGTTCTATTTTCAGTTTTTTGAGGAACCACCATACTTTCTTCCATAATGGTTGTACTACTTTACATTCCCACCAACAGTGTATGAGGGTTCCTTTTTCTCCACAGCCTCTCCAACATTTGCTATTACCTGACTTGCTAATAACAGCTAATCGAACAGGTGTGAGGTGGTATCTCATTGCCGTTTTGATTTGCATTTCTCTAATAGCTAAAGAAGATGAGCATCTTTTCATATATCTGTTGGCCATTTGTATTTCTTCCTGGGAGAAGTGACTATTCATATCCTCTTCCCATTTTTTTATGGGATTGTTTGTTTGTTTGTTGTTGAGTTTTATGAGTTCTTTGTATATTTTGCATATTAGGCCCTTATCTGAGCTGTTGTTTGAAAATATCATTTCCCATTTAGTTGGCTTTCTGTTTATTTTGTTATCAGTTTCTCTTGCTGAGCAAAAACTTCTTAGTCTGATGTAGTCCCATTCATTAATTTTTGCCTTCACTTCTCTTGCCTGTGGAGTCAAATTCATAAAATGCTCTTTAAAACCCAGGTCCATGAGTTGAGTACCTATGTCTTCTTCTATGTACTTAATTGTTTCAGGTCTTATGTTTAGATCTTTGATCCATTTTGAGTTAATTTTTGTACAGGGGGAGAGACTATAGTCCAGTTTCATTCTTTTGCATGTGGCTTTCCAGTTTTCCCAGCACCATTTATTGAAGAGGCTTTCTTTTCTCCATTGTGTGTTGTTGGCCCCTTTATCAAAAATTATTTGACTATATATATGTGGTTTTATTTCTGGACTTTCTATTCTGTTCCATTGGTCTGAGTGTCTATTTTTCTGCCAATACCATGCTGTTTTGATTGTCGTGGCCCTATAATAGAGTTTGAAGTCAGGTATTGTTATGCCCCCAGCTTCATTCTTTTTCTTTAGGATTGCTTTGGCTATTTGGGGTTTTTTATAGTTCCATATAAATCTGATGATATTTTGCTCTATTTCTTTAAAAAATGTCATTGGAAGTTTGATGGGAATTGCATTAAATTTGTATATTGCTTTGGGTAATATAGCCATCTTGATTATATTTATTCTTCCTAGCCAAGAACAAGGTATATTCTTCCATCTCATTATATCTTTTTCGATTTCCCTTAACAATGGTTTATAGTTTTCATTATATAAGTCCTTTACATTCTTTGTTATGTTTATTCCTAAGTATTTTATTTTTTTTGTTGCAATCGTAAAGGTGATTATTCTTTTGAGTTCCTTCTCAGTTGTTTCATTGTTGGCATATAGAAAGGCTATTGACGTCTGTATGTTAATTTTGTATCCTGCGACCTTACTGTATTGGCTTATTGTTTCTAGTAGTCTTTTTGTGGATTCTTTGGGGTTTTCGATGTATAGGATCATATCATCTGCAAAAAGTGATACCTTTACTTCTTCTTTTCCGATATGGGTGCCTTTTATTTCTTTGTCTTGTCTGATTGCTGTGGCTAGAACCTCTAGTACCACATTAAATAAGAGTGGAGAGAGTGGACAACCCTGTCTTGTTCCTGATTTAAGGGGGAAAGCCTTCAGTTTAGTGCCATTTAATATGATGTTAGCTGATGGTTTATCATATATGGCCTTTATCATGTTGAGATATTTTCCTTCTATACCCATTTTGTTGAGAGTCTTAAACATAAAATTGTGCTGTATTTTATCGAAAGCCTTTTCTGCATCTATTGATAAGATCATGTGGTTTTTGTTCTTTGTTTTGTTGATATGGTGTATTACGTTAACCGTTTTACGTATGTTGAACCATCCTTGAGATTCTGGGATGAATCCCACTTGATCATGATGTATTATCTTTTTAATATGTTGTTATATTCGATTTGCTAGTATTTTGTTTAGTATTTTAGTATCTATATTCATTAGAGATATTGGTCTGTAGTTTTCTTTTTTTGTGCCATCCTTGCCTGGTTTTGGTATGAGGGTTATGTTGGCCTCATAAAATGTGTTTGGAAGTATTGCTTCTTCTTCAATTTTTTGGAAGACTTTGAGTAGAATAGGAACCAAGTCTTCTTTGAATGTTTGATAAAATTCGCTGGTATAGCCGTCAGGGCCTGGACTTTTATTTTTGGGGAGGTTTTTAATGGTTTTTTCTATTTGTTCTCTACTGATAGGTCTGTTTAGGCTTTCTGCTTCTTCTTGACTGAGTCTAGGAAGGTTGTATTGTTCTAGGAATTTATCCATTTCTTCTAGGTTGTTGAATTTAGTGGCATAACGTTTTTCATAGTATTCTACAATAATTTTTTGTATATCTACGGTGTCCGAGGTGATTTCTCCTCTTTCATTTTGGATTTTGTTTATATGAGTTCTTTCTCTTTTTTCCTTGGTAAGTCTTGCCAAGGGTTTGTCAATTTTGTTGATCTTTTCAAAGAACCAGCTCCTTGTTCTATTAATTTTTTCTATAGTTTTTCTGTTCTCTAATTCATTAATTTCTGCTCTGATTTTTATTATCTCCTTTCTTCGGCTGGTTTTGGGTTGTCTTTGTTCTTCTTTTTCTAGTTCCTTAAGGTGGGAAGTTAAGTGGTTCACTTGGGCTCTCTCTTGTTTCTTCATATATGCCTGAAGCGATATGAACTTCCCTCTTATCACTGCTTTTGCTGCATCCCATAGATTCTGATATGTCATATTGTCATTTTCATTAGTCTGTATATATCTTTTGATCTCTGCACTTATTTCTTTTTTGACCCATTCATTTTTTAAAAGTATGTTGTTTAGTTTCCACATTTTTGTGGGATTTTTTTCCTCTTTTTTGCAGTTGAATTCTAGTTTCAAGGCTTTATGATCAGAAAATATGCTTGGTACAACTTCAATTTTTCTGAATTTGCTGATGTTGTTTTTGTGGCCCAACATATGGTCAATTCTTGAGAATGATCCATGTACACTGGAGAAAAATGTATACTCAGTCACTTTGGGATGAAATGTCCTGTAGATGTCTATCATTTCCAGGTGCTCTAGTGTTTTGCTTAAGGCCACTATGTCTTTGTTGATTCTCTGTTTGGATGACCGATCTAGAGCCGTCAGCGGTGTATTGAGGTCTCCAAGTATGATTGTATTTTTGTCAGTTTTTGTTTTAAGATCAATAAGTAGCTGTCTTATATATTTTGGTGCTCCTTGGTTTGGTGCGTATATATTAAGAATTGTTATGTCTTCTTGATTCAGTGTCCCCTTAGCCATTATGAAATGGCCATTTTTGTCTCTGAGTACTTTTCCTGTCTTGTAGTCAGCATTATCCGATATGAGTATTGCTACACCTGCTTTTTTTTGGATGTTATTTGCTTGGAGTATTGTTTTCCAGCCTTTCACTTTGAATTTGTTTTTATCCTTGTTACTTAGATGAATTTCCTGTAGGCAGCATACAGTTGGATTTTCTTTTTTAATCCATTCTGCTACTCTGTGCCTTTTTATTGGTGAGTTTAATCCGTTTACATTTAGTGTAATTACTGATACTTGTGAGTTCCCTATTGCCATTTTATATCTTGCTTTCTGTTAGTTTTGTGTCTTGTTTGATCCTTCTCTTTCGTTTTTCTATCTTTTGTTTTTATTTGGTTGTATTCCATACATCTTTCCTCTGTTGCTATCTTTTTTATCTCATGTGCTTCTGTGGTGGTTTTTTCAATGGTGGTTACCTTTGAGTAATGAAAAGGGTCCCTACCCTGTTCATTGTAGCGAACTATTTTGTGAGTACTTTTGCACTCCATCGTCCTATGCTACTGTTAATCTCCATCTTCTCTCCCTCTTTCTTTTTGTTGTTGTCACAGTTTAAATTTGGTTTTCTTGTGTTCTTCTTGGAGCTTTTACTTGTGGCTCTGTTTTTTTTTTCTTTGTATCTGATTGGAGAACCCCCTTTAGTAATTCCTGGAGTGGAGGTGTTCTGATGATAAATTCCCTCATCTTTTCTGTATCTGTGAATGTTTTTATTTCTCCTTCGTATTTGAAGGATAGCTTTGATGGGTATAGTATTCGTGGCTGAAAGTTCCTCTCTTTCAGGACTTTAAATATTGGGGTCCACTCTCTTCTAGCTTGTAGAGTTTCTGCTGAGAAATCTGATGATAATCTAATGGGCCTTCCTTTATATGTTGTATTCTTCTTTTCCCTGGCTGCCTTGAGAATTTTTTCTTTGCTGTTGGTTTGTGTCAATTTCATTATGATATGCCTTGGTGTAGGTTTGTTGGGGTTAAGAAAACTTGGAGTTCTGTTTGCTTCTTGAACTTGAGGCTTTAGTTCTTTCCACAGGCTTGGGAAGTTCTCATCTATTATTTGTTTGAGTACGTTCTCCATTCCATTTTCTCTCTCTTCTCCCTCTGATATACCTATTATTCTTATGTTATTCTTTTTGATGGAGTCAGATAATTCTTGTAGGGCTATCTCATTTCTTTAAATTTTTGAGTCTCTTTCTTCTTCTCTCTGTTGTGCCTCAAGTTGCTTGTCTTCTATTTCACTAATCCTCTCTTCTATCTGACCTGTTCTATTAGCTAAGCTTGTTACTTCATTTTTCAGCTCGTGAATTGAGTTTTTCATCTCTGTTTGATTTGTTTTTATAGTTTCAATTTCCTTGGACGTATATTCTTTGTGTTCATTGAGTTGTTTTCTGAGCTCCCTAAATTGCCTTTCTGTGTTTTCTTGTATATCTCGGAGGATTTTTAGGATTTCTATCTTGAATTCTCTGCCATTTAGCTCCAAGGTTTCCAATATATTAAATTTTTTCTCCATAGATTTTTCCTCATCTAGCTGTGTTACCTCTCTTTCTTTTGTATCCATGATATTCAATTTTCTCTTCCTTAATGGCATCTGAGGGTGGTTTTGTTGATAGTATTAATGAGATTTAATAAAGAATAAAAAGTTAAAAAAAATAAAAATAAAAAAAATAAAAAATCGGAAAGATTTGTTTTTTTTAAAAAAAAATTAATAATGAAATAAAGAAAAATAAAATAAAATAAAAATTTTTTAAAAAAGGAAATTATTCCCCCCCTCCTTTTTTCCTCTCCTCTCCTCTCTCCTCTTTCTTGAGAAAATCTTGCGATGGACTGTGAATTATAACAAACAATGCCTGTGATGGAGGGCCTGAATTGGGGAAAAGTAATAAAGGGGCAAAAAAAGAAAGAAAAAAAAGGAAAAAAAAAAGAGTGTATGGACCCACAAAAAGCAAATAAGGAAAAAATTTGGGTCAAGAATAAAATGATTTGCTTTTAGGTGTTGGTTGTCTAAGAGTTATAATGAGAGGAATAAGAGGAAAATGGAAAAATGGGGGGACAAATTAAAAAATTACTATTTTATTTAGTGGAACAAGAACTAGATAATATGGAGAGCCAGGGATGGGAGCACTGCTAGTGAGTTAAAAAGGTGAAGTAAAACCCCCCCAAAATGCTACAAACATAGGTTTGAGTCCCAGATAAGATAATTTGTTTGTTATTGAGGTTTGAATGAGAGAAGATGTAAAGGAGAAAGGAAGAAACTAATATAGAGGGAGAAAAGAAAGAGAGAGAGAGAAAAAAAGAGGGAACCACTAAAAGAAGAAAAAAGAAAGGAGAGAGAAAGAGAGTTAAGGGTTTTGGAGTGCAACCCTCATAGAGAGAAAGGAAGAGAAGAGAAAAGATAATGGGAGATGTAACACTTATGGGTAGTGTAGTTCAAGGAGAGGAGAGAGAAAGACCGGTAGAGAGTTAATCGGCCAAATTGGAGGAGGAAAAAAAAGTCTCAAGAATGAAGATAAGAGAAACAAACGAACAAATATAATAAAATGGGATAGGTTATAAAGTCTGCAGATCACTCTTGATCTGAGAGGTTATCTTCTTGCTTTTTCCCCTCTCTCCCTCTTCCTGGTCGGTGACTCTGCACCCCGGGCTCTGCCCCTCTCGCACGCTCAGGCAGAGGTTTGCAGTTGATAAGTCTCCATGGCAATGTCATGTATTGTGCTTTAGTCTCGTTGGGAGTCGAGGCTCATTAGCATTTATAGGCTCCGACAGTGAGAGAGTCTGTGTTCCTGGAGCTTTTCTCCTAGTCTTTCCTTCTTCAATTAGCAGCCTGATAATCCAGCTATGGGGTTGCTGCTGCCTCTGCCTGTACAGCAAGAGGCTCAAAGAGCTGGCAACTCCCCACTCTTATTTCCACTCAGCACAGGGCTCTGGGCAAGGCTCAGTCAGTCAGAGCTGCTAGCATAATCAGGCGGGCTTTCCGCCCACTCAAAGACCTCTGGCTCTGCCACTCTGTCCGGTAACACAAGCGGGCGCCCACTTCCGGGGCGCTTGGAAGAAACTCTCACTCACTGTCCGCGACCAGGATATCCGGCCAGCAGTCTCACGCTCTGAGTGAAACCCCCAACCGCAGGGAAAAGTTGCAGTGCTGGAACTGAGCCTCGCTCTGACCCCACGCGCAGACCTTGCAAGGCACTGGGGCGGCTCGAGATTCTGCTTTGGCCCACACAAAGGCCCCTGACTCTGCCCCTCTGTGCGATAACACGGGCGCGCACTGCCGAGGCACTCGGAGGAATCGCTCACTCCTTATCTGCGCGCGCAAACCAGGATATGAGGCCGGCCGCGCCCCCCTCTGAGCGAAACACCCTCCAGCACGGAAAATCTCCACCGTTGGAACCAGTTCTCACTCCCTCCCGCGCGTGGCCATCCCAGGGCGCTGGGGCTGCCCAGAGACTCCGCCCTCGGCCCACAGAAAGGCCCCGGACCCTGCCTCTCCGTGGGGCAACACGGGCACCCACCCTCGGGGCCTAGGAAGAAACTCTCGCCCACCAACTGCGCACCGACCAGGAGACCAGGCAAAATGGCCACTCCGCCTGTCCTTCCCCGTTTGGGTTTGGCGTGAGTGTTAGCTTGTATTGCCCGGGTTGCCACAGGATTAGATTTTCCTCGGCTTGGATCTCCGTGCCACAGCCCGGCTCGGCCGCCTGTGCCGCAGCAGCCTGGATCCATTCACCCCCTTTGCCTGCCTCAGTCTCCACACTCACAGTTACCAGAGAAAGCCACCCTGCCTAGGTTAGCGAGGAAGGCGGAGCATCTCCCACTCCCCACTTCCTTTGGGGCTTGGTCATACACCTAGCCAACTTTTCACCCAGTCACACACTCGGGTGCATTGCGAAGCATCTGGAAGCTCCAAGCATAGGCCCCTCTGCCTCTGGTTGAAGATCCCGCTGAGCCCTGGGGGAGATCCATCGGCATCGCTTCCTACTCCGCCATCACTCTGACGTCATCTCCCTAACTTTTATTTTTATACCATTTTGGTTGGAAAAGATGGATTTTAATTTTCTTCAATTTATTGACTTGTTTTGTAGCTAATATATGATTTTAGAGAACGTCCTGTGTGTGCTTGAGAAGAATATATACTGCTCAAAAAAATTAGGGAGTATTTCAAAGAAATATTTTCTGTTGCTTTTAGATAGAATGTTCTGTACCTATCGGTTAAGGCCATCGGATTTAATGCATAGTTTAAGTCTAATGTTTTCATATTGATTTTGTCTGGATGATGTACCCCTTGTTGAAAGTGAGGCATTGAAGTCCTTATTACCTACTAAGAGTGGGTCATGAAGAAATAAAAAATCTGAATAGACCAATCATGTACAAGTAAGGTGGTTGAATCCTTAACCAAATACCTCCTTAAAAAGTCCAGGACCATATAGCTTCACTGGTAAATTCTATCAAACATTTAAAAATGAACTTGGCCCGGGCCTGTTGGCTTGGTAGTATAGTGTTGGCCCTGCGTGTGGAAGTCCCAGGTTTAATTTCTGGCCAGGGCACACAGGAGAAGTGCTCATTTGCTTCTCTACCTTTCCCCTTCTTTTATCTGTCTCTCTTTCTTCCCCTCCCTCAGCCAAGTCTCCATTGGAGCAAAGTTAGCCTGTATGCTGAGGATGACTCCATGGCATCCATCTCAGGTGCTAGAATGGCTCTGGTTGCAATGGAGCAGTGCCCCAGATGGGCAGAGCATTGCCTCCTAGTGGGATTGCTGGATGAATCCCAGTTGGGCGCATGTGAGAGTCTGTCTCTCTGTCTCCCTGCTTCTCACTTCAGAAAAATAACATAAATAAATAAATAAAATTATTATGAACCCTTCACAACCTTCTCCAAAATAATGGAAGAGTTAGGGACATTTCAAAACTTATTTTATGAGGCTAACATTACCCTAATATCAAAATTTAAAAAAAGGACACCATAAAAAAGAAATTACAGATCAATATCCTTTATGAACATACATGCAAAAAATCCTTAAAAATATTAGCTGAATTCGACAATACATGAAAAGGTTCATACCTCATGATCAAGTGGAATTATTCTAAGAATGCAGAGATGGTTCAACATCTGCAAATCAAGCACTTTTATAGACCACATTAACAAAATTAAGGAAAATATCATGTGATCATCTTAATAGTTTCAGAAAAAACATTTGACTAAATTCAACATCCATTTATGATAAAAACTCTTAATAAACATAAAAAAAGGAAATTGCCATTGGTACATATGTTACTGAATATATTCCATAATTGCATTTTATAAACTCAGAAAACACTTTTAAATAAACCATTTGATATATTAACTTGCCAAAAGTGCAATTCAAAAGAAAATTAAGGATTTTAATAGTCATCACAAAGTTATTTTTAGGTAATTAACATTTTGAATATGATGGAAGCATTATTTACCATTGTTTTACATTATTTATATTTTATGTTTGCAGTGTTTTCTCATCCATTTATTCTGTTATGTTGTTCTCCAGGGCCTTCTGTCACCTGTCTTCTTTTCTGCTCTTTCCCTGGGTGCTGCTATCCATATCTTCAAAAATCCAGTGATTTCAATGTCCACACCTCCCAATTTCATCCTAATTTCCTGCTTTATATGTTTAACTCCCTGTTTTAAATTTCTCTGAAGCACTTCCAATAAACATATCACCAAAATACTATCACTTATACTTACTATCCTTAATTTCTTTAACTTCCTCTTATAATTATAAATTTTACAACCTTCCACCTAATTGCCCTAGCTAGAAATTTTGGCTGCAACTTTTACTCCTTTATATCTTTCAATCCTCACATGCAAGCTGATCTCTTAGGCATTTTTAGTCTATTACTTATTTCTTAAGGTTTCAACCCCTACTCCATTTTTATTGTCACAATATTTTTATCTCCTACCATTTGATTTGTTCTATTCAATAAATTCATAGAGGGTTTCCTGACTTCTGTTTCATTAGTGCCACTAAGAAATTCTTTACATTGGTAACAATGTTATCTTTCTAAGCAACTCTGAACTCATCACACATTTCCTTAATAACCTCTAATGGCAATGACTCCCAACTACCTATTGTGTTGTCTAAACTATTTTGTGTAGCATACACAGTCCTTCACAACTTGAATAGTGCCAACTTCTCTAGAATTCTATTGCCTTCTTCAAAGCCTCTCACTTTTCCTGTCATGCAGACTAAATTTAGCTAAACTAAACTTTTTTGAATATGCCATCTCCTTTTATATTTTTATGCCTTTGGACTTGTATAAAATGACCTTTTTTCCTTTCTAGCCTAGAAAAATCTTACCTAGTTCAAGATTGAGTTTACTATCACCTCCTCCACAAAGCCTTTCCAGACTTCTTTCCCATAATACTTATCACATAGCATTTATTTAGTTCTGTGTAGGCTTTCTGAGTCACAGACCTTACTCAGTTTTGTGTCTCCAGCATTTTACAGAATCATAAATGTCTATTAAATGAATAAATTTAAATTAAAATAATTAAGTTTGAGGTATAATGTTTAATTCTTTATTTTTATTTTTTTCTTCTCCCTTTTCCAAGTGATAGGAGGGAAATAGATTCCCACATGAGCACTGACTGGGATCCACCTGGCAACCACCAGCTGAGGCCGATGCTCTGCCTATCTGGGGCCATGCTTGCAAACAAGCTATTTTTAGCTCCTGAGTCAGGAGGCTCCATGGAGCCCTCCTCAGCATTAGGGACCAATGCACTCCAACCAATCGAGCCATGGCTGCAGGAGGTGAACAGTGCGATGAAGAAGTAGGAGGGGGAGGGATAAAGAAGCAGATGATCAGTTCTCCTGTGTGTTGTGACTGGAAATTGAACCCAGGACATCCACATGCTGGGCCCCTGCTCTACAACTGAATCAACTGGTCAGGGCCATAAATTTTATTCATAGTTGTTAACATGCACATGTTTGTATATTATATTTTATATTACTTCTAAATACACAAAGAGAAAAAAATTACTTTTTTTCTGGATTATTTACTTGCCAAGGCAATCACATGACATATTTAGTTAAGAGAGTAAAATTTTAAAAAGAGGATATATCGAGACCCATTTTGTCTACTTTTTTCTTTTAATTTGCATTTTATAAATAGAATACTTATTAAGCTACCTTTTAAATTTGGTCTTAATTAGTTGGTATTTAACTATAAATTTTACTAAAAGGTTATGTTGCTGTTATTGATATGATAATTAAATATAAAGTCATTAACCTACTAAAGATGTACTAATTGGTTTCTGCTAAATACAACTATTTTCAGCTGGTTGGTCCAAACTGTAACCTGTAATGTTAATCACTTATCATTGAGTTACACACTTCTTGGTGTTTCACAAAAACATTTTTCTTTTAGCTTAGAAAAAAAAACTACTGTCTTTTTCATGTTAATTTAAAACAAGAAAAACACTAAGAAATGGTTTTATGTGTTGACTGTTCACATAATAAAATTAAGAGATAATGTCAAGAGAGGAGAATACAGCTGTGGATAAGACTTGACTGTTGCAAAGTGCTAAAAAGTGCTATTGAACAGATAAACCATGTGGAAGGCATTATAAGCAACTATGAAAATTGTGTTGAAATTGTTTAAATTACAAGCTTACCTAGGAAATAAAACACAGTTTTTACAAGTAAAATTTATTTAACTATAATGAATCATAGATCACTTTTCTTTTGTTGCTTAATACTGTGATATATATGCACACATACACATATATCAACCATGATTAAAATTGTTTGAGCTGTGAATTTAGTTTACATAATGATAAACTTATGAAACAGATTCCAATGGTGCTTTCTGTTCTGTCCATGATAGTTACCAAGTACAGCCTCTGCTGTGCTTTAGACTAATCTGCCATAATCATAAAATTAAATTGATTAAGATATAAAAGCACAGCTCTGTAAACACAGAAATAAGCACAAACTTTTCCGGTTCTGGTAGTTGCTTAGATAATGTCCTTTAGCCATAGCAGAATGACCCAGGCTTTACCATAAAAAATAAATTACCAATATATAAAATAATAGCAGAGGGAAAATATCAGCAAGGATTGATTAAGCACCCATTGTATTACCAATGCACTACCTGAGCTCTAGGATGGAACCAGTGAGTAATAATAAATACTCTTGTCATGATTTACAGAGAACAATGATATGTATAGACCATAATATTTAAACTAAAGATCTGAAATTATAATTCGGGATTGTTTAATGTAAGCTTGTTTTATGTACGGCTAAATTGTAAGACCAAACTCAATGTCTGTCCATAGTTTTTAGTAGTATTAACTCTGGGACACTTTTTTTTACTTATGCTCATGATTTTTGGCATTGACTAGCTATTTATTTCTGGCTGCAGTTCAAGGTATTGATTTTAACCTACAAAAGCTCTTTTTGCTATGGGAGCTGGTTATTTTAGAGATTGACATTTCCTATATAGTTAGGGTTGTTTCTTTAGGCAGTAGTAATACTCAATTTTGAGTTGTTGGTGTTAGTTGCATTAGGAGGAGACATGCTAATTTGGAATGTAATGGCTTCCTCTTCATGCAGAGAACAATGCAATGAGGCCTTTATTAAAGGAGTTTGTAAATGGTATTCCATTATTTTATACTCACTATCAAAATGTATGATTATTTGGGAAGTTTATTAAGAAAAACAGAATGCCCTGAAATAGAAGATTATAAAAACAGACACTTTTGTTTTACTTTTTGTTTATAAATATGATTTATAAAATTCCTTTTTTATCATTATGTAATTATTTAACAAGAGAAAAGCAGCAAAAAATAACATCAACATATTATCAAATTAAACAAAGCATTAAGTTTTTAACAATTCCAATAATTTCTTAAGGGCATTTTTCTAAATGAATGTAAACTTGTTAGATTTTATGGTTTAAATGAATTTTCCATCATCTTTTTAGCTGAGCATTTAGTTTTACTCCACGCAAATCAAAGAAAAATTATCTACTGAAATACAAAATTTTGTTTATATTCATTCACAAGAGACCAGTTTGAAATACTTGATTGTGTAGACTAAAATCAAATGATTGTCATAAGGGTTCTGCTCTTTAGTTTTTTTAAGAGCATACTCAGTCTATTACATTTGAATGTAGACTAATTTTCTCAAAATTAAATTTAAGAATGATCATTTCTAAAAAGCCTCAAATAAAAAATATCTCTTAACATGTCATGCATACTTTAAAAATCAAATACTAATTATGAGTGTAGGAATAATGTGGTTTTTAGACTTAACATATCATTGGAACATCAATAAAAAAACTGTTTACCTAAATTTAGAATTAAATGGAAAACAAAACAATTAACTTTATGTTTATACTAGCACTATCAAATATAGCATATTACAACTCAAATTCACAATGAGATTCAGTCATAAAAAATGCTGAAAGGAAAACAAAAATAAGCATAAACAAATGAAGTGATTCAGTGGAAGAAATGGAGTGAAAAAATGTAGCTACTGTCCTCTTTTGTAGAAATGTAACTTCTTTATTTCATTCATTTTTTATTATCTTAGAGTATATAGTTCTAGTTTACATAATATCACCTCAGGAATAACAATCTAATGATAATAATAATAATAATCACTAATTTTAAATTTATGCATGCTATATTCAATCTAGACACTATTTTAAAACATTTAAAAATACTGTTTCTTTAATATTTATAACCATCATATAAGACATTTTTATTGTCCTAATTTTACAGATGTAGAAACTAAAATACAGAAAGACTCAGTGGTCTGCCTAAGTAGCAGAGTTAGAATTTAGGGCAGGATTTGAACACAGGCAGTCAGTTCGAGCCAGTGGGATTAATCATTAGTCTATGTTCTTGTTGCTTTCAGGATGAATAATTCATACAGGCAATTCTGTGCAAAAATAGTCTTCCAGGAGCTTATATTCTGAAGGTAGTAAATAGTATCACATGGACCATTCTGCTTTTCTTGTCTTAAGAAGTTTAACCTAGTTGCTCTTTTCAGAAAGAAAGGTGGGGGGTGAGGCTAGAGGTAGAAAGTCAATTTGATGATTTTTGTAATAGTCATTCACTCAGGCATTTTTTGCATCTCTACTATGTTGGTGTTGATCAATACAAGCTTATATATACATATATATATATTTTTTTCTTTACAGGGACAGAGAGAGGGATAGATAAGGACAGACAGGAACAGAGAGAGATGAGAAGCATCAATTATCAGTTTTTTTGTTGCGACACCTTAGTTGTTCATTGATTGCTTTCTCATATGTGCCTTGACCACGGGCCTTCAGCAGACCAAGTAACACCTTGCTTGAGCCAGTGACCTTGGGTCTAAGCTGGTGAACATTTTTTATTTTGCTCAAGCCAGATGAGCCCGCGCTCAAGCTGGTGACCTCAGGGTCTTGAACCTGGGTCCTCGGCATCCCCTGTTCAACGCTCTATCCACTGCGCCATCGCTTGGTCAGGCCAAACTTATATTTTGAAGCTAATATTGATCTAATTGGAGAGTTGAATATGCCACCAAATAATTATACTAATGTATGATAATTACTATAGTTATAAAAGGGGCCTCAACAACATTAGAAGAAAGTGTTTGAAGTAGAGTATATTATACAGCAAGAGAGAAACAGAGAAGACTGAAATAAATGTTATGGAATAGGTACTATGTTCATTTGTTCTAGCAATTCTGCCAAAATTTCACAATCTAGGTAAAGTTTATATTTAATCAAATTCAACCTATAATACACTTATCTCTTTGTTTTTACACTGTCTATAATGAAATTGTCAATTTAAAAGTTTATAATCTGTTGTTTCTCACAGACACTTGAAGGCTATGGCTGTATTCCCTGTATATTCAGCATTAGAACATATCTGACACATAGTATGTACTTGATACAAGAATCATACCTTGCAATGAGGTACAAACTACTCATTGCATAGCCATGGATCAAATTCTAGTTAAATCCAAATTAATAAATTGTGTTTTACTTTCAGTTATATTTCTTTCTTGTTCTTTGTTGTTTCTCCATAATGCTTTTCACCTTTATTGAAGTATAACTAGAATACAAAATAATTCACCTATTTTATTTTATTTTATTTATTTTTAAATTTTTTTATTTATTTATTTTTAATGGGGTGACAGTAAATCAGGATACATATATTCAAAGAAAACATGTCCAGTTTATCTTGTCGTTCAATTATGTTGCATACCCATCACCCAAAAACAGATTGTCCTCTGTCACCTTCTTTCTAGTTCTCTTTGTGCCCCTCCCCCTCCCCCCTTCCATCTCCCTCTCCCCCCTCCCCCCGTAACCACCACACTCTTATCAATGTCTCTTGGTCTCACTTTTATGTCCCATCTACATATGCAGTTCCTGGTTTTTTCTGATTTACTTATTTCACTTCATATAATGTTATCAAGATCCCACCATTTTGCTGTAAATGATCCGATGTCATAATTTCTTATAGATGAGTACTAGTATTCCATAGTGTATATGTGCCACATCTTCTTTATCCAGTCATCTATTGATGGGCTTTTTGGTTGTTTCCGTATCCTGGCCACTGTGAACAATGCTGCAATGAACATGGGGCTGCATGTGTCTTTACGTATCAATGTTTTTGAGTTTTGGGGGTATATACCCAGTAGAGGGATTGCTGGGTCATAAGGTAGTTCTATTTTCAGTTTTTTGAGGAACCACTATACTTTCTTCCATAATGGTTGTACTAATGTACATTCCCACCAACAGTGTATGAGGGTTCCTTTTTCTCCACAACCTCTCCAATATTTGCTATTACCTGTCTTGTTAATAATAGCTAATCGAACAGGTGTGAGGTGGAATCTCATTGCAGTTTTGATTTGCATTTCTCTAATAACTAAAGAAGATGAGCATCTTTTCATATATCTGTTGGCCATTTGTTTTTCTTCCTGGGAGAAGTGTCTGTTCATATCCTCTTCCCATTTTTTTATTGGATTGTTTATTTGTTTGTTGTTGAGTTTTAGGAGTTCTTTGTATATTTTAGATATTAGGCCCTTATCTGAGCAGGTGTTTAAAAATATCACTTCCCATTTAGTTGGCTGTCTGTTTATCTTGTTATCCGTTTCTCTTGCTGAGCAAAAACTTCTTAGTCTGATGTAGTCCCATTCATTAATTTTTGCCTTCACTTCTCTTGCCTTTGGAGTCAAATTCATAAAATGCTCTTTAAAGCCCAGGTCCATGAGTTTAGTACCTATGTCTTCTTCTATGTAATTTATTGTTTCATGTCTTATGTTTAGATCTTTGATCCATTTTGAGTTAATTTTAATACAGGGGGACAAACTGTAGTCCAGTTTCATTCTTTTGCATGTGGCTTTCCAGTTTTCCCAGCACCATTTGTTGAAGAGGCTTTCTTTTCTCCATTGTGTGTTGTTGGCCCCTTTATCAAAAATTATGTGGTTTTATTTCTGGGCTTTCTATTCTGTTCCATTGGTCTGAGTGTCTATTTTTCTGCCAATACCGTGCTGTTTTGATTGTCATGGCCCTATAATATAGTTTGAAGTCAGGTATTGTAATGCCCCTAAATTCATTCTTTTTCTTTAGGATTGCATTGGCTATTCAGGGTTTTTTATAGTTCCATATAAATCTGGTGATTTTTTTGCTCCATTTCTTTAAAAAAATGTCATTGGAATTTTGATAGAAATTGCATTAAATTTGTATATTGCTTTGGGTAATATGGCCATCTTGATTATATTTATTCTTCCTAACCAAGAACAAGGAATTTCTTCCATCTCATAATATCTTTTTTGATTTCCCTTAACAATGGTTTATAGTTTTCATTGTATAAGTCCTTTACATTCTTTGTTATGTTTTTTCCTAGGTATTTTATTTTTTTGTTGTTGTTGCAATTGTGAAGGGGATTATTCTTTTGAGTTCGTTCTCAGTTGTTTCATTGTTGGCATATAGAAAGGCTATTGACTTCCGTATGTTAATTTTGTATCCTGCGACCTTACTGTATTGGCTTATTATTTTTAGTAGTCTTTTTGTGGATTCTTTGGGGTTTTCGATGTATAGGATCATATCATCTGCAAAAAGTGATATCTTTACTTCTTCTTTTCTGATATAGATGCCTTTTATTTCTTTGTCTTGTCTGATTGCTGTGGCTAGATCCTCTAGTACCACATTAAATAAGAGTGGAGAGAGTGGACAACCCTGTCTTGTTCCTGATTTAAGGGGGAAAGCCTTCAGTTTTGTGCCATTTAATATGATGTTAGCTGATGGTTTATCATATATGGCCTTTATCATGTTGAGATATTTTCCTTCTATACCCATTTTGTTGAGAGTCTTAAACATAAAATTGTGCTGTATTTTATCGAAAGCCTTTTCTGCGTCTGTTGATAAGATCATGTGGTTTTTGTTCTTTGTTTTGTTGATATGGTGTATTACGTTAACCGTTTTACGTATGTTGAACCATCCTTGAGATTCTGGGATGAATCCCACTTGATCATAATGTATTATTTTTTTAATATGTTGTTGTATTCTATTTGCTAGTATTTTGTTTAGTATTTTAGCATCTGTATCCATTCGAAATATTGGTCTGTAGTTTTTTTTTTGTTTGTTTTTTTTTTTGTGCCATCCTTGCCAGATTTCGGTATAAGGGTTATGTTTGCCTCATAAAATGTGTTTGGAAGGATTGCTTCTTCTTCAATTTTTTTCAAAGACTTTCAATAGAATAGGAAACAAATCTTTGAAGGTTTGATAAAATTCGCTGGTATAGCCGTCTGGGTGGACTTTTATTTTGGGGGAGGTTTTTAATGGTTTTTTCTATTTCTTCTCTGCTAATAGGTCTGTTTAGGCTTTCTGCTTCTTCTTGACTCAGTCTAGGAAGGTTGTATTGTTCTAGGAATTTATCCATTTCCTCTAGGTTCTTGAATTTGGTGGCATAAAGTTTTTCATAGTATTCTACAATAATTCTTTGTATATCTATGATGTCTGTGGTGATTTCTCCTCTTTTATTTTGGATTTTGTTTATATGAGTTCTTTCTCTTTTTTCCTTGGTAAGTCTTGCCAAGGGTTTGTCAATTTTGTTGATCTTTTCAAAGAACCAGCTCCTTGTTCTATTAATTTTTTCTATAGTTTATCTGTTCTCTATTTCATTTATTTCTGCTCTGATTTTTATTATCTCCTTTCTTCGGCTGGTTTTGGGTTGTCTTTGTTCTTCTTTTTCTAGTTCCTTAAGGTGTCATGTTAAGTGGTTCACTTGGGCTCTCTCTTGTTTGTTCATATATGCCTGAAGTGATATGAACTTCCCTCTTATTACTGCTTTTGCTGCATCCCATAGATTCTGATATGTCGTATTATTATTTTCATTAGTCTGTATATATCTTTTGATCTCTGCACTTACTCCTTTCTTGACCCATTCATTTTTTAAAAGTATGTTGTTTAGTTTCCACATTTTTGTGGGATTTTTTTCCCTCTTTTTTGCAGTTGAATTCTAGTTTTAAGGCTTTATGATCAGAAAATATGCTTGGTACAAACTTCGATTTTTCTGAATTTGCTTATGTTGTTTTTGTGGCCCAACATATGGTCAATTCTTGAGAATGATCCAAGTACATTGGAGAATAATGTATACTCAGTCACTTTGGGATGAAATGTCCTGTAGATGTCTATCATATCCAGGTGCTCTAGTGTTTTGTTTAAGGCCACTATATCTTTCTTGATTCTCTGTTTGGATGACCGATGTAGACCGATGTAGAGTCAGTGGTGTATTGAGGTCTCCAAGTATGATTTTATTTTTGTCAGTTTTTGTTTTAAGGTCAATAAGTAGCTATCTTATATATGTTGGTGCTCCTTGGTTTGGTGCATATATATTAAGAATTATTATTTCTTCTTGATTCAGTGTCCCCTTAGCCATTATGAAATGGCCATTTTTGTCTCTGAGTACTTTTGTTGTCTTGTAGTCAGCATTATCAGATATGAGTATTGCTACGCCTGCTTTTTTTTTTGGATGTTATTTGCTTGGAGTATTATTTTCCAGCCTTTCATTTTGAATTTATTTTTATCCTTGTTACTTAGATGAGTTTCTTGTAGGGAGCATACAGTTGGATTTTCTCTTTTGATCCATTCTGCTACTCTGTGCCATTTTATTGGTGAGTTTAATCTGTTTACATTTAGCGTAATTATTGACACTTGTGAGTTCCCTATTGCCATTTTATAGATTGCTTTCTGTTAGTTTTGTGTCTTGTTTGATCCTTCTCTTTTGTGTTTCTATCTTTTGTTTTTATTTGGTTATATTCCATACATCTTTCCTCTGTTGCTATCTTTTTTAGATCATGTGCTTCTGTGGTGGTTTTTTCAATGGTGGTTACCATTAAGTAATGGAAAGGTTTCCTACCCTGTTCATTGTAGTGCACTATTCTGTGAGTACTTTTGCACTCCATTGTCCCTTGCTACTGTTAATCTCCATCCTCTCCTCACCCTTTCTTTTTGTTATCACAGTTTAAATTTGGTTTTATTGTGTTCTTCTTGGAGCTTTTACTTGTGGCTTTCTTTTGTTTTATTCTTTGTATCTGATTGGAAAACCACCTTTAGTATTTCCTGGAGTGGGGGTTTTCTGATGATAAATTCCTTTATCTTTTCTGTATTTGTGATTGTTTTTATTTCTCCTTCATATTTGAAGGATAGCTTTGATGTGTATAGTATTTGTGGCTGAAAGTTTCTTTCAGGACTTTAAATATTGGGGTCCACTCTCTTCTAGCTTGTAGAGTTTCTGTTGAGAAATCAGATGTTAATCTAATGAGCCTTCCTTTATATGTTGTATTCTTCTTTTCCCTGGCTGCCTTGAGAATTTTTTCTTTGTAGTTGTTTTATGCCAATTTCATTATGATGTGCCTTGAAGTAGGTTTGTTGGGTTTAAGAAAACTTGGGGTTCTGTTTGCTTCTAGAATTTGAGGCTTTAGTTCTTTTCACAGGCTTGGGAAGTTCTCATCTATTATTTGTTTGAGTATGTTCTCCATTCCATTTTCTCTCTCTGATATACCTATTATTATTGTGTTATTCTTTTTGATGGAGTCAGATAATTCCTGTAGGGCTATCTCATTTTTTTCTTAATTTTTGAGTCTCTTTCTTCTTCTCTCTGTTGTGCCTCAAGTTGCTTGTCTTCTATTTCACTAATCCTCGCTTCTATCTGGCCTGTTTTATTAGCTAAGCTTGTTACCTCGTTTTTCAGCTTGTTAATTGAGTTTTTCATCTCTGTTTGATTTGTTTTTATAGTTTCAGTTTCGTTGGAGATATACTCTTTGTGTTCATTGAGTTGTTTTCTGAGCTCCCTAAATTGCTTTTCTGTGTTTTCTTGTATATCTCTGAGTTTTTTTAGGATTTCTATTTCAAATTCTCTGTCATTTAACTCCAAGGTTTCCAATATCTTAAATTTTTTTCTCCATAGATTTTTCCTCATCTATCTGTGTTACCTCTCTTTATTTTGTATCCATGATATTTGATTTTCTCTTTTTTAATGGCATCTGAAGGTGGTTTTGTTGATAGTATTAATGAGATTTAATAAAGAATAAAAAGTTAAGGCCCTGGCCAGTTTGCTCAGCGATAGAGCATCAGCCTTGCTTGTGGGGGACCCGGGTTTGATTCCCAGCCAGGGCACATAGGAGAAGCGCCCATTTGCTTCTCCACCCCCCTCCTTCCTCTCTGTCTCTCTCTTCCCCTCCCGCAGCCAAGTCTCCATTGTAGCAAAGATGGCCCAGGCGCTGGGGATGGCCCAGGCGCTGTAGCAAAGATGGCTCCTTGGCCTCTGCCCCAGGCGCTAGAGAGGCTCTGGTCACGGCAGAGCGATGCCCCGGAAGGGCAGAGCATTGCCCCCTGATGGGCAGAGCGTCGCCCCTGGTGGGCATGCCGGGTTGATCCCTGTCGGGTGCATGCGGGAGTTTGTCTGACTGTCTCTCCCCATTTCCAGCTTCAGAAAAATACAAAAAAAAGAATAAAAAGTTAAAAAATGAAAATAAAAAATCAGAGTTTTTTTTTATAAATTAATCATTGAATAAAGAAAAATAAAATAAAAATTTGAAAAAAAAAGGAAATTATTCCTCTCCCTCCTTTTTTCCTCTCCTCTCCTCTCCCTTCTTTCTTGAGAAAATCTTGTGGTGAACTCTGAATTATATTGTACTAAATAGAACAAACAATACCTGTAATGGAGGGCCTGAATTGGGGAGAAGTAATAAAGGGGCAAAGAAAAAAGAGAGAAGAAAAATAAAAGGGGGGGAGTGGTATGGACCCACAAAAAGAAAATAAGGAAAAAATTTGGGTCAAGAATAAAATGATTTGCTTTAGGTGTTGGCTGACTAAGAGTTATGATGAGAGGAATAAGGGGGAACTAGGAAAAGGGAGGGAATTAAAAAATTACTAATGTATTTAATGGAACAAGAACTAGATAAAATGGAGAGCCAGGGATGGGAGCACTGCTAGTGAGTTAAAAAGGTGAAGTAAAAACCCCCCAAAATGCCACAAACATAAGTTTGAGTCCGAGATAAGATAATTTGTTCGTTATTGAGGTTTGAATGAGAGGAGACGTAAAGAAAAATGGAAGAGACTAATATAGAGGGAGAAAAGAGAGAGAGAGAGAGAGAGAAAAGACAGAACCACTAAAAGAAGAAAAAAGAAAAAAGAGGAGAGAGAGAGAGAGAGAGAGAGAGAGTTAAGGGTTTTGGAGTGCAGTCCTCATAGAGAGAAAGGAAGAGGAAAGAAAAGATAATGAGAGATGTAACACTTATGGGTAGTGTAGTTCAGATGGAGGAGAGAGTAAGGCCGGCAGAGAATTAAACGACCAAATTGAAGGAGGAAAAACAAGGGAAAAAAAATCAAGAATGAAGATAAGAGACACAGACGAACAAATAAAATGGGATAGGTTATAAAGTCTGCGGATTATTCTGGATTTTGAGAGGTTATCGTCTTGCTTTTTCTTTTCTGTCCCTCTTCTTGGTCGGTGACTTTGTACCCCGGGTTCTGCCCCTGTGGCATGCTCTAGTAGAGGTTTGCAGTTGATAATTCTCTATGGCGATGTCATGTATTGGGCTTCCGTCTCGTTGGCAGTCGAGGCTCATTAGCGTTTATAGGCTCTGACAGTGAGAGTCCGTGTTCCTGGAGCCTCTCTCCTAGTCTTTCCTTCCACAATTAGAAGCCTGATAATCCAGCTATGGGGTTACTGCTGCCTCTGCCTGGATAGTAAGAGGCTCAAAGAGCTGGCAGTGTCTCACTCCGAGAAAGCCCTCCGCCCGCACGGAAAAGTTCCAGCATTGGAATTGGCTCTAGCTTCCTCTCCATGGGCGTGGCTTTTTCAGGGCGCTGGGGCAGTTGGGAGATTCTGCTTTTGGCCCACACACAGGTCTCTAACTCTGCCTTTCTGTGGGACAACACGGGCACCCACCCCTGAGGTGTTCAGAGGAATCTCTTGCCCACTGCCCACTCTCCGTGCGCACAGACCTGGATATCAGACCAGCCGCCTGTCACTCTGGGAAAGCCCTCCGCCCTCATGGAAAAGTTCCAATGTTGGAATTGGCTCTAGCTCCCTCCCCGTGCGTGGCTCCCTCAGGGCACTGGGGCAATTGGAGATTCCGCTTTCGGCCCACACAAAGGCCTTTGACTCTGCCTCTCCGTGGGTTAACACGGGTGGCACCCACCCCTGAGGTTTTCAGAGGAATCTCTCGCCCACTGTCTGAGAGTGCCGACCAGGAGATCGGGGAAAATGGCTGCCCCACTTGTCTTTCTTTGTCTGGGTTTGGCGCGAGTCTTAGCTTGTATTGATTGGGTTGCCACAGTCACAGTTTTTCTTCGGCTTGGATCTCGGTGCCACAACCTGGTTCGGCTGTTTGTGCTGCGGCCTGGATCTATTCACCCCCTTTGCCCGCCTTAGTTTCTATACTGTAGGTTCCTAGTGAAAGCAGCCTTATTTAGGTTAGTGAGGAAGGCAGAGCATTTTTTACTCCCTATTTCCCCCGGGGTTTGATTATATATTTAGCCAATTTTTCACTCGACCATACCTTCGGGTGTGTTGTGAAACATCTGAAGGCTCCAAGGATAGGTTTTTCTGTTTCTGGTTGAAGATCTTGTTGAGTTTTTGGGGAGATTTATCGGTATCGCTTCCTACCGCTCCATTACTCTGATGTCATTCAATTCACCTATTTTAATTATAATATTCACGATATTTTGATCAATACATACCCTTGTGTAAACACTAAAACAATCATAACCCTTTGCAATCAATTGTCCCTACCTCTATACAGGTAACAATGATATGATTTCTATTACTATAGATTGATTTTGCTCCTTTTAAAACTTCATTTTCAAAAATACAATATTTTTATCTAAAATTTTTTCTTAGTATAACGTTTCTGAGACATAACTATTCAATATTGCACATATTGATTTTTTTTTGTTGTTTCTAAATAGTATCAGATTGTATGAATACACCACAATTGATCACTTCCAGTTTGGGCTATTGTAAAGAAAGCTGTATGAGCATTAATATAAAAACTTTTTGTGTGTGTGGGTGTAGATTTTCATTTTTTATATAAGTACCTAACAATAGAATTACTGAATCATATACAAAAAATTTGGAAAAAATATTTTCCAAAATGATTCAACCATTTTGCATCCTATTAACACTATATGAGGGTTCCATTTGATAGACAGCCTCACCACACTTTGTATTTTTAGACCAATTTTTATCTGTTCTACTGTGTGACAGATTGGTATCTCATTAAGGTTTTGTTTTGAAATTTCCTAATGAATAAAGGTATTTACCATCTTTTCAGGTGCTTATTGGCCATTCATTCTACATTTGCATTTGTAATGTGTCTCTTCAAATATACTGCTCACAAAAATTAGGAAATATTTCGGCCTGTTCTGTGGTGGTGAAGTGGATAAAGTGTTGACCTGGACCGCGGAGTTAGCCGGTTTGTAACCCTGGGCTTGCCTGGTCAGGGCATGTATGGGAGTTGATGTTTCCTGCTCCTTCTACCTTCTCTCTCTCTCTCTTTCTCTCTCCTCTCTAAAATGAATAAATAAAATCTTAAAAAGTTTAAAAAATTTAAATTAGAGACTATTTCAAAATGAATATGATTCAATACAAAAGAAGCATTTTATTTTTTTATTAAACAAGAACATCAGAAAAGCAAAGGACAAGTAAAAGAAAGTTGTTCAATTATGCAAATGATATGCAAAGCCAACTTTTATTTCATTAGTGAAAATACACTATAGCACAGGTTGAAAGTACTGGAGTATCTGCACTTTCCCTGATCCTCTAATTTTTGTGAGCAGTGTAAGTGCCCTTGCCCTTGAAAATATTAGGCTGGTTGCCTTTTATGAGAGACAGAATAATGCACCCTCTCCCAAGATGTCTACATCTTAATTCCCAAAACATGTGTATGCCTTTCAAAGTAAAAGGGATTTTGCATATGTTTCCAAATTAATAACTTCGAGATTGGAAAATTATTATAGATTATTCCAGTGGGACAAATCTAATCATAAGGATACTTATAATAGGGAGGCAGGAAGATTAGAGTCAGAGAAGGAGACATGGCCACAAGGAAGCAGAGAGAGAGAGACAGAGAGAGAGAGAGAGAGAGAGACAGAGAGAGAGATCTAAATATGCTGTGTTGTTGATGGCTTACAGGTGGAGGAAATTGCCATGAGACAAGGAAGCTTGGAGGTCTCAACAAACTGGAAAAGGCATAGAAAGAGATTGTCCTCTAGAGCTTCCAGAAGGAATATAGTCCTGCTGACATCTTGATTTTATAACTTCTGACCTCCAGAACTGTAAGACAATAAATATATACTGTTTTATGCAGTTAAATTTGTAGTTATTTACTATAGCAACAACAGGAAACTAATATGTTCTATTATTGGGTTGCAAGAGCTCTGTATATATTCTGTATCCAAGCCTTGTGCCAGACATGTATAATGAAAAAGTCCTGGTCTATGGTTTGCTTTTCTCTAGTCTCTGGTTTGCCTTTAAAAAAAATGTTTTTTAGTATTACATATTGAAGCATGGAAGTTTTAAAATTTTGATGGAGCTCATTTATTTTTATAATTACATCAGTGCTTTAGTTAACCAATCTTTGTCAACTTCAAATTTACAAAGATAATCTAACACTTCCTTCTAGGTGTTCTGGCATTTTAGGTTCTATGTTTAGTTTTATAATCTATTTTCAGTTAATTGTTGTATATAATGTGAGGTTGTATCAAAAGTGATATAGAATATGTCAGCAAATGAATGCGGCTGTGTTACAACAAAATTTTACTTGTGGACATTGAAATTGGAGTTTCACTGAATTGCCATGTGTCATTAAATATTTTATTTTTTATTTTTTATAAATGTAAATGTAGAAACCATTCTTATCTGATAGACTATACAAAAATAAGTCCAAGGCTAGATTTTGGTCCCTTGGCCATAGTTTGGCAAACCCTGTTTTATGACTTCCATTTAAATAAGTTTTAAAATTTACAAACAATATTGTAAAAGTTTTGCTTTCAATACTCATGTGTACTTTAATAAAATTAAAAGGAAAAGATAGTTCTTTCATATTTACCTACATATTTTCCATTTTGGGTGCTCTTCATTCTGCCTGAAATTTTGAATTTTCATCTTAGGTCATTTCTCTCCATCCAGAAAAGTAAAGTCCTTTAGCATTTCTTGTACTACAAGTCTGGTGGAAATATATTATTTTATTTTCATTTATCTGGATGCATTTTTTATGGGAGACAGAATAATGTTTACCCTCGCAAGATGTAGTTTAACTTCATCTTTGAAGTATTTGTTTAATATAGAATTCTAAATTAATTTTTTTTAATTGCTAGAGTATTTTTAAGGTGATTGTCAACTGCATTTGGGGCTCCATTGTTTACGATTAAAGGTCACCAATTATTGGGATAATTTTCAAAATATGTGAAATTTTAATTTTTAGACTTTTAAATATGTAACCTCTGTGTTTTGAGGAGGTTTCAAGGTTTGTCTTTTGACTTTGTTTTTTATCAGTTTGACTATGATATGCCCAGGTGTGATTTTTCTTAGTACATTCATGGAGATTCTTGAATCTATAAATTTATAATTTTTACTAAATTTGATAAATTTATATTTTCAGATATTTTATCCTCAAAATTTTCTCTTCCTTCATTCTAAGTCTCCAATTACATGTTTGTTTAACCACTTGACAGTATCTCACAATATTCCAAGACCCTCAAAATTTTAAAACTTTCTTTTGCACTCAGTTTTCTGTGTTGAATAATTTAAATTGCTTTGTCTTAAATTCACTGACACTTTGTTCTGTTATCACAGATCTGTTGTTGAGCACACCTTAGATTTATTTTTTTAATTTGAAATTTAAATATTTGAGTCCTAGATATTTTTTGATCATTTTTTCTGCTGATACTTCTCTTTCCACTTATAGGCTTACTTTTCTTTATGTCCTGGAGCATATCTATAATAACAGCTTTAAAATTCTTTTGTGTTGATTGCAACATCTTGTTAGCTCAACTTTGGTCTTTATTGTTTATCTTCATACATAGACCTCAGACACAGAATTTGAGAAGTTATGGAAAGGGAAAAAAATCACCTAGTGAAGTTATTTTCTTCTGAATTTCAACTTTCTTACTGAAAAATAATGCAAGGCTCTATATTTCACAAAGCACTTTTTATTCCACTAACAAAACCGCCTAAAAAGAGCTACTTATATTAGTATGAACAGAAATTTATATAATAATATTATGTAAATATGAGTTGTTAAAGAATGGTTTCATTTTTTCCTTTTTTACTTACACAAAATTTTGCATTGGAAGTAGGAATCTGTCATGTTCCTGAGAGACCATCTTTAGTGAACTTGGTTTCCAATGTGCTGTCCTGTAGTAAAAACAAAGAGGATTTGTGCCTTTAAAAAACTGCTGGCCAGATACCTGGTTATGTCTTGAGAATTTCTTTACTTTGGCTTAGGTGTGGTAAAATATAGAAACTGTTTCTCTCTCTGTGTTTTTATCTCAATCCTTGTCTGTATAAATACATGTGTGTGTAAAGGAGCTTCCATTTAAGATACTATTTAAAATGCATTATTTTCAGAATGTTTATTTCTATTCTAAATATTATAAAGCTTTAAGGCAGCTGCTAATATTTGGTGAAAAGCCACATGTAGATTAATGTGCACATCTCAACATAACTTCCATATTAGACTTTAATATAGATAAAAAAGGATACAGTATATTATTGAATGTATCCAACAAATCATTTGAGAATTAAAGTCTAGATTGTAGGTTATGCAAATACATCTTCCCTTCAGCATCACTTCAGCTTGTGTGGGCAGTCAATAGTGGTTTGTTTAGTCTACTTATGTCATTCCACTGTACTTCAAGGGGTGTAACAGGTTTTAAAACTTTTGTAGCCACCTCCATTGTTGCCTCTGTAGAAGCATATCTTTCTGGGATTTTCTCCTCAGTTCTTTTTCAAGGGTCTTCTTTGTCTCTTGATTTCTTAATTAGGTTTTTAACCTTGATTGTACTATTATTTTGTCTCCCCATACCCATATTCCTGGGGAGAATTTTGCATAATAAATTCTCTTATCTTTGAAAAAACAAGTATCTGAATAGAGGTTCAGAGTGGTGGACAAAGGGGTGATGGCAAAGTGTTTTACAACAGGACAGTGATGTCGTCGTATAAGCACAATTTTTTATTGTATAAAATTAAATTGTACATTACAAAATATTTATCATATCTGGCCCCAAAGTGTTAAATGCCAGAAGTAATTCCAAATGGTTGTGGGAAGGTAACCTGCATGTTTCCCAGCACTCTTGGGGCTTAATAACTTTTTGGATTAAGAACCACTGATAACCTTTCTAATGTCAACAATAGATTTTGAAAGTCATTATGAATGTGCAATGAAATCATGTTTAATATATAAATATCTTCTCATTGCAGACCATGTGATTCTCTATGCCTCCCTCATTATTACTTCTTTGCTGGTAAGAAATCTTTTTGTTCTTACAAATAAACTGTTATTATTTGTTATGCATTGACTTGTTTTTTAATAAAGGAGAGAAATTACTAAGCCATTTTGATAAAGTTTGGAGATTCTGTTTGTTATTAATGAGAAAAAGAATGGCCAACCTTTATATCCTTGTTTTGGTTACAAATACACTATAGAAGTTAACAACTCTTTTATAACTATCATGAGCTTATAACTGCATTGAAGATAGAAAGGCCTATATTTTTTATTAGTTATTTTTCATTTTTGTTTGTGGTACTGAGAGTTAACATAGCTCCAAGATTCCCTAGCACCCTCTATACCTTTAGTCACTTGCTTTTTCAGACCCAGCAGGCCTAGATTTCTATATATCTTTTTTTTCTTCTTTTTCCAAGTAAGATGAAGGGAGATAGAAAGACTCCCGTTTGTGCCCCGACAGTGGCACAGATCCATTGGGCAACCCCTATCTGGGGCTGATTCTTTGCCTATCTAGGGCCAGATTCACAACTGAGTTCTTTTTAGTGCCTAAGGTCGAGGTTCAATGGAGCCACCTTCAGTGCTCAGGGCAATCCCCTCAAATCAATCAAGCTGTGCCTGCAGAAGGGGAAGGGAGACAGAAAAAGGAGAGGGGAAGAAGGAGAGAAGTAGATGGTTGCTTCTCCTGTGTACCCTGACTAGGAATTGAACCCAGGATATCCATATGCCAGGCTGATGCTCTACCACTGAGCAAACCAGCCAAGGCCCCTCTTTATATCTATCTAATCAGTTAAGCATTGAGTCACTTGTCTCTGCTTGAAAAATTGTTACAACCAAATACTGTATACAGCTTTACAATAAAATTTATTCTAATTGCAAATTTTTAATGTCACAGTAGGAAGTTCAGATATTCTATTGCAGAGAAGGAGAACAGACAATAATGGTGCTAACTTTGGTTGGAAGTACAGCAAAACTAAAATGTCATTTCTTGATCATTGATACTTTTGTTGCATAAATATTTTTTAATATATGACTTGATGTTAAACTTTATCTTTTTAATTCCAATCCACTTCAAAACATGGGATTAAAAAAACAAATGTTTGCTAAGCAATGATGACTAAATAGGTGGATGTACAGTGTGGTGCCTTCCATTAATATTAAAAAATTTTGGTCATTATTTTTTATTGATTTTAATTTATTGTATTTACATAGATTCTAGTGTCACTCCAAATGCATCCCCCCTCCCCCATATTCCCCTCAACAACTCCCTTGCCCCCCTCCCCATAGCACCCTCCCCGCTTCCCTTCAGGTTTAACCCATCCTATCATCCCCTTTCCCTCTGTCCTCTTTTCCTCTGGTCCCTTTGATCTCTGTCCTCTGTCTCAATTCTTTTTTCAAACATTTCTTCTGTTCCTTTCTCCCCTGGGATTCTAATTACTTGCATGTTAGATTTTTTGATAGTATCCCCTGGTCTGTGGATGTTTGGCTCTGTTTTTTTTTTACTCTTTTCCTTTCTATAGATCTATCTTCAAGCTCACAGATTTACTCCTTGACCATTGTCAAGTCTGCAGATGAGACTATTGAAAATATTCTTCATCTCTGTTAAAATAATTTTTATTTCTAGCAGTTTATTTTTTTATAGTTTTTATCTCTCTACAGAAATTACCCATCTGGTTACATGTTTTTCGTTTTTTCTATTATAATCTTTAATATATTAGCATAGTTATTTTAGACTCTTTATCAGTTTCAACACTTATGTCATACCTAACTCTGATTATAATTTTTTTTGTCTCATGAGAATGTGTTGTTTTTTCTTGCCACTTTTTATGCTTCATATTTTTTAAAATCTCAAACACCTTATGTAAGACAGTCAAAACTGAGGTAAATAATATCATTCCTGGCAATGTGCATGCTTTTCTTCTTGCTAAACCTCTTGCCCAATTGTTTGAATTAATCTAATTAAGTTTCTGGTGGAATTTGAGGTTTGTTGTTACTATGGTTACTCTCACTCTACCATAGAGTTTAACTTCTTCTAGTAAAACTTTGCATTAAGGGCTTTCTTTATCTTAATGATTTTATTTATATAGCTCTACCTCAGTTTTCTATCATTTTTTTGGTGTTGCCTTTCAAAAAATTTCTCTGTTTTGCAAATTATGTGTAACCTTACCCTTCTTAACCTCACAATGGTGTCTGGTAGATGTTCTCTAATGTTCTGATTATACTTCAGTCTTAAGGTGGCAACAAATCCCTGGGTCATGGGTGGCATTAATTTTTCAATATTTCTGCCTGTTTTAAGGGTATATAATTCTTTTTAATTATTTTTATTAAAATTGTAATTTATTGTGTTAACATGAATTCAAGTGTCCCATTCAATATAATGTCCTCACCCCCCTCAACCAAATGGACCCCATTACACCCTCTCTGACCTCATCCCCCTGACTCCCTCCCCCCTTCCTTCTGGAATTTGCTGTCTTGTTCTAAGGTTATAATTCTAAACCGTGTACGAATTTCACATTCATGCCAGTGGTAGAGGATTGTTTCTTTCCATTTTCTTACTTCTAGTTTTAATTGGTTTTCACTAGGGCCCAAAGACAACAGTGTTTGTTGCCCTTCCTTACCTCTACAGCATGAAGATTAAGGCTTTTGCTATTTAAAGCTGATAGAAAGAAAAGTCTCGTGGAGTTTGGTGTTTCTCCTTCAGTGGCTGCTGTGCCTTTTTCTCACTTCTGTACCACAATGAGGGGTTTTTCAGTACTCCTAATCTCTACACATCTCCAGAAGAAGACTGAAGATTTGCATGCAGGTGGGTGTGCACTCCTCCTGTACTAGAGGCTGCAGGGTCTTTCACTAGACAGGCCTCCACTTTATTTTACCAATCACCTTAGTTGAACTGTTAGTGGTTTGAAGATGCACATTGTTCCAGTCAGTGAGCTGTCTCTTCCTGTAGGTATCTGCTTCTCTTTTGACTTGGGGCAAGTTTAATGCCTTGCAACCTTTGCATTCTGATAGTTTTAAGGACACTTGTGAACTTGTTTTTCTATCTTATAAAGTTGGGAGTGTTGCTCTTTGTAGCTCTTTATACCTTTCCTTTATTCTCAAAAGAAATTTAAAGTTCAAGTTTCTGACTTTGAAGAAAAAGATCTACAGTAGAAGAGACTGAGCATTTTATAGCCTTTGACACTGATAGAATTTATAGGTTAGTTTATTTTCTAAATTACATTTATAAACTAGTACATTAGGATCACTTTGGGTGATTATAAATATAGAGACTATTGCCCCACTTCAAACTCAGTGAATCAGAAGTTCTGAGAATGGGTTCAAAACTATTCATTTCAACCATTAGTTTTGTGATTCTTGTCTCTTCAGTAGTTTGAGAATTTCTGGTACAGAAGAGTACACATATAAACATTTGTTAACCTGCTTGTCATTTTTTCCCACCAAATAGCTAAAACTGTTAGTCTTGTCTGATTTTAGTGAGTATTATTGTGTTTTTGTTCAATTTCTTTTAGATGGGCAAATTTGGGGAGGGGCAAATAAATTGGCTTGCCATAGAATCAGCAGTGGTTAACAAAGTCTGGCATATCGTAGCTATCTAATGGATAACTATTAAAAGAAAAATAATTGAGTACTTGATTTCTTTGTTGTTGAGACATAGCCAGAGTAGTGTAAAACATAAATACTCCTTCTTTTAGGTTGGCATGTGATTTTTTTTGTTTGTTTGTTTTATAGGATAAAAAAACAAATGGAGTTGTGTTTTCAAGAAACTTCTGTAAGAGCTAAGCACCATGGAGATTTTACAGAATCTGTGAGAAGTCAGCTTGTCCTAGTTGGCAACTCAGTAGGATATTTTGTTATAAAAACACAAAGAGTTCTTTAAAAAAGTAAATTTCAGAAGAGAAACTGAGTGAACTGCTTTTAATTTGGAGTTTCAGAAGACACATGCAGATAAATTTTCACCACCAATTAAACTTAAACACATTACAATAAACAAGAAATTTCTGCCTGCTTGCCTTAACTAATAAGTAGAACAAACCTATCTCACATAATAACCCTTTGATTATAGCAATACACAGAAAGTTCTCATGTACTTGTGCCTCATTGCTTCATTCACTGAGAGAAAGTTGGGATGGAAAAGGATGGAAGTATAAACAGTGAAGCAAGTTTGATATAGTGTCTCCTGTTTTTTTTCTCTCTCATTTTCCTTGCATGTGAAAAAAATATTGCTATGAAAAATGTCAAAGATTTTACTGCGTATGTTTTCTTAAAGGATTTGTATAGTTTCTGTATAATATTTAAGGTTTTAATCCATTCTGAGTTTATTCTTATGTATGGTGTGAGAAGATAGTCTAGTTTCATTCTTTTCTTTTTTTTTTTTTTTTTTTTTTTGTATTTTTTTCTGAAGTTGGAAACGAGGAGGTAGACAGACACCTGCATGAGTCCGACTGGGAACCATCCGGTATGCCCACCAGGGGATGATGCTTTGCCCATCTGGGGCATTGCTCTGTTGCAATCAGAGCCATTCTAGCGCCTGAGGCAGAGGCTATAGAGCCATCCTCAGCGCCCGGGCCAACTTTGCTCCAATGGAGCCTTGGCTGCAGGAGGGGAAGAGAGAGACAGAGAGGAAAGAGAGAGGGAGGGGTGGAGAAGCAGATGGGCGCTTCTCCTGTGTGCCCTGGCTGGGAATTGAACCCGGGACTCCTGCACACCAGGCCAATGCTCTACCACTGAGCCAACTGGCCAGGGCTCTAGTTTCATTCTTTTTTGCACATATCTGGCCAATTTTTTCAACACCATTTATTGAATAGACTGTCTTTACCCGATTGTATGTTCTTGTCTCCTTTCTCAAATATTAAATGACCATGTAAGTGTGGGTTGATTTCTGAGTGCTCTATTCTGTTCCATTAATTTATATGGCTGTTTTTATACCTGTAGTGTACCATTCTGTTTGGTTACTATGTCCTTGTACTATAGTTTGATATTAGGTAGTGCGATTCCTCCAACTTTGGTTGTCTTTTTCAACATTGTTGTGGCTATTCAGGGTTTCTTGAGGTTCTGCATAAATTTTTGTGTTAGTTCTATGAAATACACCACTGGAATCTTGATAGAAATTGCATTAAATCTATAGATTGTTTCCAGTAATATAAAAATTATAACGATGTTAATTCTTTCTACCCAAGAACATGGTAAATGCCTCTACTTGATTGTATTGTCTTCAATTTCTCTCTTCACAAATGCTCATTAGTAAATGAGTGGATAAAAAAGCTGTGCTACATTTATACAATGGAATGCTACGTGGTTGTAAAAAGAAAGCAACCTTACCCTTTGTATCCGCATAGATGAACTGGAGAGCATTATGCTAAGTGAAATAAGCCAGTCAGAGAAAGACGAGTTCCATATGATCTCACTCATATGTGGAATTTAATGAACAAAATGAACTAACAAGATAAATAGAGACAGACTCCTACATAGAGAGCAGGCTGACAGCTGTTTGGAGGAAAAGTTGAGAGAGGGAGATGGAAAGATAGAGCAAAAAAGGACAAGAATACTCATGGACACAGGCAACAATGTAATGATTGCTGGGGAAGGGGAAGGGAGAAGAGAGTACAGTGGAGATACGTGCTGACGAGTGGCCACCTGAGGGGTTGAACACATAATACGGCAGACAGAGATGTGTTGTAGAATTGATCACATGAAACCTGTATGATTATGTTCACCAGTGTCACCCCAATAAATTCAATTAAAAAAATCGTGAAGCCACTATTTCTGCATATTTCTTGGGCCAAGAACTATAAAAAATGGACATGTTTCGCACTTTCTTTCTATTCACATAAACGACTATAGTTCGTGTACAATTTCAGGTTGTAAAGCCTTAAAATATATCAGTGGGTATTTGTATGTATGATGGAGAGGCATTTCTTAGATTAGTTTATTGTCATTGGAATGTTCCTAATAATCCCCTCAAAAAGGATTTATACAAGAAATCACCCAAAAAAAGACAGAGTATATTTTGACAAGTGGAGAAGTTTCTGTTATCTTTTCCCTTATGAACTGGGCAAAAGGGGGTGAATTCTCACATTTATGTTGTGGCAAAACTTAGTTACACACCGCAGAACATTTTTATGTCATTGGTTTAGTTCCACGAAAGGGCAGCTAATGATTCTTTTCTCTCCGGGTAGATCTGTCACCCATCTGAAGCACACCTGTGGAAATTAATGCTTTCCTTTCTATTAGGTTGTTGCCTAAATTGCATCACTAGAAGCTAGGATTTCTGTTAATATTTCTTACAAAAAATATTAGACCTTGTATATGAATCACTAAAAAATACACTGATTTAGTAAATATATATATATATATATATATATATATATATATATATATATATATATATATATATCTGTTGTGTGTGGAAAACAAGAATTCCTCTAACTTGAAAGGAATTGGCTTTTGGTTCAGGCACAATCTCTTGGTTTAAGTTTAACAAATAGTTATTAAGATCCATTAGTAGGCTAGGCAATCACACAGGTATTCTCATTTAATCTTAATAACTATAAGAAGTAAGTAATATTTATCCCTACTTTTAAAGATTAGGAAACAGAAACTCAGAAAGTTGCAGCAAACATGCAAGATCACACAGTTAAGAACCTTTTAGCTTGACCAGGTGGTGGCACAGTGGATAGAGCTTCAGACTGGGTTGCGGAGGACCCAGATTTGAGACCCTGAGGTCACCAGCTTGAGCGCAGGCTCATCTAGCTTGAGCAAAAAGCTCACCAGCTTGGACTCAAGGTCACTGGCTCGAGCAAGGGGTTACTCGGTCTGCTGAAGGCCCGCAGACAAGGCACATATGAGAAAGCAATCAATGAGCAACTAAGGTGTTGCAACAAAAAACTGATGATTGATGCTTCTCATCTCTCTCTGTTCCTGTCTGTCTGTCCCTATCTATCTGACTCTCTCTCTCTCTGTAAAAAAAAAAGGAACCTTTTAATTTAAGAACCATCTTTTTTTCATTATGCCATGCTTCATTTTAATAAATAACGACAATTAATGGAATGTTTACTTCTCTATATAATAGAAACCATAGCAAAATAGCTAAAATCATTTGTCTCCATGGGAAGTTATATACTCAGAAGGTAGAATTAGTCAGTTGTCATAGTGTTATCTCTGGAAGAGGGCAAAGATTACATCCACCACAGAAGGTGTCGACCCTTTAAACTTATTGAAAGATTAAATAATAGCTGAGCTGCTCCAATAACCCCCCACTCTACGAAGAATCAAACAAGTCCACAGGGATTGTATAGTAGTGTTATATTTCAGACTGACCAATGTAAATATGGAAAAAATAACAGGGAAAATCGTACTGAAAATACAGACAGAATTATAACAATCTGCTACAAATTCCTGGCTGTAGCAGTTTTTAAATCCTTAGAGCTGAATTAATATCTCAATTAGAGTTGAGCCTTAGATTTTGACTAATCAGGAAACCAATAAAGAGTTTGTCATTAAAATTTTTTTTGCTGTTTCTTTTTTTTAATAAATAAATTTTAATTTTAATGGGGTAACATCAATAAATCAGGGTACATATATTCAAAGAAAACATGTCCAGGTTATCTTGTCATTCAGTTCTGTTGTATACCCATCACCCAAAGAGAGATTGTCCTCCGTCACCTTCTATCTAAATAGTTTTCTTTGTACCCCTCTCCCTTCTCCTCCCCTCTCCCTCCTTCCCTCCCCCCACCCCCCGTAACCACCACACTCTTGCCCATGTCTCTTAGTCTCGTTTTTATGTCCCACCAATGTATGGAATCCTGCAGTTCTTGTTTTTTTTCTGATTTACTTATTTTACTCGATATAATGTTATCAGGATCCCACCATTTTGTTTTAAGTGATCTGATGTCATCATTTCTTCTGGCTGAATAGTATACCATGGTGTATATGTGTCACATCTTCTTTCTATTTTGGCTCTGGGAAACTTCCACTAAATGGCAAATCACTCTTGCAAATCAACTCTATACTGAAACTGTCAACTTAAAATCAGCTCAAAGTGTAGAATTATATGCCATTATCTTGGCTTTTCAGCATTTGCCATATTCCCCCTTTAATCTATAGACAGACAGCAAATATTTACTTATGGTGTTTCCACTATAAAGACTGCTGTCTTAGGGACAAAGGCTGATGAACTATTTCAGCAGTTTCTCCTTCTTCAAAGACTTGTATGTCAACATAGAGCTCCATGTTTCATAGGACATACTCAAGCTCACTCCATGCTCCCTGGAGCTTTAGCACAAGGGAATACCTTTTTCTTTTCTTTTCTTTTTTTTTCTCTTTTCTTTCTTTTTTTTGTATTTTTTCTTTTCTTTCTTTTTCTTTTTCTTTTTTTTTTGTTGCATTTTTCTGAAGTTGGAAATGGGGAGGCATTCCGCATGCGCCTGACCGGGATCCACCCAGCATGCCTACCGGAAGGAATGCTCTGCCCATCTGGGGTGTTGCTCTGTTGCAACCAGGGCCATTCTAGCACCTGAGGGAGAGGCCACAGGGCCATCCTTAGTCCCCAGGGTGGCTTTGCTCCAGTGGAGCCTTGGCTGCGGGAGGGGAAGAAAGAGACAGAGAGGAAGGAGGGGGGAGAGGTGGAGAGGCGGATGGGCGCTTCTTCTGTGTGCTCTGGCCGGGAATCGAACCCAGGAATCCTGCACACCAGGGCAATGCACCACTGAGCCAAATGGCCAGGGCCTAGGAATGCCCTTGTTGATCAACCTACCCAAAAGAAAAAATTATTTGGAGCAACCATGACAGATCGAGCAATTCAGTCTCATACTATTCATCGCCAGAACGCTGCAGCCCTGTGTTAATAGTTGCAACTTTCTCGGGAAGCACCACGGCAGATTGGGAAATCCTGTTCAAGGGGTCCTATACTACAATCTGCCCCTTCATTTGGATTTAACCCTCAAGGACCCCTACCAGGACAACTTTGGCAAATGGATGTTACTCATATACCTTCATTTGGCAAACAGTCCTATGTCCACGTTACAGTGGATACATATTCTGGATTTATAGTAACCTCTGTCAGAACAGGAGAGGCTGCTAAGCATGTTATAGCTCATTGTCTGTATACATTGTTCTATTATTGGATTTCCTAAACTGGCTAAACTGAAAATACTCCTGCATATGGAGCAAAAGTATTTACTGTATTTTGTCATGCTTACAATCTTTAAAGTCAAGGTATTATTAAAGTGTACCCAGCAAATGTTTTAAGGTCAATTTAAAAAAAACTTTTTAAAAGGGGGTAGTCATATCCTGGAACTCCTACGGGTCTACCATAGCAAGGTCTACCATATCATGCTTTTTACTTAAAAAAAATTTAAATTTCTTTTGAATGCTGATGAACAGGAGACGCCAATTCTTTTTTGCCTGCAAACTACAACCTTCTTTATTTGATCTAGCTAATAACACTGTTCTTTTTCCAAATAGCTCCAGATATATGGAAAAGATTTATATAGGTGGATGGGGATCCTCAAACTCCTCAGCGAGATCTTCTGAGCATGGCTTTTAAGATACATAGAGGCAGAAAAAGCCCAATAGAGATCAGGGGAACTACCAGCTTTTAGGATACATCCTTAAAGGCTCCAACGCCCCAAAGGGGTCTCATAGGATGCCATCTGGGTACTGCTTCAATAGTGGAAAGGAAGGTCATTGAGCTAAAGCCTGCCAGGCTTACATGCTTCTGCTGTGAGGAAACAGGGACACTGCAAGGTGGGCTTCCCCCTCGCTCCTCTAAGGGAGGGTTCAGTCTCTTCCAGTCCTGCTCCAGCCACCTATGACCTAACCTTGCCCAGAAAGCTAGGGTTTGCCACTGAAGGCTGAAGGTGTCCAGGGCCATCAACCCCATCTATGACACTGTGGACGAGCCTAGGGTATTTCCTCCAAGAAGCAGGTAAACTGATCTCATTTGCACAAGGGCCACTTAACTATGTCTTGCCTAAATAGTCAGGTTTTTTATTCTTACCTCGAAGATCTCTGTTGTGGGTGTTGATAGTCCTATTTTCTACTGCTTTGTTTAATATATAGCGTTTCCTTTTTTCCTCCTACCTCAATGCCCCACTCATATTTCAGCCTGGGACCTAGTCCTAATTTAGAGCTCTCTTTCCCCCTTTTGCCAACTTCTATTATGAATCTACCTTTGCCACTCAGCTTAGTGTATCCCAAGGTTCTCTTTACCATGCCACAGTTGCAGAGCTCCAGGGAAAAGCAACCTGGGCTCATCTCTCCAGGCAGAGGAGAAGAGAAGCTCCATATCCATACATGCTGCAGATGGCTTTTCCAGTCTACCTGAATCATTACCAGCTAGAAGCAGCGGTCATTGGGACTTGGACATAAGCTGCAAAGTATAGAATTGTGACAACAATTCCAGTGCCATGCAGACATTTCCTGGACTCCTGCTCCTTGTGACAGCTCCTAACAGACTGAACTGTGGTTGGGTTGCATTTTTCAGGGATTTGGAATGGTGTTGGGGACAACTCGGACTTGGTGAACATGTTAAGGACACTACTCTTTTATGGATTCTTGCTGTATTGGCCAAGAGTTTGCTTAAAGGCTTTAATCACTGTCATTTAAATTTTAAAGAAACCTACTATCTTTCTTAAAATTAATCCTGAACCACGATGCTGCAGTTTTGGAAAATTTCTCTCCAACATCAGTTTTCCAAGCCTGTTCTCATGAATCACTCTGAGAGTGTGCTAAATGTTCCTGCCCTGGTCATTCTCTATTTCTAGGTTGCTTTTATTCTCAGATATTTCTTTCCATTTTCTGCCTGGCTCCATTGCCCTTTAATGTAGTTTGGACTTTGAATAAATATAATTGATTCATATCTTTTTTTCCTTTTCACTTCCTAGCTATATTACAATTTTTATAATTCCCAACCTTTCATTCAACCCTGTAGATCCACCTGGATTCCAAGTTCCAATAAAGTATCAGTCCTTGTTATGATAGAATGAATAATAATTTAGCTCGCAAAATTTTGTTCATAACATCTGCCTGTATGACCTTTAAAATGATGATGTTTAACTTTCATAAAGTTGAATGCAATCTTTGCTGAGGGACAGTGAATTTTTAAAATTTCTCTCACATAATGAAAAATGGAAATGAATATTCACAACAATACTTATGTCATATTTTATCTAGAATTTTAAAATCTTGCTTTAAACTTGACTCTTAATTATTGACAACTCTTCAAAATTACCAGGCCTAAAAAGACACATGGCCAAAAGGAAAAAAAAATCATGTATATAAATTTCTTATAAGAGTTTTTCTTACTGTTTTGTTGTCTCTAACTATCCAATTAGTAATAAATCTTTGCTTCGGGTGTTAAAAGTGTTTAAGCCTTAAAAGTTACCTTTATCATTTGATACTATTGTTTTTGTTTATATTGACAAAAGCAAAAACAGCTCTAAGGTATGCTCACAGTTGCTATCATTATTACTAATTAGTTCGTTCCACTTAGACTGATATTAATTCAGGCATTTTCTAATGATTAAAGAGAACTTAGAAAATTTACTGCATAATAATATCAAATTTGAGTATGAAACATGTTTGTTGCTCATATTTAGATGTTCTATAACCTTCATTGATTAATAATACAGATTATAAAGCAAATATTTTGAATTTAAATAATGGAATTGATTATGATATAAGCAGTTCAATAACATTTTGAAAAAAATTACATATTAGAATACCATTAAAAATTGAGACAATGAAACTAAGGAACAGAATAGCAAAGATGATTCTGCCTTTCTGTAAAACACTCATTAAATTCTGCCAAACTCTGTTCATTTCTACTTATACTGTTCCATGGAAACAACACTTATGCTTATCTTAGTATATACCCATTGTCCCCAAATAGTTCAAGGGTATATATAATAATTATAGCTTAAAGGAATTGAAGTTATTCTGGTTTAAAAAAAATGGCTTTATGGTGACCTAATTATATTTTACACAATTACGAAATTATGAAAGGATTTGAAACTTTTGACAATAGCAGTTATCGTGGTTAGTATTTAAAAGCTAGGATAAAGTCTCCAAATCATCAATCATTGTGTACTAGCATCTGGTGAACAATGGACTACCCAACTTGCAGTTCATCTGAAATTCTTCCAGACATAGTAAATAAAGTCAGTGAAAATAATAAAAAAAAAGATATGCAGAGTTAAACTAGCAAATATTAAAAAACTGTCTTGCCTTTTGATTCTTTGCACGTATTATTGCAGCATACATTATCATATTGAAGGTAATTCATTTACGCTTTCTCTTAGGTTTTCAAAACTCACAGAACATTGTATAGCAATCCTTATTCCTTATTCTGAAGCACTTAAGTCAATTTAATGCAGTAGTTATGAGACTATGTACACTGCTGTCAGACTATCTGATTTTCAGCCTTACTCAACCAGTGACCTTAACGAAGTTACTTTCCCAAAAATGAGGTTAATAAGAATAAATACTTCAGAAAATTGTTTTGAAGACTCAAAAACCTTAATTCATAGAAAGAACCTAACACATTATGTGGTATGGTCTAGTATTTTTTTTAAGTTAGCTATTATCTAAAAAGAAAAGAATAAAGGAAAAGGTATATAGGTTTTCCTCTAAGTTTGAAATTGTCTGAAAAAGTCCAAGGAGAGGAGCCAAAATTGAGTTTAAAACTGTACACCTTTAAGGTACACCTTAGTATGTTCTAGTTAGTGTACAGAGCATGTTTCTAACACTTTTTATAAAAGGAAAGAAATTTTGTAACGAAATAAAATATATACATTCTGAGTATGACCAAGGACTATTGAGAATATATATATTGTTCCTCAAAGAAAATGTACTTACATATCTTATGCAAACCAGAACTATTGATTTGACTGCAAAGGCTATTGAAAATGTAGTTATCAGCAGCATTTCATCTAGTTTCAGATTTTACTTCTGCCTCCTCTTATTCAGAGATTGAATGGAAAAAAATAGTTGCTCAACCAGAATCTTAAATGCAATGACTATGAGAATATTTAGAGGGTTTTGTAAGACAGCTGAAGGAGAATAAAACCTTTATGAACTGTTATTCAGAAGAAAAATGAAAAGTTAAAGGAGCTATTGAAAAAACTGACTATTTGTCCAAAATAGAAAAATGTTAAAATTATCAATCAGTCAATAAATGTTCTTGGTCCACATATAGAGATGAAACACAAGAAAGAAAAAGATACTAATCAGAGCTTCCTGGAAAGATTTTTCTTGTCTGGTCATAAAAGGAAAGATGGGAACATAAAAGGAAAAGAGGAAGGAGGGATGGAATAAGGGAAGGAAGGAAGGAAGGAAGGAAGGAAGGAAGGAAGGAAGGAAGGAAGGAAGGAAGGAAGGAAGGAAGGAAAGGAAAGAATGAAAGAAAGAAAGAAAGAAAGAAAGAAAGAAAGAAAAAGAAAGAAAGAAAGAAAGAAAGAAAGAAAGAAAGAAAGAAAGAAAGAAAGAAAGAAAGAAATGGAGAAAGGAAGGAAGGAAGGAAGGAAGGAAGGAAGGAAGGAAGGAAGGAAGGAAGGAAGGAAGGAAGGAAGGAAGAGAATAGCTACACGATTAACAAGCAATACAGATATTTAGCTTGGATCACTTTTTTTTAAAATGTAGGTGTCAATATCTCTGTGGGGATCATGTAATGTTTCAATTTTCAAGGTTACAGTGGTAGAGAGAACACATTTAGCAAGTATTATGAAGTAAAATCTAGAATAATGGTCATGAACATTAGAAATGCAAAAGACCAATTGCTATCCACATCAGTCCTCAAGAATCTGTGAAGGATTGCCCCATTCTGTGTATTCCCTGGTGCTTTGTCCAGGCCAATTTTAAATAGCTCCAGCAATAAATTTTTACCATTTCTTCTGGGAAGCTATTCCACTACCTAATTAAATCTCTGAGTTGACAACTTTTCCTGACATTCAGACTAAATTTTGTCATGTTCAATTTCAACCTATTTCCATTTCTACAACATATGCTTGTATTGGCCCAAGTAACTCCCCTGTTTCCCTACTGTTCACGATTCTCAATGTTGCCCCTAAATTTCAATAGCTTGCTGCAATGAATTTCTTTTTCAAAAACAATCTTTTCAAGATCAGTAAGTGTACATGTTTTATTATAGACCAAAAAAAAAATTAGCTCTAAAAGCCGAGCCAAGTTAGTGAGCATAGAAGCATAATGTTAACAGGACACAAGGCCATTAAAAAAATTGAAGTTCAGGACAGAAACAAATTGTGGACCTTTTTGTCTTATTCAGTCCTGGAATGTCACATAACAATTTTCCTTTTACCTTTCTCTAGAATTATTATCCAGTATACATACATAGACTCTGGCTTTCTACAACTGGGAGGGACAAGCAAGGCAACCGATTCTTAAAGCTGATTTGGGGGGTTCTTCATTTTCTCTATGGTCTCGCATGAACTCCTTTCACCTCCTAAGAGTTGACAGGGATCTAGCAAGCACAATCTGCAGAATTTTGAAAGTTTTTTAAAATTCCACTTTTAGGAATCAACTGGGTCTTGGAGTTTGCCAATGCTATATATTACAGAGACAGGAATTGAGAATTTCAAACTTTATTTATAAATGTGCAAAAGATGTGCTATTATTGTTTGTTTTTGATTTCTCATTTTCAAAATAAACTAGTTGTGATGTGATTCATCCAGGAGTATGATTTTAGAGATAAGTTCAAGATTATACAGTCTCTAAATGGAATATTTTTGGGTAACTTTTAAGTAAACAGGATGATTTCAGAAAAAAATACGTGCAAAATCCATATTTGGCAGAAAGTGGAAGATAGATTTCTAACCATTATGCAAAACTAGCTGGTAGGCAAAACTCATATTAAAGTTAATATATATAAATTTTCAAAAGGGAAATATTTGTGAAACTCTCAAAATATGAGCAAATAGTTATGAAAGTGTATCTAAATATTAAGCCAGCAGTATTATTTATAAAAATACACCAATGTTTAACTGATCTTTTCAAAACTTGCTAGTTTCACAATTATATTATTCTCTTGTGAGAAAGTATAATTTGTTTGAAGAGGTCAATATAACATTTATCCCTAATATTTCAGAACCTTAGGCAATATACAATTTTATTTGGTGTTTTACAGATATATGATGTATAAAAGAGTTAATGTGCATGTCCTGCATAAAAATGTCACAGCTGTTATCCTTTAGAACTTTACATTTCATTTAGAGTATAACAAAATTAGAAACTAAAATGACTAATAAGAAAAATAAAAATTAGTCCACCAAGTCCTCTTAAGATCTATACCTCAATATTGCAAAATTGTCACTAGATACAGACCCAGTACTAAAAAGAAATAGAAAATATAAACTGAAAAAATATCTACAAGAGAAATAGGGGATCCTAACCAGGTGGTGGCACAGTGCATAGAGCACCGACCTGGGTTTCTGAGGACCCAGGTTTGAAACCCTGAGCTTGCCAGCCTGAGTGTGAGATCATGGACATGACCCCATGGTCTCTGGCTTGAGCAAGGGGTCAATGACTTGCCTGGAGCCCCCTAGTCAAGGCAATATGAGAAAGCAATCAATGAATGACTAAGATGTTGCAACTATGAGTTGATTTTTCTTATCTCTCTCCCTTCTTGTCTGTCCCTCTTCTCCATAAAAGAAATATAATAAAAAAGAGAGAGACCCTGGTTATTTTCAGTGGTAGAGCAGTGCCTATTGTGTGTGAAAGTCCCAGGTTCAATTCCCAGTCAGAGCATGCAGACTTCACCCACTCCTTTCCTCATCTATTTCTTTCTCTCTCTTCCCTTCCCACAGACATGGCAGAATGGTTCTAGCAAAGTTGGCCCCAGCTGCTAAGGATGGCCCTGTGGCCTAGCCTCATACTCTAAAATAGCTCAGTTGCCAAGCAAACTGATCAGCAGCCCAGATGGGTAGAGCATCACCTGGTAGGGGGTTTGCCAGGTGGATCCTGGTCAGGGTGCATGCAGGAGTCTGTCTCTGCCTCCCTATCTCTCATTTAATAAAGAGAGAGAGAGAGAGAGAGAGAGAGAGAGAGAGAGAGAGGTGGGCAAATAATAGAGAAAGTGGGTTGATGAAAATACCAAAAAAAAAAATACTGAATCTGCAGAGTAATATTTTAGCTGACACATAAGAGTTTAGAAGACAATGACCGCAATATTATTTATATTATTACAGAGCTACAAACAGCAAAGGAAAGCAGATCAGCTAACACTTTTACTGATAAGAAAAGCCTGAAATGGGTTAGAAGTGAAATGGTGGTTTTAATCACTCAGATATCAGCTGTGATATCAGTGATATGATAACACATTTTACAAACAGAACAAAGCATCCTAGTTTTAAATTAAATAAGATAAAAACTGTTTCAAGCATTTTGGAGAGAGAATGAAGCAGGTGGGATTAAAACACCGAAATTTGTATCATCTTATATGAAGAGCTGTATGAACATAAAAACACAAACCAACATCCTGTGATTTTAGAGAAGGTGACGATGAAGGGATATTGGGATGTTCTTCAAACTTATAAAAGTATTGCCAAGGTTTTTTGTAACCTCATGGAAATAAATTTTAAATATTTAAAAAACAAAAATTTCAGTAAACCACAACTTAATTAAACCTAAAGATAGAAAAGGGCAATACAGGCCAATAGGGATATAAAAAGTTGTGTAAGCAAGACATAAATATTTTTTAAAAAATACGTGTTAGAAAGGAAAATGGAAAATTCTATAAAAAGCAGAGGAATATTCAGATAAAGAGATCTATATAATTAAATTGCAAAGTTGATTTAAACAATAAAACATTTGTTAAATACATTTCCAAGGTTAATATTTGCACAAAAATAAAAATTGAGAAAAATAGCATTAAGGAGGTGTTAACAATTTTACACAGAGAACACAATCCACTTCTTTGTAATCTTTAATCATATTTTTAAAATTTGGACAGAACAATTTAAAATTTATCCTTTTTCATACATTTTAGTGCTTATAATTTCAGATTATGAGTATAATATACTTAAATATCAAAAAAAAAAAGAAAGGAATTCTCTCTGATTATGTAATCTTTCTTTTACTGAATGTTTCTGGGGAAATAAATAATAGAGCTTCAAAACATATGAAGTAAAATGTATCAGAGCTAAAAGGAGAAGTAAAGAAATCCACAATTATGGTTGGAAGTTTTAATATTTCTCTTTCAGTGCTAAAAATAATGGAAAATCAGCAAGGATATCAAAGAGCCATATAATATGTTCAACAAATAGAATGTAATTTAGTTCCTCCCCTCAAAAAGCAGAATACACATTTTAAAGTGTAGGTAGAAAATTAACTAATATAGATTTAATTCAATTTATTAACTAACTTTTAACAAATTTAAAAATATTGAAGTAATTTGTAATATGTCTTCTGAAAAAAATAAAATTAAGCATGATGTTTATCATGGAAATATAACAGAAAAATTGCAAAATATTTAAAATTTAAACAAAACATTTGATTAATTTATCAAAAAACCTCTTAAGGAAATTTGAAAATATCTTAAACTGAATGAAATTTAAGCACAACAAATCAAGATTTGTGGGACAAAGATAAAGCATTATTTAGATATAAATGTATATAGAACTTAATGGTCATATTAAAAGCAGAAGAATGGTCCAAAACTTCAAATATAGTTTTTTAAAATAACATAAAGGAGAAATAAACCCAAAATGGACAAAAAGAAGAAAATGACAAATACAAGAACAAAAATAAGTGTAACTGAAACCTGGAAAACAGAAGAAAATTAATGAAAACAAAACCAGTTTAAACATAGCAAGACTGACAAAACTAAAAGAATGTACAAGAAGCAATATAAAGAATTTAAGAGTGGATATCAATGCATACTTCAAAGATACTGATAATATAAACAAGGAATAGTACAAAAAATTATGAGCATCACTTTAGCAATTTATATGAAATGAACCATTTTCTGAAAAGCCATAAACTACTTAAATTTATTTAAAATTAAAGAGATTACATAAATGATAATACAACTATTTAAAATATTAAATAGATAGTTAAAAAACGTTAAAAAAAGAACACAAGGCTTAGATGATTTCAAAGGCATACTCTACAAAACATTTAAAGAATTATGTAAACAATTTTACATAATTTTTTTCCACATAATAGAAGAAGAGGAAAATAAACCCCAACTCATTGTAGAAGGCCAGAAATTCCCTGTTACCAAGACCAGACAGACAACAAAGGAAACTATGGGCCAATAATTTTCCTGATCATAGACCCATCAACTTTTTTACAATATTTTATTTTGAGAATAAAATTCTGGTTTAATATTCAGGAATCAAATAATGCAATTCATCATATCAATAGACGTAAGAAGAATACAACATGATCATCTGTACTGATGCAGAAAAAGCAGTTGACTCTACACTAATGGTTAAAAAAATATATAACTCTTAGCAAACTACAACTGGAAAGGTACCTCCTCAACCTGACAAACTATGTCTACAAGAAAATTTACAGCTAATACATATAAAGTTGGAAGAGTGGATATTTTTCTCTTAAGATTGGGATCAAGGGGAGGATGACTGCTCTCTCCATTCCTATTGTAACGGAAGTTCTTGTCAATGTGATAAATGAAAAAAATAATAACATATCAATTAGGAAGTAAGAAATGAAATGGTCACTATTTGCACATGATATGACTGTCTAAATAAAAAATCCCAATACATTTTTAAAAATACAAAACTAGTAAGGTTCTTAGATATATGGTCAACACTCTTAAATCAATCATTTATTTAAACACTAGTAAGATGCAATTGTGAACTAAAATAGAAAAGAATCTATTTGTAGTAAATTATGGCTCCATGGATAAATCTCTCTCAAACATTAAAGCAAAATATTTAGGTATAAATATAGTAAAACATACTTAAGACCTCTATGCTGAAAACTACAAGTAGTGATGAAGGAAATCAGTCATACATAAATGAAAAGACATACTATGCTCCTAGATTCGAAGATTCAGCATGGTAAAGATATCAACACACTTCAAATAAATCTATACACTTAATGGAATTTCAATTCAAATCTCAGAAAGATTATTTGGAAATGAAAACAAGATAATTATAAAATATGTGTAAAAAAATAATGGAGGCCTGACCTATGGTGGCACAGTGGTTAAAGCGTCGACCTGGAATGCTAAGGTTGCTGTTTCAAAACACCTAGGTTGCCTGGTCAAGGCATGTATGGGAGTTGATGCTTCTTGCTCCTCCTCCATTCTATCTCCCTATCTCCCTCCTTCTCACTCTCTGTCCCCCTCTGCCCTCTCTAAAATGAATAAATAAAAAATATTAAAAGAATAATGGAGCTAGAATATGCAAGGCAACTGAAATAGAGGAATGAAGCTGGAGAAACCACACTGTCCCATTTAAGACACAAGATTCTGTGGTACAGGTAAAGGGATAAACACACATATTAGTGAAACAAAAATGGAGAGTCTATAAGTACACCCTAATTATTTTGACAAAGATACAAAGACAAATATAAAAAAAATGACAAAAATTTATAACAAAATATGAAAAAAAACTAAATGACCTCAGATAAATTTTTTAAGTATCTGACACTAAAAATAAAAAGGAAATATATGATTACAACCATCAAGTAATTTTAAGTGCAGTGTTTTAAAAACATCAATAAATCTACTTACCCTGGCTGGTTGGCTCAGCGGTAGAGAGTCGGCCTGGCGTGCAGGAGTCCTGGGTTCGATTTCTGGCCAAGGCACACAGGAGAAGCGCCCATCTGCTTCTCCACCCCTCCCCCTCTCCTTCCTCTCTGTCTCTCTCTTCCCCTCCTGCAGCCAAGGCTCCATTGGAGCAAAGATGGCCTGGGCGATGGGGATGGCTCTGTGGCCTCTGCCTCAGGCACTGGAATGGCTCTGGATGCAACAGAGGGGAAGAATGTCACCCCCAGGTGGGTATGCCCGGTGGATTCTGGTCTGGCGCATGCGGGAGTCAGTCTGACTGCCTCCCCATTTCCAGCTTCGGAAAAATGAAATAAAATAAAATAAAATAAAATAAATCTACTTAAAATTTTTTTTTTATACTTTTCCAAAGTTAGAAGTGGGGAGGCAGTCAGACAGACTCCACATGCCCACCAGGGTGTGATGCTAGGCTCATCTGGGACGTTGCTCCATTGTGACCAGAGTCATTCTAGCACCTGAGGCGGAGGCCATGGAGCCATCCTTAGCACCTGGGCCAACTTCGCTCCAGTGGAACCTTGGCTGTGGGAGGTGAAGAAAGAGATAGAAAAGAAAAAGAGAGCGAAGGGTGGAAACGCAGATGGGTGCTTCTCCTGTGTGCCCTGACTGGGAATCGAACCAGGAACTTCCACATGCCGGGCCAATGCTCTACCATTGAGCCAACCGGCCAGGGCCCAATAAATCAACTTTTAAATAAAATTGAAATTAATAACTTCAATACATTCTCACATTCTGGGAAATACTAGAGCCATATCCTGGCACTATAAAGAACTTCTTGTTTCTTCTTGTCCTAAAACAAAAATCCATGAACATCAAAACTGAAACTTGGAAAAAAAATAAGTTCTAAACACAAGCACAAAACTTCAGAAACTTTGCATATAATTTCTTCCTTCTCTTTCATTTTGCCCAACAAACAAAATAAAATGTGAATGTTGTCAAAACATAGACATCTAAAACCAGATTGATCTAAGTACTCAAATAATTTTAAAATATTTTCTTTTCTTGCAATGCATTTCTTTTTATTCTTTGTCAACATTAACTTCAGACTTTCTGGAAGCCTTTTTCAGCAGATAATTTATAGAGGTGGATTCATTCAAAGTCCTTTTTCCATCTTCCTTTGAACTTCTCTCTTTGATACTGTACATTAGCAATATTTTTATATGTGAGACAGCAACTCTGGCATTTACAAAAAGTGACAAACTTTATGGCCTTTTAAAGAAAATAGAACAATTAGACACATTCATCTGTTCAACATTATGACCTTATCAGTCAAATTTTCTCTATTCTTTCCCCTTTTTACAGATAAATATCATTCACTATCAATGCAATCACAACTATTTTAAACTATTGAATTGACCTTTCATTTTATAAACATCAGTAAATCAACCATTAAAGTTCAATGAAAATTTGTAACTGCAATTCATCAAGAAACTAACACAAACTCTCTGGAAAGTAACACATTATTAATCACAATCACAATCGAAGTAATCTATGGCATCATATCTGTTGACAGCAGGGAGGCACTCCAAAACCTTTGTAGCCCAAAGGTTAAAGACTTGAGGTTTCTCCACTTACCAGAAAAAAAGAGCCCATGATTACCACGAGAAAGTAGTACAGGTAAGTAAACAAATTTCATATTTAGAAAACAATATAAAATTTTACTTCATCATATAAATGTCTTTTATAAGGAACTGGATATTTCTATTTTGTTAGCATGTATTGCTTATCATGTATAGTTCTTTGGAGACTAAAAATTAATTCAAATGACCAAGGACTTAGATGAGTACTCATTACAAACATTAAGAATTAGATCTAATTGGAAATAATTGGCTAATTTTCAGATTCGTTCATTCAATGCTAGAAGCAATTTTTCAGCCAATTGTTCATCTCTGTCTTATTTGGCTTAGACAAGTATACATGAGTTCATTAACTTATACTATCATCATATTATTGATCATTTCTAGCCTGGGCAACAGTGTTCAGACCATATATATTTAGTATGTTCAGCATCTAAAGAAGGTTAATAATTATAAATAGTAAGCAAAAGCTTGGCTAAAATATTTTTTTACAAGCATTAGTAAATTGATCACTGGATGTATTACCAGTCTCTAGGAATAGTTCCTGGTACTGTCTTGGCTCATATTTTTAACTATTCTTCCAATATCTAGAAATGATATGAGAAAAGCAATTGTCCTTTAGCCAACCATTGCTTATAAATATCTTTCTTATTATTCTGTCTCTTTCAGCACACTGATATCTACTTGCAAGGACAGTCTAAAAACTATAATTTATTTATGTTTTATTAAAAGAAATACTATATGTAGTATGCTCTATATTTTCATGTTATCTCATTTGACATGCACACACATTTTCACAATATCATTATTCCAGTATTTGCAGACAAATAAAACAACTTTTATCACAGAAATATTCAGTGGCTGGTTTCAAACTCTAATATGCCAGCTTCCAAAAATCAGTACATATTTTTTTCCTTTCTTGTTAATATGAGGTACTTTCCTCTCTTCCTTATTATTATCATTAGTAGTAGTATTTTGTTTTTGAACCATCAGAGAGGTGTCCCAGTGGAAAATGATAGAGTATAAAATATGTTTTCATATAAAATAAAAACTATATCATTTATTATTGCACTATTAAGACTGTTGTATTCATCTCCAGTTAAAATTTATTTATAAAAATGTTGAGAAAGTGTTCTGTCATACTGTCATAGTCTAATATGTTTTTACATGAAAATAAGAGAGAATATTGAGTTCCAGGGACATGCCCATTAGTGAATGTAAATGGCAGAAAAATATGGAAATTAGTAATACTTTATTCTTAAAGTATGTTTATCACAGCACACAAAGACACACAAACACACACATACAGTTGTGAGTTCCTAGACTTTCTCCTATGACAATACAGAGATAATGAGTCTTACTCTGCATATTAAAAACTCTATTATAAAATATTTAAGGCCCTGTTGAGTTGGCTCAGTGGCAGAGTGTCGACAGGGCATGTGGAAGTCCTAGGATTAATTCCTAGTTGGGGCACACAGGAGAAGCGACCATCTGCTTCTCCTTTCCTCCCCCTCCCCCTTTTCTCTCTCTCTCTCTTCTCCGCCCACCATCATAGTTCAATTGATTTATGTCATTGGCCCTGGGCACTGAGGATGGCTCAGTTGAGCCTCTTACTTAGGCACTAAAAATAGCTTGGTTGCGAGCATAACCCCAGATGGGCAGAGCATCATCTCCAGATGGCAATCACCAGGTAGATCCTGGTCAGTGCACATGTGAGAGTCTGCCTCTTTATTTTTCTTCCTCTCACTTAAAAAGAAAACCCCAAAAACCAAAAAAAAAAAAAAAAACTTAAGTGTTCTGGCCTTGATTGATTAGAAATAAAAATAAAAATACACTGATTCCATGTACATTTTTTTTGATCAACAAATAACGATCTTTCAAATCCATTCCTTACCATTTTTGAAGTTATTATCCAAGATTAAGCTCTGCAAAGACAATCACAAAAGTGCTCTACTCCTCTCCTTACATGCACAGTCTCCATAATTCAATGCATCCTGCATATCAGAAGAGATATACCTTCCTAGAGTATTATGATGATTGTATCTTTCTCATGCTCATTATTCTTGTATGGAATTCTTTTTTTTTAATTTAATGGGAACATTGATAAATCAGTGTACATATGTTCAGAGAAAACATCTCCAGGTTACTTTGACATTTGATTATGTTGCATACACATCACCCAAAGTCAAATTGTCTTTTATCACCTTCTATCTGGTTTTCTTTGTGCCCCACCCCCTGTAACCACCATACTCTTGTCCATGTCTCTGAGTCTCATTTTTATGTCCTACCTATGTATGGAATCATATAGTTCTTAGTTTTTTCTGATTTACTTATTTCACTCAATATAATATTATCAAGGTCCATCCATGTTATTGTAAATGATCCGATGTCATCATTTCTTATGGCTGAGTAGTATTCCATAGTATATATATATATATATATATATACTAAAGCTTTTTAATCCACTCATACACTGACAGGCACTTGGGCTGTTTCCAGATCTTTGCTATTGTAAACAATGCTGCCATAAACATGGGGGTGTAGCCCTGGCCGGTTGGCTCAGCGGTAGAGCGTCGGCCTGGCGTGCGGGGGACTCGAGTTTGATTCCCGGCCAGGGCACATAGGAGAAGCGCCCATTTGCTTCTCCACCCCCACCCCCTCCTTCCTCTCTGCCTCTCTCTTCCCCTCCCACAGCCAAGGCTCCATTGGAGCAAAAATGGCCCGGGTGCTGGGGATGGCTCCTTGGCCTCTGGCCCAGGCACTAGAGTGGCTCTCGTGGCAGAGCAACACCCCGGAGGGGCAGAGCATCGCCCCATGGTGGGCGTGCCGGGTGGATCCCGGTGGGGCGCATCCGGGAGTCTGTCTGACTATCTCTCCCCATTTCCAGCTTCAGAAAAATACAAAAAACAACAACAACAAAAAAAGAAACATGGGGGTGTATTTCTCCTTTTGAAACAGTGATATGAAGTTCTTGGGGTATATTCCTAAAACTGGGATAGCTGGATACAAAGGCAGTTCAATTTTTAATTTTTTGAGGAATCTTCATACAGTTTTCCACAGTGGCTTCACCAGTCTGCATTCCCACCAGCAGTGCAAGAAGGTTCCCTTTTCTCCACATCCTCATCAGCACTTATTCTGTGTTGTTTTGTTGATGAGTGTCATTCTGACTAGTGTGAGGTGATATCTCATTGTGGTTTTAATTTGCATTTCTCTAATGATTAGTGATATTGAGCATTTTTCATATGCCTATTGGCCATCTGTATGTCCTCTTTGGAGAAGTGTCTATTCATTTCTTTTTCCGATTTTTTTTTTTTGTATATTTCTGAAGCTGGAAACGGGGAGAGACAGAGAGACTCCCGCATACGCCCGACCGGGATCAACCCGGCACGCCAACCAGGGGGCGACGCTCTGCCCACCAGGGGGCGATGCTCTGCCCTTCAGGGGCATCGCTCTGTTGCAACCAGAGCCACTCCAGTGCCTGGGGTAGAGGCCAAGGAGCCATCCCCAGCACCCGGGCCATCTTTGCTCCAGTGGAGCCTCGGCTGCGGGAGGGGAAGAGAGAGACAGAGAGGAAGGAGAGGGGGAGGGGTGGAGAAGCAGATGGGTGCTTCTCCTGTGTGCCCTGGCCAGGAATCGAACCCGGGACTTCTGCACGCCAGGCCGACACTCTACCACTGAGCCAACCGGCCAGGGCCTTTCCCATTTTTTGATTGAATTGTCTTCCTGGTGTTGAGTTTATACATTCTGGTTATTAACCCTTTATCAGAGGTATTGTCAAATATGTTCTCCCATTGTGTCGTTTGTCTTCTTAATCTGTTCTTATTGTCTTTAGCTGTGCAAAGGTTTTTAGTTTGATATAGTCCCATTTGTTTATCCTGTCTTTTATTTCACTTGCCCATGGAGATAAATCGACAAATATATTGCTGCGAGAGATGTCGGAGAGCTTACTACCTATGTTTTCTTTTAAGATGCTTATGGTTTTATGGCTTACATTTAAGTCTTTTAGACATTTTGAGTTTATTTTTGTGAATGGTGTAAGTTGGCAGTCTAGTTTCATTTTTTTACAGGTAGATGTCCAATTTTCCCAATACCATTTGTTGAAGAGGCTGTCTTTACTCCATTGTATGCTCTTATCTCCTTTGTCAAATATCAGTTATCCATAATGGTGTGGGTTTATTTCTGGGTTCTCTGTTCTGTTCCATTGATCTATTTACCTGTTCTTATGCCAGTACCAGGCTGTTTTCAGTACAATGGCCTTGTATTATAACCTGATATCAGAAAGTGTGATACCTCCCACTTTACTCTTCCTTTTCAAGATTGCTGGGGCTATTCTTGTTCTTTTTTGGTTCCATATAAATATTTGGAATATTTTTTCTATATCTTTGAAGTATGTCATTAATATTTTAATTGGTATTGCATTGAATTTATAAATTACTTTGGGTAATATAGACATTTTAATGATGTTTATTCTTCCTAACCATGAGCACAGTATATTCTTCCACCTGTTTGTATCTTCTTTGATTTCTTTTATCAATATTTTATAATTTTCCGAGTACAGGTCTTTAATCTCCTTGGTTAAATTTACTCCTAGGTACTTTATTTTTTTGGTTGCAATAGTGAAGGTGATTGTTTCCCTAATTTCTCTTTCTGGCAGTTCATTGTTGGTGTATAAAAATGCCTCTAATTTCTGAGTATTATTTTTATATCCTGCCACCTTACTGAATTCATTTATCAGGTCTAGTAGTTTTTTGACTGAGGTTTTAGGGTTTTCTATATACAATATCATATCATCTGAAAATAATGATAGTTTTACTCTTCTTTTCCAATTTGAATGCCTTTTATTTCTTCTTCTTGTCTGATTGCTGTGGGTAGGACTTCCAGAACTATGTTAAATAAGAGTGGTGAAAGGGACACCCCTGCCTTGTTCCTGATCTTAAGGGGATTGCTTTTAATTTTTCCCCATTGATTATGATGTTGTCTTTGGGCTTGTATGGAATTCTCATGAAACCAAAGTAAAATATTTATATATATATATATATATATATATATATATATATATATATATATACACATACACACACACACACACACACACTTTATGGATACTTAAAGGAACCTTAGTGATGATAGAATATGTCCCTCATATTTTTCAGATAGAGAACTGAACACAAATGATGAAAAGAAGACTTGGGTAAATAAATTATTTTTAAAATCTCTTTTCAACAGAGTGCATTGCATTTAAGGGTGTGATGTCACTTAAAATATACATTATATATTCAAAGTCCTTTCCAATACAAATCAAACCTGCTTTTCTTGCTTTGTCTATCACTATGCCTCCAGATCACAACACTTCTTGAATGTACATACAAAAGATTTTCTTGGCCTGACCTGTGGTGGTGCAGTGGATAAAATGTCGACCTGGAAATGCTGAGGTCGCCGGTTCGAAATCCTGGGTTTGCCTGGTCAAGGCATATATGGGAGTTGATGCTTCCAGCTCCTCCCTCTTCTCTCTCTCCCTCTCTGCCTCTCTCTCTCCTCTCTTAAAATAAATAAATAAAATAAAATAAAATTTAAAAAAAGAAAATGTTCTTGTTTTTAAAAAAAGATTTTCTTGCATGTGATTTCTTTTCTAACATATTTTCTATTTTTTTATTAGCCATTGGTTATAAAACTCTTACTTACCCTTACAAATGTCAGATTTAATGCTTATATTTATCATCAAATTTGGAAGCCTATCTTATTTATTAATGAATGTAACCATTTTTACAGCCTCTGAATGCATAGACTCCATCTTTTTTGTGCTCACATTCCATCCTTTTTACCTAATTGTAAGCTTCCTGAACACAAGTTTTGATCCTTGTACGCCGATGTTCTTGTGCAACACAATACAGCACATTGCATATAATAGGTGTAAAATAAATATTTGAAAAATGAATGAATAAATAAATTAATTATCAGAATTTATCAGGGTTTTTTTTTTCTACTTATTTTATGTAATGCCAAAACATCCACATATTTAGAACATCTGGATGGTTGGCAGCAAATAGTAAAACATATGTATGATTAACAGAATTTCTTCACACTTCATCTGGATGTTTTGGTATGGGTAAAATAACTAAACACTCTTATATCATGTTGTCACTTGGGTATGGTTTGCTGTACTTCGTCTTAATTTGAATTAAGAGCCTTGTTTAAGAGAAATGAAAAAAACCTATTTTAAGAAACATCTATTTAATAAAAATAAAACAGGAGTCAATTTTCTGCAAATAGCCTCAGTCAGATCTAAGTAACAAACGTTGTATAGTGCGCACATGTGAATATTCTCTTCATGTATATTGAAACTTTTGGCACTCATCGCTATGAAGCCCTGTGCACATTCTGTGATGTTTTCTTTTTATTACAATGCTCAGATGGATTATGCATCAGCAATCAACAATCTGTTTAGAAAAGAGGGAACACTGTGGGAATTGTCAGTAAGATCATCTTCATATCAGTGCATACTAATGAACATTTGTTGTTCAATAAAAATGCTGGCGTCTGCAAAAGTAGGTACTTGGTAGTATATCCATTTTTTTTTCTTTTTAAAGAGGATTTTTACCTATAGGAAAAGGTAGAAGGACTAAGATAATCATATTTTATATTATTCTAGGTAGATATTTGGAAAGAAAATACCACATAAGAGAAAAAGAAAGAATGCACATCAAAAACAAACCCTGATAATACATGAAGTATTATGATATATTGGTAAACTAAAATGTTAACAACGTTTTGTGTTACAGAACATAAAATTCTTTAGTCACTCTTTATTCAAAACTGTAGATTTACGAGTACTTAAACTCGCATGCTGTTACACTTTTATTTAAAAGTATATTTCTAGTCTCACAATCCTTCCATGAAAAATCTACTAATTGTGATTACAATGCTGAAATTGTAACAAATATTTATTAGAATTTCTGCTTTGGTTCATGTTAATGAGTGAGACTTTAAACCAAAACTACACTACTTGAAAGGAATACTATAAGGCAAAAGAGAGATTTTTATTGTGAGTGTGTGTGTGTATAAAATTTCTTGTTTACCTCTCCTTAAACCAGCATTGTAAGTGTTGACTTTTACTGCCTATTTTGGTCCAAATCAGAGTTAATCCATAATAAACTCTGTGGGAGCACTGCAACTTCTTTTTGTTTTGAGTGACAAGTTAAATAGAGACAGATTATATATAATACAAGGTAAAATGGCGACTAAACTTTGCAGCCATCCTCAATCTCTAGTGACTTTTGAGAAAAATATATAGAGATATCTCACAGGTTTTCAATATAGTTATTATGTCGTATATACATATAAATAAATGATAACTTCAAACTATAAACTTCTTTTTGTTCTGCCCTGTTGAAAGTCTTCCCCAGTGATATCAACAATATCAATAAATTTCTGTTTTGCCCAAGTAGACTTTAATATATATTTTTATGATTGTTTTAAGTTGCAAGTTGAGAAGAATGGCTAATTGTGTTATAAACCTGGGTTCTTTTTAAATCATTAGAGTTCAGAGTACTACTCTTGTAGTTACCACACAAGAGTGATGCTACCAGACTAAGTATGAGAACTTTATTTTGTGAGAACTTTATTTTGAACAATAACAAAAACAAAAAAAAATTATCTTCGTTTTAAAAAACAAACAAAAAAACTTAATGTTTTGAATTTAAAATATATTAATTTTAACATCTATCTGAGCCTAGGTTTAAATTTTGGTTTTGTTAATATTATGCTTCCTGGTTTCTGCCCCAGCCTATTGCTTGGTTATGGTTATTTATTATTTCCCATGTCATACTTTATAGTTCTATCTTCTCTGTTGAACAATTTATTAAAAGATCTACTGCTTGTAGGCTTACTGATATTAGCTGAAAATGAATTATAAGTCCATGTAGATTTCCTAAATATATCACAAAAAAGCATTGATTATTTGTGAACTTTCATTGTCAAATTTTGAGATAAACATTTTAACCTCATTTTTCATTTTCACTTTTTATTCTTATTAACAAGCTTAATATAAAAATGAGGCAGTTGATACTTTTATCTTCCACTCAGTTTTTCTATAACTGGACATAACATTTCTTTCATCTGATCAAGCATGGGTTTTGGCCATTTTTCATCTGTTTGTTTCTTTTTCTTTTTCTAAGAAAGAAAGATAACATATTCAACTTCTGGAAAGGGAATCTTTTTAATTTTTTTTCTTTTAGGCTACAATTTATATACAAAAAAACAGATGGCATAGTTTACTTCAATGAATTGTTGTAACTTTATACACCTATGTAATTACCACTTAAAATAATATTACTCTAGAAAGTTCTCTCATATCCTCTTCCGATCATAACCACTACTCTCATGTAGGGTAACCACTTAGCAATTTCTATCACTGTAATTTTGCCTGTGGTTGGCATTCATAGAAAAAGAATCATGAGTATGTATTCCTTTGGGTTTGTCTTCTTTAATTCAATATATACACATTTTTACTGTGGTAAAAAAGAATATAAAAATTTACTTTCTTACTAAATTTTAAGTGTACACTACAGTTTTGCTTACTATATGCACATTGTTGTACAACAGATCTCTAGAACTTCTTCATCTTGCGTGACTGAAGCTCTATATTCATTGAACAACAACTCTACATTTCTCCTCCCCTCGGCACATGGCAACCACCATTCTACTCTCTGTTTCTGTGAGTCTGACTATATTAGATACCTCATATGAGTGGAATTATGCAGGATTTCTCTTCCTGTGACTAGCTTATTTCACTTGGCATAATGTCCTTAACATTCACTGATGTTGTAGCATATGAAAAGATATTTTTAAAGACTGAAAAATAAATATTTACACTCACACACATACATACCACATTTTCATTATCTATCCATTGTTAGACATGCAGGTTGTTTCTACCACTTGTCTTTTGTGAATAATGCTCAGTGAGCATGGGACCAAAAATATCTCTTCAAGATCTTGTTTGTAATTTCCTTGGCTAAACACTTGAAAGAGGGATTGTTATCATATAGTAGCTTTAGTATCAATTTTCTGAGGATCTGTCACACTGTTTTCTATAGAAGCTGCACCATTTTCCACTCTCACAAATAGCATGTAAGAGCTTCAGATTTTTCCATTTCTTTGCCAACACTTGTGATCATGTGTGTGTTTATAAATGCAATTACCACATATATGACATCATGCTTCATTGAAGTTTTAATTATAATTAGTGATGTTGATCATCTTTTCATGTGTTTGTTCACCGTTTATATAACTTCTTCGGAGAAATGTCTATTCAAGTACTTTGTCCATTTTTATTTGAGTTTTGTTTTTGTTATTGAGTTGTAAGAGTTCTTTATCTATTTTGGATATTAACCCCTTATCAATCAAATGTATGTTTTGGAAATATTTACTCCTATCCATACATTGCCTTTTTACTCTGCTGGTTGTTTTCTTTGGTGCATTTTAGTTTGATTCAGTCCAACTTGCAGTTTTTTTAAATTTCTAATTAACTTTTAGAGAGAGACAGACAGACAGACAGACATCAATTTGTTGTTCTAGTTATTTCTGCATTCATTGGTTGATTCTTGTATTTGCCCTGACAGGGAATCAAATCTGCAACTTTCCCATATCAGGACAACATTCTAACCAAATAACTTATTAGGCCAGGTTTTTTTTTTCTTTTGTTTGCATTTTTGGTGTCATAAACAAGAAGTCATTGCCAAAACTGATGTTATGAATGTTTCTCTCTCTAATATTTTTCTTCCAGGAGTATTATAATTTTAGGGTTTATTGATTAAGTATTTAATCTATTTTAAAATAATTTTTGTGTATGGTATAAGATATTTAACCATAGTTAATATTTTTTCCAAATTAATATTCAGTTTTCCTTGCATCACATTTTGAAAAGACTCCTTTTTTACTATTTTGTAATCTTGGTACTCTTTTTGAGATTATTTAGACATATAGTATGAGTTTATTTCTGGTTTCTTTATTCTGGTCTATATGTTTATTATGTTAGGTCCATACTAATTAGATTACTGTACCTTTTATTTTATTTTATTTTTTCCACCTTTTTATTGATTTTAATTTATTGTGTTTACATAGATTCTAGTGTTGCCCTGAATGCATCCCCCCTCCCCTGTATTCTCCTCAACATCTCCCTTGCCCCCCTCCTGATAGCGCCCTCCCCCCTTCTCTTCAAGTTTATCCCATCCTATCATCCCCTTTCCCTCTGTCCTCTTTTCCTCTGGTCCTTTTGATCCCTCCTCTGTCTCAATTCTGTTCTTCAGTTCACATTGTTCATTGGATTCCTCAAATGACTGAAGTCATATGATATTTTTCTTTCTCTGCCTGGCTTATTTCACTTAACATAATAGTTTCCAGGTCCATCCATGTTGTTGCAAAAGGTAAGATTTCCTTTTTTTTTTTTATGGCCCCATAGTATTACATTATATATAGGCATATGAAAAAATGCTCAACATCACTAACCCTTAGAGAAATGCAAATTAAAACCACAATGAGATATCACTTCACACCAGTCAGAATGGCGCTCATCAACAAAACAACACAGAATAAGTGCTGGTGAGGATATGGAGTAAAGGGAACCCTCTTGCACTGCTGGTGGGAATGCAGACTGGTGCAGCCTCTATGGAAAACAGTATGGAGATTCCTCAAAAAATTAAAAATCGAAATGACTTTTAACCCATTTTTAGGAATATATCTCAAGAATACCATATCACTGATTCAAAAAGAGTAATGCACCCCCATGTTTATGGCAACATTGTTCACAATAGCCAAGATTTGGAAACAGTCCTAGTGTCCATCACGAGTGGATTACTGTAGCTTTTTTTGTTGTTGTTGTTTGTTTGTTTTTTGTATTTTTCTGAAGTTAGAAACGGGGAGGCAGTCAGACTCCCGCATGCACCCGACCGGGATCCACCCGGCATGCCCACCAGGGGGTGATGCTCTGCCCATCTGGGGCACTGCTCTGCTGCAACCAGAGCCATTCCAGGGCCTAAGGCAGGGGCCATAGAGACAGCCCCAGTGTCCGGGCCAACTTTGCTCCAATGGAGCTTTGGCTGTAGGAGGAGAAGAGAGAGACAGAGAGGAAGGAGAGAGGGGGAGGGGTGGAGAAGCAGATGGGCACTTCTCCTGTGTGCCTTGGCCGGGAATCGAACCCGGGACTCTTGCACGCCAGGCTGACACTCTACCATTGAGCAAACCGGCCAGGGCCAATACTATAGCTTTTTAATATGTTTTAAAGCCAGGCAGTGTAAAACCTTCAGCTTTTTTTTTTTTTTTTTGACAAGATTTTATAGGTTTTCAGGGTCCTTTGCAGTTCTAAATGAATTTTAGGATTAAATTTTAGGATTAAATTTGTCAAGTGTTTTTTCTGCATTTATTGAGATGATCAAGTAGTCTTTGTTGTTGTTGTTCTGTTTATGTCATGTATCACACTATTGCTTTTTATTGTTGAATCATTCTTGCATCATAGGGATAAATCCCACTTAACGGAGTGCGATACTTTGTGTGTGTGTGTGTGTGTATGTGTGTGTGTGTGTGTGTGTGTGTGTGTGTGTGTGTATGACAGAGACAGAGAGAGAGACAGAGAGAAGAAAAGATTGGGACAAACAGGAAAGGAGAGGGAAGCATTAGTTCTTCATTGCAGCACCTTAGTTGTTCATTGATTGCTTTTTCATATGTGCCTTGACCGGGTGGTGGTGGTGGTGGGGTTACAGCAGAGCAAGTTACTCCTTGCTCAAGCCAGAGATCTTGGTCTCAAGCTGGTGGGCTGTGCTCAAGCCAGATAAGCCCACGCTCAAACTGACAACCTCAGGGTTTCAAACATGGATCCTGCGCATCTCAGTTTGCCTCTTCTTCCACTGCACCACTGCCTGGTCAAGCTGGTGTGTGATACTTTTAATGTGTTGTTGAATTCGGTTTACTTGAATTTTTGGAAGAATTTTGCTTCCAAATTCTTCTGGGGTATTGAACTCTAGTTTTCTTGTGGCATATTTTTCTGACTTTGGTATTAGTGTAATGTAACTCTCATAAAAGTATCCTTTCCTTTTACATTTTTTGAATGAGTTTGAGAAGGATTGGTATTAACTTTTCTTAAAATGTTTAAAAGAGACTGTTCAGTCTCATCCTGGTTGTTTTTGTTTTTTGTTTTTTGTTTGGGAGGTTTTTGATCAATGATTGTATTTATTTTTAATTTGTTCTATGCCTAGATTTCCTATTTCTCCATAAATCAGTCTTGGTAGGTTGGATGTTGCTAAAAATTTATCCATTTTTTCTAGGTAATTCAATATTTTAGCATATAATTGTTCATAGTAGTCAATTATAAACCGTTTTACAACCATGTCATCTGTTATAATACTTTTTTTTCATTTCTGATATTAGTTATTTTAGTTTTCTCTTATTTTCTCTTAGTCTAGCTAAGGGTTTATTTATTTTTGATAACTTGTCTCATAAGTTTTGGTGTGTGCTCTTTTAATTTTTATTTGTCTCAAGATATTTTCTATTTTTCTTTTTATTTCTTCTTTGACTTACGGTTTTTCAAAAGTGTGACATTTAATTTCCATGTATTTGTGTGTTTACCAGTTTTTATTATGCCATTTATTTCTGGTTTGATAATACTGTGGTCAGAAATAAATGGTAATATTTTACCATTATTATACTTGGTAATATCTTAGACTTCTTAAATTTGCTACAATTTGTCTGTGATTGAATATGTGATCTATCCTGGAGAGTACTCCTAATGTGTTTGAATAAAATGTGTACTCTGCTGCTTTTGACTGAAATATTTTATATGTGTTTTTTAAATTGTTTGGACTATAGTATTATTTATTTTTTATTGATCCTTTGTCTAAATAGTCTATTATTGAAAGTGCTATATTGAAATCCACTATTAATATTTTGTCACTGTCTATTTATCCCTTCAGTTTTGTCAATATTAGCTTCATATATTTTCGTGTTCTAATGTTGGGTTCAAATATTTTTGTAATTCGTGTATTTTCTTGGAGAACTGGCCTTCTTATTTTTTACAGGGTGGGGCAAAAGCAGGTTTATATTTTTAATACAAATAAATAATATGGTAATGATAAGTAATAATACAAGAATAAACTGTGTTTTGTGTACTCAAAATTATAAACTTACATTTGTCTAATCCTGTTTAATACTTTCTCTTGTGATTTTTTTTGACTTACTGTCTATTTTGTCTGATAAAACATGGCTATTTCTACTTTCTTTTATTATTATTTGCATGGTATAGCTTTCTCTGTCCTTTAGCTTTTAGTCTATTTGTGTCCTTAAATCTAAAAGGCATATAGTTGAATATTATTTTATTATCCATTCAGTCATTTTATGCATTTGATTGGAAAATTTTAATCTATATCATGTAAAGTAATTATTTATAAGGAAAAATTTATTTTGTAATCTTAGTAATTGTTTTGTATCTGACTTGTAGTTCTTTAATTCCACTGATGACTTATAAAAGCTCCCTTGTTGAGTTGTATTTTTTTCTTATTGTTTTCAATATTCTCTTTTTGTCTTTGACTTTTGACAATTGGATTATACTGTGTCTTTTTTATTTTTTTATTCTTTTGTGACAGAGTCAGAGAGACATAGAGAGGGACAATTAGGGACAGACAGAAAGGAAGGGAGAGAGATGAGAAGCATCAATTTTTTTTGTTGTGGCACCTTAGTTTCTCTTTAATTATTTTTTCTTATGTGCCTTGTCGAGGGGGAGGGGCTACAGCAGACTGAGTCACCCCTTGCTCAAACTAGATTATCCCGTGCTCAAGGTGACAACTTCAAGGTTTTGAACCTGGGTCCTCAGCATCCCAGTCCAATGCTCTATCCATGCGCCACTGCCTGGTCGAGCTATACTGTGTCTTCTTGTAGACAGCTTTAGAATCTTCCTAAATGTAGTACTGTGTTCTTCTTAAACCTGGCTGTCCATTTTCTTTACAAGATTTGGGGAGTTTGGAACCATTATTTCATTAAATAAGCTTTCTATTTCTGTCTCTCTTCTCCTCTGGACTTTCATATTATACCTATTTGATGGTATCCCATACTTCCCTTAGGCTTTGTTTACTCTTTTTTATTTTTTTTTCTGTTTGCACCTCCAACTAAATAATTTTCTTAACTTGTTTTTATATTTCTTATCCTTTCTTCTTTTTTATTAAGTTTGATATTGAATCCTTGTAGTAAAATTTTCAATTTAATTATTGTATTCTTCGGCTCTAAAATTTCTGTTTGCTACTTTTTTACATTTATTCTTTCTATGTTGATAGTCTCATTTTGTTCATGTATAGTTTTCTTGAGCTTTTTTAGCATTTTATAATTGCTATTTTTATTATATGTTAGATACTTCTGCTTCTTTAATGTTGGTTTCTGTATATTTATTTATTCATCTGATTTAGTCATGTTTCTCTCTTTCATTGTGTGCCTTGTAACTTTGTGCTGTAGTCTACTCATTTGATTAAAAACAATCAGACACTTTTCATAGTAGTTATAGACTGGATTTACATTGGTAAAGATCTTCACCAATCAGCTCAGCTAGATATTTTGGTGACTGCTCACACCTTTTCTGTAGAAGCATCTTTTCTGAAATTTCATGTATAAATTCTCAGTTAGAAAGATCTGCTGGTTGGGTTTTTTGTTTGTTTATTTGTTTGTTTTCAGAATCTTATAATCTGTTCCTCTCTCTGCTGTCTGTATGGAGGACTGTAGATTTTCTGGACTTATGAGAGATAGCAAAGCTTTCTTATTTTCTCTAAGGCACCCAGGCATCTAAAGTATGCCAGTCCCTTCAGCAATCTGAGTCAGTTGAGACAAAAACCAGACCCTTTGATAGCCTCCCCCAAAAGCTAGAAAATTAGATGCTCACTCCATTCTTCTTTTTTCACTAAAGCAGAGGTTTTCAATCTCTATTGGCTTTTGTCTGCTGTACCATGTGTCATCTGGTACAGCAAACCACCATCAGTTTTTGCTCTCTGCTCCTCAAGGTAATAGAACATGCCAGATCCCTTCAGTGCTTTGAAATAGGTGAGACAGAAACCAATTCCTCTGGCAATACTCCCATCGACCGAAAAGCAAGAACTTTGGATGCATGCTCTAACTCTTTTGATTTCCAAGAAGAAGCTAATAGTTGGGGGTATTTTGTCTTGCTAGTTCCACACTGAGCCAGAAATAGGTAATACGGTAAACGAAACCATGTTAGTTTAAATTTTTACCTTTGTTCTTAGTGGCTTCCAATGTAGTCCCCTTTACTATCAGCACTAAGATTAAGACAAGACAAGATATACAACCAGTTTGAATGTGGGATACTGTATATGCTTTAGTCTTTTCACTCCTTTCTCAAGAGAAACAAGGAGCTGGAAATTTTCTCTTTATTGCACTACTATGAGGCAAGGAAAGACAATGGTGAGTGAGTGCCATAGATTTACCTAACCAGTTCCATGAAACTATTTTTTCTTTCATTTGGTATGTAGAAGTTTCTTCACTGGTTTCTGAATTTCTCACAAAGGGAATTGTTCTTAGAATATTGTTGAATTAGTGTTTCCATTGTCAGAAGGAGATTCTGAGCTTCTTATTTCATCATCTTAAGTCATTTTAATATTAATGTAATGTTTTTAAGTTTTATACATGGTATTGAATGTTTCAACGTTCCTTTTTATTGTTCAGATTTCCAGTATAGATGTACCATGTGTATTTATTCTATTGGACTTTAAATTTTAAATATTATGTATTATTTAGCTCTTGTAATCCAAAAATATCTAAAATAATTGTCCCTGTCCAAGGACAATATTTAATTAGAAATTCTCTATATAGATGAAGGTTTAGAGCTCAGAATCAATCTTTGGAATTTGAAGGTAAAACATCTATTTCATTTCATGCTATAATGTGCTGAGGTAAATATTTAGGGCCTCCAGGTAGCTCATCAAGATAGTTTGAGTTATACTATTTTCATTCATTTCTTGCATAAAAATGAGTATTATAGTATTCAATCTATTCTTTTTTCATTTATTTTTATTTTTATGTTTTTTATTTAATTTATTGTGTTTACATAGATTCTGGTGTCACCTCGAATGTATCTCTCCATCCCCAGAATTCCCCTCAACATCTTTGTTGCCTCCTTATTTTTTTTTTTTTTTTTGAGTAACCAAATGTATCACTTGTCATTGATTTGGTTTTTGGATTCAAGGTATATTTAATATTATAAGTGAATGAATATAAATTAACATGAGGTAAGAAGAGACTGAATATTTGTTACAAAAACCAAATCTAAGTAAAGTATTAAAATAGTCAACTATAGAAACAAAAAGTCATAATAAAGATCTTTATATTATATCCTTAGACTTAGATGCACATAATATGTATATATTGAGATCTGAAAAAAATCTCATTTCATTTTTTAACTGTAAAAGTTGGCATACTTGCCCTGGCCGGTTGGCTCAGTGGTAGAGCGTCGGCCTGGCGTGCAGAAGTCCCAGGTTTGATTCCCAGCCAGGGCACACAGGAGAAGCGCCCATCTGCTTCTCCATCCCTCCCCCTCTCCTTCCTCTCTGTCTCTCATTTCCCCTCCCACAGCCGAGGCTCCACTGGAGCAAAGATGGCCTGGGCGCTGGGGATGGCCCCTCGGCCTCTGCCCCAGGTGCTAGAGTGGCTCTGGTCATAACAGAGCGATGCCCCAGAGGGGCAGAACATCGCCTCCTGTTGGGCAGAGCGTTGCTCCCTGGTGGGCGTGCTGGGTGGATCCCGGTGGGGCGCATGCCGGAGTCTGTCTGACTGTCTCTCCCCATTTCCGGCTTCAGAAAAATACAGAAAAAAAAGTTGGCATACTTGCTTGACAAGGTGGTGGAGCAATGGATAGAGTATGGGACTGGAACGTACAGGAACCAGGTTTGAAACCGTGAGATTGCCGGTTTGAGCGTGTGCTCATTCAGCTTGAGCCAGAGCCCACCAGCTTGAGCATGGGGTCTCTGGTTTGAGCATGGGATCATAGGCATGACCTCATGGTTGCTGGCGTGAGTCCAAGATCGCTAGCCTGAGCAAAGAGTTACTTGGTCTGTTGTAGCCCCCCACCAGCCCCAGTAAAGGGACATATGAAAAAGATATCAATGAACAACTAAGGAAACTAAGGAGCCACAAAAAAAATGAATGCTTCTCATCTCTCCCCCTTCCTGTCTGTCTGTCCCTATCTGTCCCTGTCTCTATATCTGTCACAAAAAAAGTTTGCATACTCAATTCAACAATAAAAATGTTTTTTAAATTTTTTATTAAAGATAAATACAAGCTTTTTATAAAAAAGGAAACAACTTCAAAATTGTTTTTAAGTGTTTTTAGATGTCAGTATGAATTAACAAAATCATGCTAAAAATTTTGAAATCTGTAAATAAAAATGCACTAATATTCACACAAAAAAGATGAATGAGCAAAAACATATTTTCTTTTTGAAAAGGTTTTTAAAACATAATAGAACATACATTTTATTTTCTAAAACACATGATCAGATGTAAAGTTATAGAATAAATCTTTGCTGAAAAGGAAAATGTTAAGTTAATCCCCTTAATATGACTAGCACAATTAACTGAACTGAATAATAAAATATTTCCAGAGGTAAGAAGTGTTTTATATTTTTTGATATTTATTACAATACTAATTTAAATGATTTAAATTAAATTTAAATTTACAATAAGAACTCATTATAAACAAACAGATCAATCAAATAATCCTTGCTTTTGTGGTACACGTGCAAGCTGGCCATATGAGTTAAAACTTGCAGAAGCTCAAACTTAACTCTTAACTCTTTTGGTTGACAACAGATGGACTAAACATTTCAAGTTACAGTGGCAATTTATATGTTCCATGTTCATATGCATAAATTTCAGGCAGAAAGAGGGTATAACCATAAAACGTTATTCTTAAGACTTCTCTTTAATTTAATATATGTACAACTAGAGCACATGCAAGTTAGAACTATAGAAATGAGAAAAGGATAAGCAAGCATTTAATCAGATTTTATGGCAGTTAGCATGGTTTTAAGAAAACAAGTTATTCAATGTAATGGAGACTTTCTAAAATACAGAATATTTATTTTCATGTTTGTTTATGTTTCATTAAAAAGTTTATCATCTTTCTCTGACTTGCATTAAGAATTCCAGTCATGGGGGACAGAAGATGGCAGCAGAGTAGGTGGACACACAGACGCTCAGCTCTCACCACCAAACTGGAATACAAATCAATTTAGGAAAAATCAGTGTGAAAAACCAACTCTGGACTACAAGAACAGCTCTCAATAACCAAGGAGGAAAGAAGAAGCCACAACAAACCTGGTAGGGAGTGCCTGAATCTCCCCTGTTTACAGGAACGGAGGGGGGGTGAGGCTGGGATCCCAGAGGGGATCTCACTCCAGGGAAAAGAGCAGAAAATATTACTCACAGCCACTTGCCTGGCGACCAGGGAGCTAGGTGTGTTGAAAAGACGAGCTTATCTCCCAAGTGGAAAGGAGAGAGAGAGGGACAGACTGTGAGGGGCTAAGGAATGCAGGAGATGACCTAAAAGAGCTGACTCATCTGTGCTGGAGGCAGCCATAGCTGGGGGCAGGACTGATCCTTCTACAAAACAGTACTGAATTGCTTCCAGATCAGAGATCTCCAGACATCTCTCCAGCTCCAATCAGCTCAACAAGACACAGCTGAAAAAAAGAAGTGCAGAGGAGGGGCAGTAACTCAGGTCTCCATGGAGATCTGAGCTATACCTCCCCCTACTGAAGCTGAGAAAGCACCCTGCTTCCAGAGAGATTAGTTGGTGGAAGAGGCCTTCAGAGTTCCAGGTTACACCCATTGCATTCCTGGATACAGTTTCAAGGAAACCCCCTGCTGAGATCAGTAAACAAGACTATCACCTGTTAAAAAATAACAAATTAAGACTTCAAAGCTGCCCACATCTGAAAGTGGATTACAAATAATAGCTGATACCAACCCAAGAAGACCTAGAAATAACACAACTGGAAACTGGAGGCAGACAACACCAAGACTAGACTCAACCAGCTCTATAAGCAAAACACCCAAACACAGACATAATGAGAAGACAAAAAAGTGCAATCCAAATGAAACCACAAGAGACACCTTCAGGAGATGAACTGAGTGATATGGAAATAATCAAACTTCCAGATGCGGAGTTCAAAATAATGATTGTAAGGATGGTTAGGGATCTTAGAACAACAATGGATGGTCATTATGAACACCTAAATGAAGAAATAGCAAGTATAAAAAAGAATCAGTCGGAGATGACAAATACAATATCAAAAATAAAGACCACATTAGAAGGAATTAAAAATAGGATAGATAGAGCTGAGGATCGAAACAGTGAGTTGGAGGACAACTAGAATGAAGGCATGAAAGCAGAGAAGAAAAAAGAAAAGAGACTCAAGAAGTCTGAGGAAACTCTTAGAGAGCTCTGTGACAACATGAAGAGAAATAACATCCGCATCATAGGGGTTCCTGAAGAAGAAAAATAACAAGGGATAGAGACTTTGTTTAATCATATCAAAGCTGAAAACTTCCCTAAATTAAGGTAAGAGAAACTCTCACAAGTTCAAGAAGCACAGAGAACTCCATTAAAGAGAAACTCAAAGAAACCTACACCAAGACACATCATAATGAAAATACCAAAGCTAAGCAATAAAGAGAAAATATTAAAAGCTGCAAGAGAAAAAAAAAGTTATCACCTACAAAGGAGCCCCCATAAGGATGACATCCAACTTCTCAACAGAAACACTTGAGGCCAGAAGGGAATAGCAAGAAATATTCAAAGTAATGCAGAACAAGTACCTACAACCAAGACTACTTTATCCAGCAAGGTTATCATTTAAAATCAAAGGAGAAATAAAAAGCTTCCCAGACAAAAAACAATTCAAGGAATTCATTACAACTAAACCAATGCTGCAGGAAATGTTAAGGGGTCTATTGTAAACAGAACAAAGTGGGAAAAGAATATAGCAAAAAAGGAATACAGCTATAAGAATAAAATTGCAATAAACAACTACATATCAATAATAACCTTAAATGTAAATGGATTAAATGATCCAATCAAAAGACATAGGGTAGCTGCATGGATAAGAAAACAGGACCCATACAGATACTGTGTACAAGAGACACACCTTAGAACAAAAGATACACGTAGATTGAAGGTGAAAGGATAGAAAAAAACATTTCACGCAAATGGAAATGAAAAAAAAGCTGGGGTAGCAATACTTATATCAGGCAAATTGGACTTTAAAACAAAGGATATAGTAAGAGATAAAGAAGGCCACTACATAATGATAAAGTAAGTAATCCAACAGGAAGATATAACTATTATAAATATCTATGCACCTAATATAGGAACACCTAAATATATGAAGCAGACTTTGATGGATGTAAAGGGCGAGATCAACAACAATACTATAATAGTAGGGGATTTCAATACCCCACTAACATCACTAGATAGATCTTCAAGAAAGAAAATTAACAAAGAAACAGCAGACTTAAAGGACACACTAGATCAACTCGATTTCATAGATATCTTTAAAACCTTTCACCACAAAGCAGCAGAATATACATTCTTTTCAAGTGCTCATGGTACATTCTCTAGGATAGACCACATGTTAGGGCACAAAAGTGGTCTCAACAAATATAAGAAGATTGAAATCATATCAAGCATTTTCTCTGATCACAATGGCATTAAACTAGAAATGAACCACAACAGAAAAGCTCAAAAATTCTCAAACACATGGAAACTGAATAGCAGGTTGTTAAATAACAAAGGGGTTAAGAATGAGATCAAAGAAGAAATAAAAAAATTCCTAGAAACAAATGACAATGAGCATACAACGACTCAAAATTTATGGGACACAGCAAAAGCAGTACTGAGAGGGAAGTTCATAGCACTACAGGCACACTTTAAGAAGCTAGAAAAAGCTCAAATAAACAACTTAACCCTGCATCTAAAACAGGGGTCTCAAACTCGCAGCCGTGCAGCCCACCCACCAATTTTGTGCGGCCCGCAGACTAATCAAACTTCGTGGATTAATCTGCGCTCCAGTCTGCGGGCCGCACAAAATTGGTGGGCGGGCCGCATGTGGCCCGCGGACCGTGAGTTTGAGACCCCTGATATAAAAGAACTAGAAAAAGAACAGCAAGTAAAGCCCAAATGTAGTAGAAGAAAGGAAATAATAAAGATCAGAGCAGAAATAAATGACATAGAGGCAAAAGAAACAATATAGAGGATCAATGAATCTAGGAGCTGGTTCTTTGAAAAGGTAAACAAGATTGATGAACCTTTAACTAGAATCACCAAGAAAAAGAGAGAAAGGACTCAAATAAATAAAATTAGAAATGAAAGTGGAGAAATAACAACTGACACAACAGAAATACAAAATATTGTAAGAAAATACTATGAAGAACTGTATGCCAAAAAACTAGACAACCTAGATGAAATGGACAAATTCCTTGAAACATACAATTTTGCAAAAATCAATCTGGAAGAATCAGAAAACCTAAACAGACCGATTACACCAAATGAGATTGAAACAGTTATCAAAAAACTCCCAACAAAGAAAAGTCCGGGGCCTGATGGCTTCACAACGGAATTCTACCAAATATTCAAAGAAGAACTAACTCCTATCCTTCTCAAACTATTTCAAAGAATTCAAGAGGAAGGAAGACTTCCAAGGTCCTTTTATGAGGCGAGCATAATTCTGATTCCAAAATCAGGCAAAGACAACACAAAGAAAGAAAATTATAGGCCAATATCTCTGATGAATATAGATGCTAAAATCCTCAACAAAATATTAGCAAACTGGATCCAACAATATATGGAAACAATCATACACCATGATCAAGTGGCATTTATTCTGGGAAGGCAAGGCTGGTACAATATCCACAAATCAATGAATGTGATTCATCACATAAACAAAAGGAAGGAGAAAAAGCACATGATAATTTCCATAGATGCAGAAAAGCATTTGATAAAATCCAGCACCTATTCATGATCAAAACTCTCAGCAAAGTGGGAATACAGGGAACATACCTCAACATGATAAAAGCCATCTATGAAAAACCCATAGCCAACATCATACTCAATGGGCAAAAATTAAAAGCAATACCCTTAAGATCAGGAACAAGTCAGGGGTGCCCTCTTTCACCACTCTTATTTAACATAGTCCTGGAAGTTCTAGCCACAGCAATCAGACAAGAAGAAGAAATAAAAGGCATTCAAGTTGGAAAAGAAGAAGTAAAACTATCATTATTTGCAGATGATATGATATTGTATATAGAAAACCCTAAAGTCTCAGTCAAATAACTACTGTACCTAATAAATGAATTCAGCAAAGTGGCAGGATATAAAATCAATACTCAGAAATCAGAGGCATTTTTGTACACCAACAATGAACAGTCAGAAAGAAAAATTAAGGAAACAATCCCCTTCACTATTACAACCAAAAAAAAAAAGGTACCTAGGAGTAAACTTAACCAAGGAGACTAAAGACTTGTACTCGGAAAATTACAAAGCATTGATAAAAGAAATCAAGGAAGATACAAACAAGTGGAAGCATATACCGTGCTCATGGTTAAGAAGAATAAACATCATTAAAATGTCTATATTACACAAAGAAATATGTAAATTCAATGCAATACCAATTAAAATACCAATGACATACTTCAAAGATATAGATCACATATTCCAAAAATGTATATGGAACCAAAAAAGAACACGAATAGCTTCAGCAATCTTAAAAAAGAAGAATAAAGTTCAAGGTATCACACTTCCTGATATCAAGTTATACTACAAGGCCATTGTACTCAGAACAGCCTGGTACTGGCATAAGAACAGGCATATAGATAAGTGGAACAGAACAGAGAACCCAGAAATAAACCCACAGCTCTATGGACAACTGATATTTGACAAAGGAGGTAAGGAAATACAATGGAGTAAAGACAGCCTCTTTAACAAATGGTGTTGGGAAAATTGGACAGCTACCTGCAAAAAAATGAAACTAGATCACCAGCTTATACAACTCACAAAAATAAATTCAAAATGGATAAAAGACTTAAATATAGGCCATGAAACCATAAGCATCTTAGAAGAAAACATAGGCAGTAAGCTCTCCGACATCTCTCACAGCATATTTGCTGATTTATCTCCACAGGGAAGTGAAATAAAAGACAGGATAAACAAATGGGATTATATCAAACTAAAAAGCTTTTGCACAGCTAAAGACAATAAGAACACAATAAAAAGACAAACTACACAATGGGAAAACATATTTGACAATATATCTGATAAGGGGTTAATAACCAAAATTTATAAAGAACTTGTAAATCTCAACACCAGGAAGACAAACAATCCAATCCAAAAATGGGAAAAAGAAATGAATAGACACTTCTCCAAAGAGGACATGCAGATGGCGAATTGGCATATGAAAGAATGCTCAACATCACTAATCATTAGAGAAATGCAAATTAAAAGCTCAATGAAATATCACCTCACACCAGCCAGAATGGCACTCATCAACAAAACAACAGAGAATAAGTGCTGGCGAGGATGTGGAGAAAAGGGAACCCTCCTTCACTGCTGGTGGGAATGCAGACTAGTGCACCACTGTGGAAAACAGTATGGAGATTCCTCAAAAAACTGAAAATCGAACTACCCTTTTACTCAGCTATCCCACTTTTAGGAGTATACCCCAAGAACACCATAGAATGGCTCCAAAAGGAGAAATGCATCCCCATGTTTGTGGCAGCATTGTTCACAATAGCGAAGATCTGGAAACAGTCCAAGTGTCCGTCAGAGGACGAGTGGATTAAAAAGCTTTGGTACATATATACTATGGAACACTACTCAGCCATAAGAAATGATGACATCGGATCCTTTACAATTACATGGATGGACCTTGATAACATTATACGGAGTGAAATAAGTAAATAAAAAAAAACTAAGAACTATATGAATCCATACAGAGATGGGACATAAAAATGAGACTCAGAGACATGAACTAGAATGTGATGGCAAGGGGGTGGAGGGGTGGGGGGAGGGGGGATGGCGCAAGGAAGGAGAGAGGGGGTGGGGGAGGGGAGGGGCACAAGAAAACCAGATAGAAGGTGACAGAAGACAATTTGACTTTGGGGGAGGGGCATACAGCACAATCAAATGTCAAAATAATCTGGAGATGTTTTCTCTCAACATATGTACCCTGATTTATCAATGTCACTGCATTAAATTTAATAAAAAAAAGAATTACAGTAGTAATTTGCTAATGGTAAAATTTGCGCATCAATAGTTAGTTCCATTTATTTATTTATTTACCTCTGGTTTTCAAGACTGTAACCTTAAAATAATTTTAATTTGATGTTTACCTTTTAAACAAATATTTTATTCCTAATGCCACTTCATTAAACAAAATATTAACTGAGAAGACTTAGTTTGCTTAATGTTGCTGGACTGGAATTGAAATTAAAGAGACATTGGTCAACTTTTAGCCTAGAAGTGGCAAACCATCTTTTGTAAAGCTCAGGAAGATCTTTACAACTCATTTTGTTTTTTCTTCAAATTTTGCTTCATGTGACCTTAATTCAAGTACAATTTGATGGCTTTAGAAAGAGACAAGATGCTGATAATTCTTTTTTCAAAAAATAAAGAAGTAAGTATTACCATTAATTAGAATTTTATACTATAGGTAATTAGGTAACTTTAAGATTTCAAGTGCTACACATTTATGGTAGAATGCTAATATATAGTTTAATTTTAAATCAAATTTTAATGAAGGGGGTCACAGAGTAGATTTTGTTGCTAATGACATATGAATAAAGTCAGAAAGAACCCATATGTAAGTTTGAGTTTAAAAGACATAAGGACCTTGTAAAATGAAACAGACTTCATTGAGAACATATTCTTGTTTTAACTATGATACAACTTTGACTAACTGATCCACATCTATGTAAAACCCACAAATATCAAGTAGATGTCAGGAAGAAGAGGACAGCTTGTAACAAAAGCTTGCTTACAATCTCTACAAAACATTTTTCTATGTTAGTTATAAATGTTTAGATAAAACATATAATGCATTTTGTAATTATTGCATTATCAGCAAATAACTAGTTCTTTGTGGGGTTCTTTTAACACTATTATTTTTTAACAGAAGTTAGAATAGTGGAGTTCTCTACTGGTTTATTTTTATTTAATTTCTCACATGTCTTTTAGAATGGAAATTACATTCAAGGAGGTGAGTCATGTTGAATAGCAAGTGGTGATAATTTTTCAGTACATATTTCAATAACCCACCATGTGATCTCAAAGAAGCAGGTTTCTGATTTGTGAAAAAGATGGAAGTGAGATGATTCTCTAAAATTTTTTGAAAAAACATTATTTTTCTTATTTCTTTGAATTTATATATGAGTTTATATTTTATTTATTCAGACAGCATGTTAAGATCATAGTAATTTAGCAATTTTGATGGTATAATCTTTTTTCTTAGAGTTAGTTAAAGGTTTCCAAAGTTCATAGACTAATAGTTTCTATTTCAATTTTCAAGGACTTTAGAACAACTTGACTTTTCAGAATGATGTTTGTGAAACATTTGAAGGTTTTCATTTTTTGGCCCAAAGTACTCAGGATTTTTTTAAAAAATTTGAAAAATATAATTCATTGAATTTATAAACATCTTTCCTGAATCATAGTATTGTATTTTAAGTGGTTGAATTATTTAAAATGATGAATATCGCAAGAAAAAAAATAAAAATATAGCCAACTATTGTGAATATCTGAATAAGTCTATGACAAGTAAGTTAATGAACTTTATCAAACTGTTTTTTGAGAAGCTTTCCAAAGTTTATTTTAGTAAATAAAGCACTTTAAAGTCTCTGATTTTAAGTGAAAAAGATAAGAACAAAAAGAACTGTTAATCTTAGAGAAAAATTATGAAGTATTCACTAAAAGCTAGATGTATTTTAGGTTACTTTTACTTAAGACTTACAAGAAATGACAGAAAATAATTTTTCCCTACACTGTATTCTCTAGTAGGAAGAAACGAGGAAGATTAATGGACCCGTAAAGGAAAAGGAGGATAAAGGGAAAGCTCTACTGTGGAGATCTCACTTCAAGTGGGTCTTTAAGAGTAGATAGAATTTTTTTTTAAAAGAGTGTTATCGGCAAGTATTAGTCCTTGTTAGTCAGAATTTTTTTTTAATGACAGAAACTAAACAAAAGCTTAAAAACAAAAGATAATTTATTTGCTCTTATTATTATAAGGTCTATAACTGTAAAACTAGCTTCACTTATGGCTAGAACTCAGGGAACCAAGGGCTGACATTATACTATCTTAATGTATCATTCTTGCTTTTCTTTAATGTTAGCATTATTTTCGGGCAAGTGGCCCCCAGCTGATTTAGATTTACATTTTAACAGTGTTTTTTACCTCCAGAAGGAAGGAAAGGTGAAACTCTCAACCATCCCAGTATAAGTGTCAGGATTAAATTTCATTGGTCTAGATTAGATCTTGTACTTACATTTGAACAAATCACTGTGACCAGAAGAATATAATACTCTGATTAGTGACACATGCATTATATCTTAAACTCTGGGGCTGAAAGTAGAAATAGTTATCTTATCCATTAAAAAACAGAATATACATTACAAGAAGGAGAAACTGGATACTTTGTAAAAAAAAAAATCTCCTGCCTGACCTGTCGTGGTGCTGAGTATAAATGTCACCCTGGAACCTGAGCTTGCTGGTTTGAAAATTGGGCTTGTAGGCCTGATTCATGGTGGCACAGTTGATAAAGCGTCGACCTGGAACACTGAAGTCGCCGGTTCGAAACCCTGGGCTTACCTGGTCAAGGTACATATGGGAGTTGATGCTTCCTGCTCCTCCCTCTTTCTCTCTCTCTCTCTCTCCCTCTTTCCCTTTCTCTCTCTCTCTCTCTCCTCTCTGAAAATTGAATAAAATCTTTAAAAAAAATAAAAGTAGAAAAGATTACACAAAGGAAATAAAAATAAATAAATAAAAAAATAAAATTGGGCTTGCCTATTCAAGACACATATAGGAGTTAATGCTTTCTGATCCTTCCTCCTCCTCTCTCTTTCTTTCCATCTCTCTCTCTGTCTCTCTCCTCTCTAAAAATGAATAAATAAAATCTTTTTTAAAAAAAGAAGAAAATCTCCTTATATGATGCAGTATTGGGCAAGTTACTGAACCTATCAATTTTCTCATCTAAAAAATAAAATGATATAACTAACATGAAGTTATTGTAAAAATAAAATTTTATGTTATGTATAAACTGTAATGTACTTAATATATTTTGATAAGTGCTAATCTCTTTTCCCTTGTATAGTACCTAGGCATTCTAGAGTTCTGTTGTGGCCTATTATCAATGTAGACAAAGACATGCATAGAGACTCACACCTACACCAACACAAATATAATCATACACAGAGATCTCCCTCGGTTTTCCTGGATGATGTGATAGCAAGTGAAGGTAGTGTGTAATGTATGTCTCAAAAAATTTACCGAAGGCAGTTCTTTTAGTTCTTATCATTATACTTTATCAAATGGAGGCAAAATTGATAATCTAAGTCATAAAAATCTCAGCTTTAGAAATCGCTATTGGTTTAATATAAAAAGACTTTAAAAAGTTCTCAAGTTAACTCTTAACATTGAAATTGATTCTATAAAATTAGTTTTATCTTCTATGATTAGAGACAATACTATTTTAACCTATAATGTGAAAGCTATAGAAAGACATATTAAGCCTGAGAATCTGTGTATTAGGTGCTAAGGGGAAGAAAATAGGTACTGAATCTTCATTTAGGAAGATATAATCAAAATTAAGTAGATACTAGGCAAAGTAGAATTATCTATTCTTATTTCTTACTAGGATCTGTTGAGTCTAGACTGATTCATTTCTGCATTTAATCTAATAAGGCACATCGTTAAGAGACTTATAAATAGGTAGCAACTTCATGAGCTGCATTGGGACACTAGCAAATCCTTCAAGTCTTATCAAAATTTAAGTAGAAGTCTTACACATTTGGTATATCGGGCACAGATGTTTTCCAAAATATGATCATGAACAAACCCGTGATCTACAGTGACCTACTTACCACAATCTATAGCTAGCTTTTGATTGTGCTTATGCTTAAGGCTTATCTCATTAGTGAAGCCCCAGGATTGCCAACTAAACAGGCAACCAGGTACAGGAAAAAGAGGTGTTATTGGAAAATCTGCTCCATTAAACATAAAACAGAAATGGAGGGGGAAAAATAAAAACAGAAAACATATTAAGACAAAACAAGGACAAAAGATGTCAAAAATAAGTCAAGTAAATATATCAGTAATCATGATAAATATGAATGGGTTAATCTCACTTGTTAAAAGACAGATACTCTCTGGTTGGCATAAAAGAAATCAACAATAACCAGCAACATGCTTTTTATAAGTAACACGCTTAAAACGGAATGCTTAAAAATAGAAGCATAAAAATACATGTCAGGCAAATACTGATAGAAGGAAAATAAATATACACGTATTAATAGGAAATAAAACAATTCATGTCAAAATAAATAAAGGAAATAAGTATAATAATTAATCATAAAGTATTTACAAGAGTTCATAAGTCCATACTGATAATAACTGACTAAACAAACAACCTGATCAGAAAAGGAAGAGCTCTTGTTTACAATATCAAGTGTTGACTGGTAAATATGGAGTAGCATTAAAATTGGAAAATGAGCCTGATCAAGGGGTGGCGCAGTGGATAGAGCGTTGGACTGGGATGCCGAAGACCCAGGTTCAAGACCCCGAGGTCACCAGCTTGAACCCAAGGTCGCTGGCTCCAGCAAGGGGTTACTCGGTCTGCTGAAGGCCCGCGGTCAAGGCACATATGAGAAAGCAATCAATGAACAACTAAGGTGTTGCAACGTGCAATGAAAAACTAATGATTGATGCTTCTCATCTCTCTCCGTTCCTGTCTGTCTGTCCCTGTCTATCCCTCTCTCTGACTCACTCTCTGTCTCTGTAAAAATAAAATAAAATAAAAAAATTAAAAAAATTGGAAAATGAGCATTTTGCAACCATTATACTACATATTGAATCAGGCAAGAACCACTGAAGGATGCTAAATTTAAGGGAAAATGTTGATGAAGAGAAAGATATTTACATGGTCTTAAAGTGTCTCTGAACAGATTTCTTACTGGATATAATGGGAAAAAATACAGTAATTATACAATGGAGAAATTCTACCACACCTTGACTGAGTGATCAAAATTACATCACCAGTGAGGAGCATAAGGGAATTTTGTGACTCCAGATGTGATCCCTAAAAAAGACACAACATCACCTATGTATTGTTATAGTTGAGAATGCATAACCTGAATCTTATCATGATGAACCACCAGACAAACTCAAAATAAAAAACATTCTATTAAAACAAATAATAATAAAAACAGATAATAATAATAATAACAAAAAAAGCTAGAGAATGAACATTTCTTGAAAATGTTAATGTCATGAAAGACAATGAAAAGATGCTCTAGATTAAAGAAGGCTAAAGGGATATGACAACTTAATACAATATCTCACCCTAGATAGGTGCTTTTTTAGGTCGATTGGAAAAAATTGAATGCAAGTGATAGATTTAATTAATATATCAATGGTAAATATACAGACTTGATCTTTATGATCTTGTTATATATAGAGCTAGGACATATGTAAGTCACTCAAAAATGGTTCAAAAAAGAAACAAACCTCTCCTCTGCCACACAAACGTGTGTAGATTAAGTGTGAGAAGGGGAACTGAATGGTAAAGTAAATGGTAATGTTAACAATAGATGAATTTGGGTAAAAAGTTACTAGTTTTTTTATTAATTCTTCTTCTTTATTTTTATTTATTTTATTTTTTATTGAGAATAGGGGAGGCAGAGAGACTCCCGCATGCTCTCCGATGCAGGATCCACCCAGTAAGCCCCCTAGTGGGAGATGCTTTGCCTATCTGGGGCCTTTGTTTTTTTGATCAGCAACCAAACCATTTTTTTAGTTCCTAAAGCAGAGGTCACAGAAGCCATCCTCAGTGCCCAAGGCCAACTTGATGGAATCAATCGAGCTATGGCTGTGTGAGGAGAAGAGAGAGAGAGAGAAAGAGAGAGAGAGTGACAGACAAGGCGGAGGGATGGAGAAGCAGATGATCACTTTTCCTGTGTGCCTGGACTGGGAATTGAACCTGGGACTTCCACACGCCGGGCCAGTGCTCTATCATCAAGCCAATCTGCCAGGACTATATTCTTCTTATTTTTAATATTTGTAAGCTTGAACTTATTTCTTTAAAAAATTTAAAAGGTAGCAAAGAATATATTATTTCCATAAAGGAAATAATGTGAGAAAAAGATACAAAATACATTTAGTATAACATAAAATAACTTAAAAATATTAAAATTGATATTTTAGGTAAAGAAAAGAGTGAAATATTAGCCCTTTTATGTTCAACTTAAAAGAGAACATAAAGCAAATGTTCCCCTGCTTTAAGGAAAAAACACATATTGTCTACTCTTGATGTTTTTATGTGAGAGCCTTTGCTAGACACAAACCACTGGCGCTGCTTGCTTACTTCTCTCCACAGAAAGAGAGCAAAGAGAGTTTAGAATTATAACCATCATGCTTAGTCTTTATGTCTCAATCTATCTCTTCACTGTCTTTGTCTCTGTCTCTCCCTCTTTCAAATGTGGTGAGCAGTTGTCAAGCTTTCCCCGTGACTTGGTGGCTAAATCTGTGAAAAGCAGAGATGAAATATTAAAAATATCACTTGGCTGGAGGTCTAATTGCACATTCACCTGTCAGTTCAGTCAAGATTAATCATAACTGACGTTTTTTGATATTCATATAGTGACTTGTTTCTGTCTCTCAATTGATTCTAACTTCAGAAAAGATGGAGTTTTATTTATTTATCTTATTTATTATTTATGCCATGAAATTTCTAATACATAACCACATATAAAACAAAAACTGCAAAAGGAATGGATAGATACAGTTATAGTTGAAACTATAGTTTATACATAGTTATATTTTATATAGTTGGAACTATATATATAATTATATATAATATATTATATACATATATATATAATTGGAACCTTTATTATCTATAGTTGAAACCTTTATTTAGATAGTAACTGTCAAGCAGACAAGGAGAAAATTAAATATATAATATCTGAATTCAATAAACTACAAACTTTATACTTATTTAAAAAATTTATTCTTTTCAATAAATTTAGCATTCAAAAAGTTGACTGCATACTAAATTTTGCTCTTATCATTATGAAAGTTGAAGAGGTATACCTGTTTCTAAACCCTGGTAGCTAACACATGTCATGCAAGGCCAAATGATTATGTGCTTCTACCCAAAACTTTGACAATGAAGAAAAAGTGGGTAAAGGTGCTGGGAGAATTGTAAGAGTACATTCAGCCACTTCAAAGGAGCTGAACCCAGAAGTGATAGGTGTGTGCCCTGGTGGGAGGCCCAGCAATATCACTGTACTGCCTCAGTGTCTTCAACTGCTTAGTTTTCCTTTGTACTTGTGTTTTTCTAAACAATGCTCTCTAGTGTTCCCGTTGTATAAGATCCACAATATAATAACCCTTTGAGTAGTATGAATGCTCATGTACGTCCTCATGCCTCCTGACCATCCAGAGTATGATTGATTTATTTTAGAAATGTGTAAGGTAACATTAAAAAAGGCAAATGTATGTTCTTGTTTTTGGAAATTGGTTATCAAACAAACATGATTTTAAGTTAATAAAGCTGTAAATGAAAATAATTTCATTTTGTAAAAAACCCCTCACTACTCAAAGGGTTAATGAAAAATTAATTTTCTGCTTAAGTAAACTACAATTGATTTTTCTTTTCACCAACTAAGAAACTTTTCTGATATACCATTAAGTAGAAAACAAAAACATAGGAAGATAACTAGGTTACCTTACAATGATAATTTGAGTGATAATGCTATAAAACTTGGTCCTGGCAGGCTGGTTGGCTCAGTGATATAGTATTGGCTGAGCATGTGGAAATCTCAGGTTCTATTCTGGTCAAGGCCCAAAGGAGAAGTTATCATCTGCTTCTCCATCCCTTCCTCTCTGCCTTCTCTCTCTCTCTCTCTCTCTCTCTCTCTCTCTCTCTCTCTCTCTCTCTCCCTTCCCCTCTCACAGCCATGGCTTGCCCAGGTGCTGAGGATGGCTCCAGTGAGCCTCCACCTCAGGTGCTAAAAATAGCTCAATTGTGAGCATGGCCCCAGACGGGCAGAGCATCGTCCCTAGACAGAGGTTGCCAGATGGATACTGGTCAGGACAAATGCGGGAGTCTGTTTCTTTATCTCCACTCCTCTCCTTTGAAGAAGAAGAAGAAAAAAAAGACAATCAAACTCTTGAAAATATGAAAATATTCATGTGTATGAATGCAAACGGCCTAAATAAATATGAGCAACTGAAACCCAAAGATGAGTTAAAATTATAATATAAAATGATCATCACAGAATCCAAAGGATATTTTGATATGAGCAAAGAAAGATATGTGATTCACTAAGTTAACAGTTTAGAAAATAAAAATTATATGACCATCTTAATATGTTGTTGCAAGAAACATTGAAAAATTCAATACCCATTTATGACAAAATATTATCATAAAACAAGAAAAATGGCACATATTTAACTTGAAATAGAATATCTATAAAAATATTAACATTAACATCAATCAAACAAAACATTCAAAACTCCAAATATAAGAAAAATGTCTGTTAAATAATTCTTGAGTCAAAATAAAATGAAATTTAAATTGCAGAAAATCCAGAGAATAATAATGATGAAAACATTTGATCTCAATAAAGTTGCGGTCAGAATAAACATAGCATTAAACACTATTATTGAAAAACAATTAACCCTGAAAATACATTAATTAGAGATTCAACAACTCAAGAAATGAGGAGAAAAAGCAGTAATAAGAACTGAAGAAAGGGCCCTGGCTTGTTACGGTTAACTAAGTCAGTTAAGAGCAGTGTCCCAGAAACAACAAGGTTGCAGGTTTGATCCCAGGTCAGGGGACACACGGGAAGCAGCCAATGAGTGCACGACTGAGTGGAACAAAAAACGTTCCCAGTTCCTTTCCCCTCTCCCTTCTTCTCTCTGTCTTTCTGTAAATTAAAAAGAAAGAAAAAAAAAAAAGAAAAGAAGGAAAGAAATTAAGCCCTGGCCAAATGGTTGTGTTTGTTGGAACGTTGTCCCAGAACAAGGAGATTGCCAGTTCCATTTCCTGGTCAGGGCACATGCAGGAGCAGCTCGATCTTCCTGTCTCTCTCCCCTTGCCTCTCCAAAAACAAAACAGAACAAAACTGAATAGCATAGTAGACGAAAAACACAGAGCTAATTTCACATTCTGGCTTTACCAGTGTACTAACTGCATGACCCAGAGCAAATGACTTAACCTCTTAGTGCCTTAGTGCAGTGATTTTCAATCCGGGTGCTGCAGAACACTGGTGTGCTGCTAGGATTTTTAAAACATGCACTACCTGAGTATTAGTCAGGGGCACTCACCTTTTTTTCACTTAGATCATCAAATTAGAAAATGGCAACAGCCAAGAGAATAGCTGTCTGATGTGAATGAATCAGAATTATTCCTATTTTTTTGTCAGATCAACAAAATGTATGATGTATTTTTTGGTGTGCTGCAGAATTTTAGTAATTAGTTTACATATGCCATGGGATGAAAAATATTGAAAATAGTGCCTTATTGTCTTCATCTACATGACAAAAATGAAAACAGTGCTTAACACTTACGCTTTTTATAAGGTCTGTATGTATTAATATAAGTGTATTATTTTGAAAAAATATATCAATTATAAAACTGTTGAAATATAGAAATATATATATATGTATATGGGGAGAGACAGAATAATGGCAGAAGAGCAGAAACAAAATAATAAATTAACAAAGGTAAAAGCTAATATTAATAAATTCAAAAACAAAAAGAAAGTAGAATTGATGGAAAAGCTTTTCCCTCAAAACCATGCTAAACTATATAAACTACTAGCTAATCTAATCAAGGAGAAAGGGAGAAAGGGAAAACACAGAAATGGAAAAAATAAAAATTAACACAGTAATGAAGAAATGGAAAATAATTACATGAGATTACTTTGCTCATTCTTGTGAAAATAAATTTCAAATCTGGGTGAAATAGATGATATCTATGAAAATGTAAATTACATTAAATTGGCTCCAAATGAGATCTAAAAATGATAATAATAACTCAACTGCCATTGAAACAAATCTAGTCTTACTGAAGAGCTATGTTTTCCTGCAAAAGAGTTTCAAAAAGCTTTCAAAGGTATTTTCTCTCAAATATTCAAGAAATAATTCATTCTGAAAGTCTTTAGGTGTTCCTGAGCATAGAAAGAAGAAACTTCTAAACTCTTTTTGCAAATTAACATAACATTGACAGGAACTCACACAAAAATAGTCTCTAAAAGAAAACCATGATTGATCTTATTTATGTATATAGATACAAGAATTTTACAGAATATACTGGCAATTAGAATCTGCATATAAAAAGTAACATGCAAATATGACTTGAGTTCTTTCTAGGAATTCAATAATGTTTAATATTAGAAAACATTAATATAATAATTCACCACATTAATAAGTACAGGAAGCAATGTGTAGCTTAATCCTATAGTGATGATCACATTTTTCATAGACATACAATTTTCTAGAAGGACATGATAGAAACAGTGAACTAAGAAATTAATTCAAAGCAAGGGAGGTAGAGTACATATGAATTTTCTATTAAAGAGGATTATTTTATCATGTATTTCTGCCATTGCCAAGGTTTGCTCTCTTGTATACTTTAATCTTAGAGACGTAAGCCTTTTTAACGTTGCCAAAACATTTGTGGGAAAACACCTGAGTGATGCAACTCTACGAAGAGGTAGAAAGCCATTGTAAAAATACTACCCCAATTCCTCTTACAGTTTCTGCCTGAAAATCCATTATTAGAGATTGATTTCTTCAGCTTATATGCTCCTGCACTCTGCCTTATAAAATGCAAATACTTTGGGGAAATATAATATGCTAAACTAATTCACAACATAATGTCAGTAATAATAGAATGTTAAAAATGAGCACCGGGAGTAGAGTTTAGTGGTTGAGGGTTGGGACTTCATAGTGAACAGACAGATTTAAATCATATCTGTAAAATTCAGTAGCTGTTTGGCCTCGTTAAGCTGAATGAAATAAAAATTATGAAGTCACCTACTTCACAGGGTTGCTGGTGTATCAGTGAAACAATGCAAGTATTTAAAATAATGCTTTGCATGCATTAAGCTTTTGGTAATGATGGAATAGATGTAAACTATTATCATCAGAAATGAAGCAATCAAAAGAAATCTGTTGAACACTAGCTGTGTGAAATGAGCATTGTTCAGAATACCCAGACATACAAGATATGCTCTTTGTTCCTAAGGAGCTTATGCTAAAACATGGAGGTAGTAGATCTGTTTTCCTCTGAATTACCTCAGAATGTACAAGTACATGTTAAATACATGCAAAGAGGAGAGCTACAGACAGTGGGATAGAGCATACAGAAAGAAGGAGTAGGGGGTCTAAAAATAAATTTCAGTCTTGCTTCATAGATAAAGTCAAAGCTTATCTCATAAAAAGGTCCAGTTTGCGAGAGAGATAATAACATATAGAGTTCTGATCTCTTTGTCTATTTTTTTTTTAATTAAAGGCAGCAAGGAGAGTCAGAGGCTGGAAGACACAATTCCATCTCAACACTTCCACAACACTAGTATGATTACAATACAGATCTATGATCTGTTTTTCCAGCTCTTATTTTTCCTCATCATCTTTTTTCTAAAGCTCTTATCACATAGAAATGGATTATTCAGTTTTTCTTTCTCAGTACTCAACATCTCCCTTGTGACACTTTCATCATCTTTACTGTGAAAAAAACATGGTAGTTACAACGATTATCTTTTAAATTTGCATAGTAGAATAAATTATTAAAGTTCAACTTACACTCTGACTTTTGGTGTAGTTTTCTCTTTTTACTCCTAATGAAAAATGAACAAATCAGGTTCGATTGCATAGTATTAGTGAGAACATGTTTTTCAATTGTTTTGCTCCAATTTAAGCCTTTTAGCATTTCAACATTAAGAAATTCAGCACCATCAATACATCAGTTTGTACAGAAAGATGGGAGAATTTCTATTACTTCATTGTTTGTAAATGTGCCTGCACACACTTTCAGTTAGACCCTGACCAAATTAATACAAAGTAATGAGAACTGTGGTGAAAAGGGTTAGCTATAATTGAGATACTAGATTCCAAAGGTGAGAATAAATATTCCCAGATATTGAGTTGTTGAGAATGAGATTACTGATGCACATCCTGTTCGTATCGGTATTGGCTCAAAACCTAGGATAGGCTCATGTTTGATGACAGAGCCCATAAGTGTGACCAGCTTCAGAGAATAGGAGAAAACAAAGGCAGGTAAAACTAGAAAGATCCAAAATAAATGTTACCTCCTTTATAAAGTTTTTATTCATCTTCTTAACCTGATGTCTGTTCTCTAGTCTTTTAACTCAAAATTGTGTCTATATATCTTTATACCAATACTGAGTACCAATTATATACTGTTCACTAAAGTATACACTCATATACTTTATTTAATTTAAGCCTCTTAACAATTGCACATGGTAGAAAATTTGAATAGAGGACAAAAATAGCTAACCCACTGGAATTATAAACCCATATCTGCCTATAGAGCTAATGATTACCCTTATACTATGCTGTCTCACAAAGTTAGTCTGCTTGACTTTGTACTACAGTTATATATTCATTAAGTTCCTTCTTACAGAATTATAAATGTTTGTGAGCAAAATTATGTTTAGACTCATCTGTACCACGAAGTTAGCATGGAACAATAAAATATTCAGGCCTGTTTAAAATGTGAGATTTTGTTAATTTTCTATTCACATACTTATAGTCCCTTGCACAGTAAGGATTATATTTCTCCAAAGATCCAGATGAATAAATATTTTTGAATGACTAATTGAATAAGAATATATCATATTTTGTTATAGCTTTAGAGTAAGTCTTGAATTTGTGTAGTGTCAGTCCTCCAACATTGTTTTTTAATATTGTGTTGGCTCTTTTGGATTTTTCACCTCTTAATATAAACTTCAGAGTCAGTTTGTCAATTACTTTCTGGGATTCAATTGGGAATGCAATAAATCTATAGATCAATTTGGGGGAGAACTGATATCTTGACAACATTAAATTTTTCTATCTATCATTTTCTAATGTGAAAACTTAGATTATATTTTAGATTTTTTCCTAATATACATATTTAATGACATATAATTCCCTCTAAAACATTGTTTTTGCTCCATTCTTCATATTTTTATACACTGTATTTTAATTTTCATGTTGTTTAAAATATTTCTAAAATTTCTCTTGAGATCCCTTCTTTGACCCATGGGTTATTTAAAGTATATGATTTAATCTACAAGTATTTGGGGATTATACAACTATCTTTCAAACTTGTTGATTTTCAGTTTAATTACACTGTGACCTGAGAACAGATATTGCATGATTTTTATTCTTTTAAATTTCTGAAGGTGAGTTTTATGGCCCCAAATGTGGTCTCTCTTGGTGAATGTTCTATGTAAGCTTAAGAAGAATCTGTGTTCTGTTGGTGGATCAAGTTGTCTATCCACATCAACTAAGTTCAACAATGACCTTAATGATTTTTTTTATAAATAATTTTTAATTTTAATGGGATGACATCAATAAATCAGGGTACACATATTAAAAGAAAACATTTCCAGGTTATCCTGTCATTTAGTTATGTTGCATCCCCATCACCCAAAGAGAGATCGTCCTCCGTCACCCTCTATCCAGTTTTCTTTGTACCCCTCCCCCTCCCCCTTTCCCTCTTTCCCTCCCCCCACCCCCCATAACCACCACACTCCTGTCCATGTCTATTAGTCTCGCTTTTATGTCCCACTAATGTATGGAATCCTGCAGTTCTTGTTTTTTTCTGATTCACTTATTTCACTCCACATAATGTTATCAAGATTCCACCATTCTGCTGTAAGTGATCCGATGTCATCATTTCTTCTAGCTGAATAGTATACCATGGTGTATATGTGTCCCATCTTCTTTATCCAGTCTTCTATTTTTTTTACAGTGATTAAAAGCCTTTAAGCAAGCTCTTGGCCAATACAGCAAGAATCCATAAAAGAGTAGTGTCCTTAACATGTTCACCAAGTCCAAGTTGGCCCCAACACCATGCCAAATCCCTGAAAAATGCAACCCAACCCCAGTTCAGTCTGTTAGGAGCTGTCACAGGGAGCAGGAGTCCAGGAAAAGTCCACATCCAGGAAAAGTCTGCATGGCACTGGAATTGTTGTCACCATTCTATACTTTGCAGCTCATGTCCAAGTCCCAATGACCACTGCTTCTAGCTGGTAATGGTTCAGGTAGACTGGAAAAGCCATTTGCAGCATGTGTGGATATGGAGCTTCTGTTCTCCTCTGCCTGTAGAGATGAGACCAGGTTGCTTTTCCCTGGAGTTATGCAACTGTGGCATGGTAAAGAGAACCTTGGGATAAACTAAGCTGGGTGGCAAAGGTAGATTCATAATAGAAGTTGGCAAAAGGGGGAAAGAGAGCTCTAAATTAGGAGTAGATCCCAGCCTGAAATATGAGTGGGGCATTGAGGTAGGAGGGATAAAGGAAACACTATATATTAAGCAAAGCAGCAGAAAATAGGACTATCAACACCCACAACAGAGATCTTTGAGGGAAGAATAAAAAAGCTGACTATTCAGGCAAAACATAGTTAAGTGGCCCTTGTGCAAATGAGATCAGTTTACCTGCTTCTTGGAAGAAATACCCTAGGCTCGTCCACAGTGTCGTAGATGGGGCCGATGGCCCTGGGCACCTTCAGCCTTCAGTGGCAAACCCCAGCTTTCTGGGCAAGGTTAGGTCATAGGTGGCTGGAGCAGGGCTGGAAGAGACTGAATCCTCCCTTAGAGGAGCGAGGGGGAAGCCGACCTTGCAGTGTCCCTGTTTCCTCACAGCAGAAGCATGTAAGCCTGGCAGGCTTTAGCTCAATGACCTTCCTACCCACTATTGAAGCAGGACCCAGATGGCAGCCTATGAGACCCTTCTGGGGCGTTAGAGCCTTTAAGGGTGTATCCTAAAAGCTGGTAGTTCCCCTGATCTCTATTGGGTTTTTTTCTGCCTCTAGGTATCTTAAAAGCCATGCTCAGAATATCTCGCTGAGGGGTTTGAGGATCCCCATCCGCCTATATAAATCTTTTCCATATATCTGGAGCTATTTGGAAAAAGAAAAAACAGTGTTATTAGCTGAATCTAATAAAGAAGGTAGTAGTTTGCAGGTGAAAAAGATTTGGTGTCTCCTGTTCATCAGCATTCCAAAGAAACGTAAATTTTTTTAAGTAAAAAGTATGATATGGTAGACCCATAGGAGTTCCAGGATATGATTACCCCTTCTCAATTTTTTTTTAAATTGACCTTAAAATGTTTGCTAAGTACACTTTAATAATACCTTAACTTTAAAGATTGTAAGCATGACAAAACACAGTAAATGCTTTTGCTCCATATGCAGGAGCATTTTCAGTTTAGCCAGTTTAGGAAATCCAATAATAGAACAATGTATACAGACAATGAGTTATAGCATGCTTAGCAGCCTCTCCTGTTCTGACAGAGGTTACTATAGATCCGGAATATGTATCCACTGTAATGTGGACATAAGACTGTTTGCCAAATGAAGGTATATGAGTAACATCCATCTGCCAAAGTTGTCCTGGTAGGGGTCCTTGAGGGTTAACTCCAAATGAAGGGGCAGTATAGGACCCCTTGGACAGGATTTCCCAATCTGCCGTGCTGCTTCCCAAGAAAGTGGAAACTGTTTACACCGGGCTGCAGCGTTCTGGTAATGAATAGTATGAGACTGACTTGCTCGGTCTGTCATGGTTGCTCCATATACTTTTCTTTTGGGTAGCTTGATCAACAAGGGCATTCCTAGGCCCTGGCAAGTTGGCTCAGTGGTAGAGCGTCAGCCTGACGTGCAGGAGTCCTGGGTTCGATTCCCGGCCGGGACACACAGGAGAAGCGCCCATCTGCTTCTCCACCCCTCCCCCTCTCCTTCCTCTCTGTCTCTCTCTTCCCCTCCCGAAGCCAAGGCTCCACTGGAGCAAAGCCACGCTGGGCACTAAGGATGGCCCCATGGCCTCTGCCTCAGGTGCTAGAATGGATCTGGTTGCAACAGAGCAACACCCCAGATGGGCAGAGCATTCCCTCCTGGTAGGCATGCCAGGTGGATCCCGGTCAGGCGCATGTGGGAGTCTGTCTGACTGCCTCCCCATTTCCATCTTCAGAAAAATACAAAAAAAAAAAAAGTAAATAAAAAAAAATACAACCAAAAAAAAAAAAAAAAGAAAAGAAAAGAAAAAAAAAAGGAGGCATTCCCTTGTGCTAAAGCTCCATGGAGCATGGAGTGAGCTTGAGTATGTCCTATGAAACATGGAGCTCTATGTTGACATATAAGTCTTAGAAGAAGGAGGAACTGCTGAAATAGTTCATCAGTATTTGTCCCTAAGACAGTAGTCTTTATAGTGGAAACACCATAAGTAAATATTTGCTGTCTGTCTATAGATTAAAGGGGGAATATGGAAAATGCTGAAAAGCCATGATATTTGTGCCGCTCCCCTCCCCCAAACCTCTCCCTCTCCTCCCACCACCCTGTAACCTCAACACTGTTGTCCATGTCTCTGAGTCTCATCTTTATGTCCCACCTATGTATGGAATCATATAGTTCTTAGTTTTTTCTGATTTACTTCTTTCACTCAGTATAATGTTATCAAGGCCCATCCATGTTGCTGTAAAAGATCCTATGTCATCATTTCTTATGGCTGAATAGTATTCCATAATATATATATATATATACCAAAGCTTTTTAATCGATTTGTCCTCTGATGGACACTTGGGCTGTTTCCAGATCTTTGCTATTGTGAACAATGCTGCCATAAAGATGGGGGTGCATTTCTTTTTTTCAAACAGTGCTATGGTGTTCTTGGGGTATATTCCTAGCAGAGGTATAGCTGGGTCAAAAGGCAGTTCAATTTTTAATTTCTTGAGGAATCTCCATACTGTTTTCCACAGTGGCTGCACCAGTCTGCATTACATCCAGCAGTGCAGGAGGGTTCCCTTTTCTCCACATCCTCGCCAGGACTTACTCTGTGTTGTTTTAATGATGAGCACCATTCTGACTGGTATGAGGTGGTATCTCATTGTGGTTTTAATTTGCATTTCTCTAATCATTAATGATGTTGAACATTTTTTCATAGGTCTATTGGCCATCTGTGTGTCCTCTTTGGAGAAGTGTCTATTCATTTCTTTTGCCCATTTTTGGATTGGATTGTTTGTCTTCCTGGTATTAAGCTTTACAAGTTCTTTATAAATTTTGGTTATTAACCCCTTATCAGACGCAATGTCAAATATATTCTCCCATTGTGTAGTTTGTCTTTTTATTCTGTTCTTATTGTCTTTAGCTGTGCAGAAGCTTTTTAGTTTGATAAAGTCCCATCTGTTTATCCTGTCTTATATTTCTCTTGCCTGTGGAGACAAATAAGCAAATATATTGCTGCGAGAGATGTCAGAGAGCTTACTGCCTATGTTTTCTTCCAAGATGCTTATGGTTTCATGGCTTACATTTAAGTCTTTAATCCATTTTGAGTTTATTTTTGTGAGTGGTGTAAGTTGGTGGTCTAGTTTCATTTTTTTGCAGGTAGTTGTCCAATTTTCCCAACATCATTTGTGGAAGAGGCTGTCTTTACTCCATTGTATTTCCTTACCTTCTTTGTCAAATATCAGTTGTCCATAGAACTGTGGGTTTATTTCTGGGTTCTCTGTTCTGTTCCATTGATCTATTTGCCTGTTCTTATGCCAGTACCATGCTGTTTTGAGTACAATGGTCTTATAATATAACTTGATATCCGGAAGTGTGATACCTCCTGCTTTATTCTTCCTTTTTAAGATTGCTGAGGCTATTCATGTTCTCTTTTGGTTCCATATAAATTTTTGAAATATGTGTTCTATATCTTTGAAGTAAGTCATTGGTATTTTAATTGGTATTGCATTGAATTTATAAATTGCTTTGGGTAATATAGACATTTTAATGATGTTTATTCTTCCTAACCATGAGCATGGTATATGCCTCCACTTATTCGTATCTTCCCTGATTTCCTTTATCAATATTTCATAATTTTCCGAGTACAAGTCTTTAATCTCCTTGGTTAGATTTATTCCTAGGTACTTTATTTTTTTGGTTGCAATGGTAAAGGGGATTGATTCCTTGATTTCTCTTTCTGACAGTTCATTATTAGTGTATAAAAATGCCTCTGATTTCTGAGTATTGATTTTATATCTTGCCACCTTGCCAAATTCATTTATCAGGTCTAGTAGTTTTTTGACTGAGACTTTAGGGTTTTCTATAAACAATATCATATCATCTGCAAATAATGATAGTTTTACTTCTTCTTTTCCAATTCGGATGCCTTTTATTTATTTTTCTTGTTTGATTGCTGTGGCTAGGACTTCCAGAACTATGTTGATTAAGAGTGGTGAAAGGGGGCACCCCTGCCTTGTTCCTGATCTTAAGGGGATTGCTTTTAATTTTTGCCCATTGAGTATGATGTTGGCTGTGGGTTTGTCATAGACAGCCTTTATCATGTTGAAGTATGTTTCCTGTATTCCCATTTTGCTGAGAGTTTTGATCATGAATGGGTGCTGGATTTTATCAAATGCTTTTTCTGCATCTATTGAAATTATCATGTGGTTTTTCTCCTTCTTTTTTTTTATGTGATGAATCACATTGATTGATTTGCGAATATTGTACCAGCCTTGCCTCCCAAGAATAAATCCCACTTGATCATGGTGTATGATTTTTTTCATATATTGCTGGATCCGGTTTGCTAATATTTTGTTGAGGATTTTTGCATCTAAGTTCATCAGGGATATTGGCCTATAATTTTCTTTTTTTGTGTTGTCTTTCCCTGGTTTTGGAATCAGAATTATGCTCACCTCATAAAAGGAGTTTGGAAGTCTTCCTTCCTCTTGAATTTTTTGAAATAGCTTGAGAAGGATAGGAGTTAGTTCTTCTTTGAATTCAGTTGTGAAGCCATCAGGCCCCAGACTTTTCTTTGTTGGGAGTTTTTGATAACTGTTTCAATCTCATTTGGTGTAATTGGTGTGTTTAGGTTTTCTGATTCTTCCAGATTGATTTTTGGAAGATTATGTGATTCAAGGAATTTGTCCATTTTATCTAGGTTGTCTAGTTTTTTGGTATACAGTTCTTCATAGTATTTTCTTCCAATATTTTTTATTTCTGTTGTGTCAGTTGTTATTTCTCCTCTCTCGTTTCTAATTTTATTTATTTGAGTCCTCTCTCTTTTTTTCTTGGTGAGTCTCGTCAAAGGTTCATCGATCTTATTTACCTTTTCAAAGAACCAGCTCCTGGTTTCATTGATCCTCTGTATTGTTTGTTTAGCCTCTATGTCATTTATTTCTGCTCTGATCTTTACTATTTCCTTCCTTCTACTAGCTCTGGGCTTTACTTGCTGTTCTTTTTTTAGTTCTTTTAGATGCAGGGTTAAGTTGTTTATTTGTGCTTTTTCTAGCTTCTTGAGGTATGCCTGTAATGCTATAAACTTCCTTCTCAGGACTGCTTTTGCTGTGTCCCATAAATTTTGAGTTGATGTATGCTCATTATCGTTTGTTTCTAGGAATTTTTTAATTTCTTCTCTGATCTCAATGTTAACCCATTCGTTATTTAATAACATGCTATTTAGTTTCCAAGTGTTTGAATGTTTTTCAATTTTTCTGTTGTGGTTGATTTCTAGTTTAATGCCACTGTGATCAGAGAAAGTGCTTGATATGATTTCAATCTTCTTAAATTTGTTGAGACCGCTTTTGTGCCTAACATGTGGTCTATTCTAGAGAATGTACCATGAGCACTTGAAAAGAATGTATATTCTGCTGTTTTAGGGTGAAAGGCTCTGAAGATATCTATTAAATCGATTTGATCTAATATGTCCTTTAAGTCTGTTGTTTATTTGTTATTTTTTTTTTCTTGAGGATCTATCTAATGATGTTAGTGGGGTATTGAAATCCCCTACTATTATAGTATTACTGTTGATCTCGCCCTTTAAGTCCATCAAAGTCTGCTTTATATATTTAGGTGCTCCTATATTAGGTGCATAGATATTTATAATGGTTATATCTTCCTTTTGGATGCTCCCTTTATCATTATGTAATGACCTTTTTTATCTCTAACTATGGTCTTTGTTTTAAAGTCCATTTTGTCTGATATAAGTATTGCTACCCCAGCTTATTTTTTATTTCCATTTGCATGAAATATTTTTTTTCATCCTTTTATCTTCAGTCTGTGTGCATCTTTTAATTTAAGGTGTGTCTCTTTTAGACAGCATATGTATGGGTCCTGTTTTCTTATCCACGCAGCTACCCTATGTATCTTGATCGGATCATTTAATCCATTAACATTTAAGGTTATTACTGATATGTAATTGTTTATTGCAATTTTTTTCTTTGAAACTGTATTCCTCTTTTGCTATATTCTTTTTTTCCTTTGATCTGTTTACAACAGGTCCCTTAGCATTTCTTGCAGCCTTGGTTTGGTTGCAGTGAATTCCTTGAGGTTTTTTTTTTTTTTTTGTCAGTAAAGCTTTTTATTTCTCCTTCAATTTTAAATGATAGCCTTGCTGGATAAAGTAGTCTTGGTTGTAGGTTTTTGTTCTGCGTTACTTTGAATATTTCTTGCCATTCCCTTTTGGCCTCGAGTGTTTCTGTTGAGAAGTCAGAAGTCATCCTTATGGGGGCTCCTTTGTAAGTGATAGTCTTTTTTTCTTTAGCAGCTTTTAATATTTTCTCATTATCATTTAGCTTTGGTATTTTAATTTTGATGTGTCTTGGTGTTGGTTTCTTTGGGTTTCTTCTTAATGGAGTTCTCTGTGCTTCCTGAACATGTGAAATGTTTTCCTTCCTTAATTGGGGGGAAGTTTTCCGCTATGATATGTTTGAACAAAGTCTCTATCCCTTATTCTTTCTCTTCTTCTTCAGGAACCCCTATGATGCGGATGTTATTTCTCTTCATGTTGTCACAGAGCTCTCTTAGAGTTTCCTTAGACTTTTTGAGTCTCTTTTTTTTTCTGCTCTGCTTCCGTGCCTTTATTTATCGTGTCCTCTAACTCACTGATTTGATTCTCTGCTTCATGCATCCTGCTTTTAATTACTTCCATTGTATTCTTTATTTCAGATATTGTATTTGTCATTTCTGACTGATTCTTTTTTATTATTTCAATGTCCTTTTTTATATTTGTTATCTCTTTATTTAGGCTTTTGTAATGGCTATCTATGGTTGTTCTAATATCTTTGAGCATCCTAACAATCATTATTTTAAACTCTGCATCTGGTAATTTGGTTATATCTGATTCACTTAGGTCCTTTTTTGGGGATTTCTCTTGGTTTATTTGTGTTGTATTTCTCTGCCTCCACATTTTCTCTTCACGGGAATGGCTGTGATCACACGCTCGGGTGCACAAGCGTTGGTGGCCTTGGCCTTTGCCCCGCCCCCGTGTCTGACGTTATGCTCGGTCCTGAGGGCATTGGCGAGCACCTTTGCTCAGCTGTGGGTCTCCGCCTGTTTCTGGGCTTTTGCCTTGCCCTTGCAGGAGGAGCCCACTCGAGGAATGGCTGGTAGCCTTGGCTCTACCGCCGGGCAGGACTGCATGCCCAAGCTCAGCTCAGTAGCGGAACTCCACCTCTTCTGTGCTTTTGGCTCCACCCCCGTGGGAGGAGCTGGCTCCCAAGTCAGACCGCAAGCCTGGGTTGCACGGGCGGGACAAGGCTGTGCTCCTGTGCCCTTGCTCAGGGGCTGGTCTCCACCGTTTCCAGGGTTCCCGCCCTTCTCCCGCAGGCTGGATTACAGGCTGCCAGCAGCTGAGCTTGACCACTTTTGCACACCCCCTTCTCCCCAGCCAGGTAAGATTGAGCTCACACCTGAGCCCAGTGGTGGCCAGCTGGCTTCTGCCCCTGTCAGCAGAACCGCCCTTTTGTCTTTCACTGCCGCCCGCCCTCCAGCGAGCCCTCAGCCGCGTGGGTGGGGGCGTTGAAGTTCGGACCCTAAGACTCACTACTGTAGACCCAAAAGCTCCCTCCTTCTATGTGACTCTGCTCTGAATGCCGTGGGGGAGCTTGTTTGGCTGCTCTCCTGCTTCCCTTTGCTGGTATTGCTGTTTCCAGGGGAAATATTCACTTCAGCTTTGGGGAGTGACTCCTCCCAGGGGTTAGGGTGGCTATCTCCCAAAATGTTTCTCCCTGTGCCTCCTAGATTACACTCTTTTCCTCTTACTCTGGTCCTCTTCTCTCTCCCTGACCCCCGGAGCCCCGGGTGAGTGGTTGTGAGAAAGATGTTCTGTGCCATCCCTTTAAGAAGGATCCTGGGTTTGAGACATCAGACTCTCACAAACAGTATCCTGACTTTTTTCCAGCTAAATACTGTCCTTATGCCTCTTCTGGGCTCTGGGGCTGTAGGCTGGGGCTTTGTTCCTGGGGCTCAGGACCCTTCCCCCTCTGCTAAACTCACTTCCCACCATGTGAGTCTCTCCCAGCTGCCGTTCACTCCAGGGAGCTGGGCAGCCCTCTCCACATTTTCACTTTTCCTACCAGTCTCGGTGTGGCTTCTTCAGTGTTCCTTGGTTGAAGAGTCCTCTTAGTTTAGTCTAAAGTTGGTTTTTCCAGATGATAGTTCTTAAAATTAGTTTGTAATCCACTTTGGTTCTGGGAGGTAGATGTTGGTACGTCTGCCTACTCCAGCATCATCTTGTCTCTCCCTTAATGATTTTCTATCTGTTACATCTACCCATTTATGATAGAGGAATACTGTAGTCTCCAACAGTACTGTTGGGTGTATCTATTTCTCCTATCAGTTTTATTTTTTATACATAAAGTTTTATTAATTTTAATGGAGTGACATCAATAAATCAGGGTACATATATTCAAAGAAAACATGTCCAGGTTATCTTGTCATTCAATTATGTTGCACACCCATCACCCAAAGTCAGATTGTCCTCCATCACCTTCTATCTAGTTTTTTTGTGACCCTCTGCCTCCCCCTCCCCCTCTCCCTCCTTCCCTCCCCCTCCCCCATAACCAGCACACTCTTGTCCATATCTCTTAGTCTCATTTTTATGTCCCACCAATATATGGAATCATGCAGTTCTTGTTTTTTTCTGATTTACTTATTTCACTCTGTATAATGTTATCAAGATCCCCCCTATCAGTTTTTTCCTCACTTGTTTTGATGCTCTGTTATTATGCACAAACACATTAAGGATTGTTATATCTTCTTGAAGAACTGATGATTCAAGATGATGTAATTCTCCTCTTGATCCTTGATAAATTTCTTTTCTCTGAAGTCAACAGTGTCTAAAATTAATATAACAATTTTCATTCTCTTTTGATTACTGTTATCTATAACAATTATTTTTGGTATCTTTCTCCATCCGTTTACTTTTAATTTATACATGTATTTAATGTGGTTGGGCTATTGTTTTTTGATTAATTCTGACAATTTTTGCTTTTTAATTGATGTATTCCGATTATTGGCATTTAAAGTGATTATTGATATAGTTTTTTTTTTTACTGTTTTCTATGTTCTTCCCTTATTTTTTATTCTTATATTTGTCTTCTGCTCCTTTTCTGCCTATTGTGTTTTTGTTTCTGTTTTTGTGATAGAGACAGAGAGAAACAGAGAGAGGAACAGATAGAGACAGATAGACAGCAAAGGAGGGAGATGAGAAACATCAGTTCTTCATTGTGGCACCTTAGTTCTTTATTGATTGCTTTCTCATATCTGCCTTGACTGGGGGGGAGGCTACAGAAGAGCGAATGACCCCTTGCTTAAGCTGGCGACCTTTGGCTCAAGCTGATGAGCTTTGTTCAAACCAGATGAGCCCGCACTCATACTGGTTACCTTGGGGTTTTTAACCTGGGTTCTCTGTGTCCCAGTCCAACACTGTGCCACCACCTGGTCATGTTGCCTATTGAGCATTTTAATGCTTTTAATTGAGCATTTTATATGATTTCATTTTCTCTATTTAGCATATCATTATACTTCTTTTTACTTTTTAAAATTAGTGCCCTAGATTTTGAAGATATATTTACAACTACTCTAAATCCACTTTTAAGTAATGTGATACTGCTTCACAAGTAGTGTGAGTACCTTATAAAAAGAAAATAATCCTAATTCTTTCCTTCGACCCTTGTATCATTGTTACCATTTATTTCATTTATGTATTAGTATTCAAAAGCATATATTCACAAACACACCAAATGAATACATTGTTGTTATTATTTTAATAAGCTTTATCTATTAGATCAATTAAGAATAAGAAAAATGTTTTATTTTACCTACACTTTTTTTTTCTCTAATATTCTTAATTTCTTTATGTAGGTCCAAGTTTCTGACCATATCATGTTTTCTTTAATTGAATTTTCATTTGACTGGCATTGTTTGACATAATCATTCACATTTCAAGTGCCTAATTCAACAACACATCTCTGTACACTGTATAGTGTGTTCACTCCCCCACCAAGTCAAATCTTCATCCACTAACATTTATATTTCCATCCCCAACTCCACCTCTCCCCAACACTGTGACAATCATCACACTGTTTTCCATGTTCATGAGTGGTTTTTATTTTCTTTTTGCTCTATCCTCTTTTATCTCTAAAGAATTTATATTAACTTTTTTTTGCAAAGCATCTCTACTGGCAAATAATTCCCTCAATTCTTTGCTAGTCTGAGAAAAATCTTTATTTCTCCTTTAAATTTAATAGATAATTTCACATAGTGCAGAATTGTATGTTGCTTTTTTTCTCTCAACACTAAACGTTTCACTCTGTTTTCCTTGTTTGCATGACTTTTGAGTGGAAATCAGATTTAATTCTTATCTTTGCTCCTCTATAGGTAAGACTCTCCCCAATCTGCTTTCTTTCAGAAAATTTATTATTATTTTTGTATCTTGAAAATGATATGCATAAATTTAAGTTTCTCTTTTTCTCTTTTTTTCCTGTGGTTTAATAATATAAAAAAATAGTATTTTTTAAATGTTTCTTTTCCTTTCACTCTTTTCTTCTCTATTTCCATTACATATATCTTACAACTTTTGTAGTTGTTACAAAGTCCTTGTATATTCTGTGCTTTGTTGTTGTTGTTGTTTTTTCAGTTCTTCTTTCATTTGATTTTAGTTTTGGAGGTTTTTGTTGACAGCTCAGAGTCTCTTTTCTCATTGTGTACAGTTTACTAATAGGTCCATCAAAGGCATTCTTCATTTCTGTTACAGTGTTTTTTATCTCTAGCATTTCTTTCTGGTTCTTTCTTAGATTTTCCATCTCTCTGTTTGTGTTGTATGTCTACTTTAGCTTTTGGAGACCTTACCATATTAACCACAGTGATTTTAAGTTTCACTTTGAATCATTTGAACATCATTGCCATCTCTGAGTTTGGTTCTGATACTTGCTTTCTGTCTTCCAACTGTGTTTCATGCTTTTCAATATGCTCTTTGATTTTTGTTTGAACAGTGAACATGATGTATTTGTTAAAAGGAAGTGTGTTAAATAAGCCTTTAACAATGTTCTGGCAAAGTGTAGGGGAAGAGGAAACAGGCTATAGTGTTATGATAATGTCTCAGTCTTTCAGTGAGCCTGTGCCTCTGGACAATGAACTTCAAAAGTGCTTCTCAGCTCCTCTCTCTCTCAGGTGGAACAAGATGGCTAGAGGGGGATGGAATGGTGTATTTCCCTTCCCCCAGGTTGATTAAGTTCTGATAAACCCCAGTGTTTTAGGCTCTGATAAAATAATTTCTCTTGAGGAAAACTTTGTGAATAAAAACAGAATATTCTGACATATTTAAAATAGTTCCTTTTTCCCTTTCCCTACCGCTAGCATCAGGGGATTTTCTTCTAATTTTTATAGAGAGAATATGGTCAAACTCCCAGAGGTAAAATTCACTAAACTGTGTGAGATCCCCGATGACAGAGTTCCCTAGAGTCTTTATCTCTCAGACTTAACAAGAGTTCAGGTTTTCCTTCCCCAGGGTTAATTCCCTTGGATTTCTCTGCTCTAGAGTTTCAGTTTAGTAGTAAGTTGTAATTCATTGTATTTGCCTTCCTGTTTCTCTAATTTTGTGTGTAGTATCTTGCTCTGTGACCTTACTTCTAAGAAGAGATGTTATTATTCACTTTGTTAAGATTTTTCCTTGTTATTATGATAAAGTGGCAACTTCCAAGCTTCTTACATGCTGGACCAGAAAGCAGAAATCCTCATGTGCTCTCTTTGTTAATCTCTACAATTATACAATACTATGAGTTAGTTGCTACTTTTATCATTATCTTACGGATGAGAGACTGTGGATCAAATGGTTTATGTGACTAGTCCAAGATCATACAGTTACCACTGACAGAGCAAGAACTTGAAATTAAATCTGCTTAGCTTTAATGGCTATATTTGAATCCACTATCTTCTACTGTGCTAACATTATTGGCTTGAAATAGTGCTGCAGAATTAACTACAATTTTGTTGTACTTATACATCTTCATGTAAATCTTGCCTGTGATTTTTTTTTGTTTTGTTTTGTTTTGTTTTGTTTTTTTCTTTTTCTTTTTTTTTTTAATAAATTTTTATTAATGGTAATGGGGTGACATTAATAAATCAGGGTACATATATTCAAAGAAAACATGTCTAGGTTATTTTGTCATCAAATTATGTTGCAAACCCCTCGCCCAAAGTCAGATTGTCCTCCGTCACCCTCCATCTAGTTCTCTGTGCCCCTCCCCCTCCCCCTAACTCTCTCCCTCCCTCCCTCCCATGTCCTCCCTCCCCCCCCACCCTTGGTAACCACCACACTCTTGTCCATGTCCCTTAGTCTCATTTTTATGTTCCACCAATGTATGGAATCATGTAGTTCTTGTTTTTTTCTGATTTACTTATTTCACTCCTTATAATGTTATCAAGATCCCACCATTTTGCTGTAAATGATCTGATGTCATCATTTCTTATGGCTGAGTAGTATTCCATAGTGTATATGTGCCACATCTTTATCCAGTCTTCTATTGAAGGGCTTTTTGGTTGTTTCCATGTCTTGGCCACTGTGAACAGTGCTGCAATGAACATGGGGCTACATGTGTCTTCACGTATCAATGTTTCTGAGGTTTTGGGGTATATACCCAGTAGAGGGATTGCTGGGTCATAAGGTAGTTCTATTTGCAGTTTTTTGAGGAACCACCATACTTTCCTCCATAATGGTTGTACTACTTTACAGTCCCACCAACAGTGAATGAGGGTTCCTTTTTCTCCACAGCCTCTCCAACATTTGCTATTACCCGTCTTGTTGATAATAGCTAATCTAACAGGAGTGAGGTGGTATCTCATTGTAGTTTTGATTTGCATTTCTCTAATAACTAATGAAGCTGAGCATCTTTTCATATATCTGTTGGCCATTTGTATCTCTTCCTGGGAGAAGTGTCTGTTCATGTCCTCTTCCCATTTTTTTATTGGATTGCTTGTTTGTTTGTTGTTGAGTTTTATGAGTTCTTTGTAAATTTTGGATATTAGGCCCTTATCTGAGCTGTCGTTTGAAAATATCAGTTCCCATATAGTTGGCTGTCTGTTTATTTTGATATCAGTTTCTCTTGCTGAGCAAAAACTTTTAATTCTGATGTAGTCCCATTCATTTATCTTTGCCTTCACTTCTCTTGCCATTGGAGTCAAGTTCATAAAATGTTCTTTAAAACCCAGGTCCATGATTTTAGTACCTATGTCTTCTTCTATGTACTTTATTGTTTCAGGTCTTATATTTAGGTCTTTGATCCATTTTGAATTAATTTTAGTACACGGGGACAGGCTGTAGTTGAGTTTCATTCTTTTGCATGTGGCTTTCCAGTTTTCCCAACACCATTTGTTGAAGAGGCTTTCTTTTCTCCATTGTGTGTTGTTGGCCCCTTTATCAAAAATTATTTGACCATATATATGTGGTTTTATTTCTGGGCTTTCTATTCTGTTCCATTGGTCTGAGTGTCTATTTTTTTGCCAATACCATGCTGTTTTGATTATCGTGGCCCTATAATATAGTTTAAAGTCAGGTATAGTAATGCCCCCAGCTTCATTCTTTTTCCTTAGGATTGTTTTGGCTATTCGGGGTTTTTTATAGTTCCATATAAATCTGATGATTTTTTGTTCCATTTCTTTAAAAAATCTCATAGGGATTTTGATGGGAATTGCATTAAATTTGTATATTGCTTTGGGTAATATGGCCATTTTGATTATATTTATTCTTCCTATCCAAAACAAGGAATTTTTTTCCATCTCATTGTATCTTTTTCGATTTCCCTTAACAATGCTTTGTAATTTTCATTATATAGGTCCTTTATGTTCTTTGTTATGTTTATTCCTAGGTATTTTATTTTTTTTGTTGCAATCGTGAAGGGGATTATTTTTTTGAGTTCGTTTTCTAATATTTCATTGTTGGCATATAGAAAGGCTATGGACTTTTGTATGTTAATTTTGTATCCTGCGACCTTACTGTATTGGTTTATTGTTTCTAATAATCTTTTTGTGGAGTCCTTCGGGTTTTCGATGTATAGGATCATATCATCAGCAAAAAGTGATAGCTTTACTTCTTCTTTTCCGATATGGATGCCTTTTATTTCTTTGTCTTGTCTGATTGCTCTGGCCAGAACTTCTAGCACCACGTTGAATAAGAGTGGAGAGAGTGGACAACCCTGTCTTGTTCCTGATTTAAGGTAGAAAGTCCTCAGTTTTATGCCGTTTAATAGGATGTTGGCTGATGGTTTATCATATATGGCCTTTATCATGTTGAGATATTTTCCTTCTATACCCATTTTGTTGAGAGTCTTAAACATAAAATTGTGTTGTATTTTATCAAAAGCCTTTTCTGCATCTATTGATAAGATCATGTGGTTTTTGTTCTTTGTTTTGTTGATATGGTGTATTACGTTAACCGTTTTGCGTATGTTGAACCATCCTTGAGATTCTGGGATGAATCCCACTTGATCATGATGTATTATTTTTTAATATGTTGTTGTATTCGATTTGCCAGTATTTTGTTTAGTATTTTAGCATCTGTATTCATTAGAGATATTGGTCTGTAGTTTTCTTTCTTTGTGCCATCCTTGCCAGGTTTTGGTATGAGGGTTATGTTGGCCTCCTAAAATGTGTTTGGAAGTATTGCTTCTTCTTCAATTTTTTGGAAGACTTTGAGTAGAATAGGAACCAAGTCTTCTTTGAATGTTTGATAGAATTCACTAGTATAACCGTCTGGGCCTGGACTTTTATTTTTGGGGAGATTTTTAATAGTTTTTTCTATTTCCTCCCTGCTGATTGGTCTGTTTAGGCTTTCTGCTTCTTCATGACTCAGTCTAGGAAGGTTGTATTGTTCTAGGAATTTATCCATTTCTTCTAGATTGTTGTATTTGGTGGCATATAATTTTTCATAGTATTCTACAATAATTCTTTGTATATCTATGATGTCTGTGGTGATCTCTCCTCTTTCATTTTGGATTTTATTTATTTGAGTCCTGTGTCTTTTTTCCTTGGTGAGTCTTGCCAAGGGTTTGTCAATTTTGTTGATCTTTTCAAAGAACCAGCTCCTTGTTTTATTGATTTTTTCTATAGTTTTTCTGTTCTCTATTTCATTTATTTCTGCTCTGATTTTTATTATCTCCTTTCTTCGGCTGGTTTTGGGTTGTCTTTGTTCTTCTTTTTCTAGTTCCTTAAGGTGTGAAGTTAAGTGGTTTACTTCGGCTCTCTCTTGTTTGTTCATATAGGCCTGAAGTGATATGAACTTTCCTCTTATTACTGCTTTTGCTGCATCCCAGAGATTCTGATATGTCGTATTTTCATTTTCATTTGTCTGTATATATCTTTTGATTTCTGCGCTTATTTCTTCTTTGACCCATTCATTTTTTAGAAGTATGTTGTTTAGTTTCCACATTTTTGTGGGTTTTTCCCCCTCTTTTTTGCAGTTGAATTCTAGTTTCAAGGCTTTATGATCAGAAAATATGCTTGGTACAATTTCAATTTTTCTAAATTTGCTGATATTGTCTTTGTGGCCCAACATATGGTCAATTCTTGAGAATGTTCCATGTACACTAGAGAAAAATGTATACTCTGTCGCTTTGGGATGAAGTGTCCTGTAGTTGTCTATCATATCCAGGTGTTCTAGTATTTCGTTTAAGTCCCCTATATCTTTATTGATTCTCTGTTTGGATGACCGATCTAGAGCCGTCAGCGGTGTATTGAGGTCTCCAAGTATGATTGTATTTTTGTTAGTTTTTGTTTTAAGGTCAATAAGTAGCTGTCTTATATATTTTGGTGCTCCTTGGTTTGGTGCATATATATTAAGGATTGTTATGTCTTCTTGATTCAACTTCCCCTTAATCATTATGAAATGACCATTTTTGTCTCTGAGTACTTTTTCTGTCTTGTAGTCAGCATTATTAGATATGAGTATTGCTACACCTGCTTTTTTTTGGGTGTTCTTTGCTTGGAGTATTGTTTTCCAGCCTCTCACTTTGAATTTGTTTTTATCCTTGTTGCTTAGATGTGTTTCTTGTAGGCAGCATATAGTTGGATTTTCTTTTTTAATCCATTCTGCTACTCTGTCTTTTTATTGGTAAGTTTAATCCATTTACATTTAGTGTAATTATTGACACTTGTGGGTTCCCTACTGCCATTTTATAAATTGCTTTCTGTTAGTTTTGTATCTAGTTTGATTCTTCTCTTTTGTTTTTCTATCATTTGATTTTGTTTGTTTGTGTTCCATACTTCTTTCCTCTGTTGCTACCTTTTTTAAGTCAAGTGTTTTTGTGGTGGTTTTTTTAAGGGTGGTTACCATTAAGTAATGAAAAGGGTACCTACCATATTCATTGTAGTACCCTATCTTATGAGTATTTCTGCACTTCATCATCCTTTGCTACTGTTAATCTCCATCCTCTCCCCCCTTTTTTTCCTTTGTTGTCACAGTTTAAGTTTGGTTTTATTGTGTTCTTGGTGGAGCTGTTACTTGAGGTGTTGTTTTCTTTTGTTCTTTGAATCTGGTTGGAAAACCCCCCTTAGTATTTCCTGGAGTGGGGGCTTTCTGTTGATAAATTCTCTCATCTTTTCTGTATTTGTGAATGTTTTTATATCTCCTTCATACTTGAAGGATAGCTTTGATGGGTATAGTATTCTTGGCTGAAAGTTCCTCTCTTTCAGGGCTTTAAATATTGGGGTCCACTCTCTTCTAGCTTGTCGAGTTTCTGCTGAGAAATCTGATGATAATCTAATAGGCCTTCCTTTATATGTTGTACTCTTCTTTTCCCTGGCTGCCTTGAGAACTTTTTCTTTGTCATTGGTTTGTGTCATCTTTATTATGATGTGCCTTGGAGTGGGTTTGTTGGGGTTAAGAAAACTTGGTGTTCTGTTTGCTTCTTGAATTTGAGGCTTTAGTTCCTTCCACAGGCTTGGGAAGTTCTCGTCTATTATTTGTTTGAGTATATTCTCCATTCCATTTTCTTTCTCTTCTCCCTCTGATATACCTATTATTCTTATGTTATTCTTTCTGATGGAGTCAGACAATTCCTGTAGGGCTTTCTCATTTTTTATTATTTTTGAGTCTCTTTCTTCTTCTCTCTGTTGTGCTTCAAGTTGTTTGTCTTCTATTTCACTAATCCTATCTTCAATCTGGGCTGTTGTGTTAGCTAAGCTTGTTACCTCGTTTTTCAGCTCGTGAATTGAGTTTTTCATTTCTGTTTGATTTGTTTTTATAGTTTCAATTTCCTTGGTAATATATTCTTTGTGTTCATTGAGTTGTTTTCTGATCTCCCTATATTGCCTTTCTGTGTTTTCTTGTATATCTCTGAGTATTTTTAAGATTTCTATTTTAAATTCTCTGTCATTTAGCTCCAAGGCTTCCAATATGTTAAGTCTTTTCTCCATAGATTTTTCCACATCTATTTGTGTTACCTCTCTTTCTTTTGTATCCATAATATTCGATTTCCTCTTTCTTATCAGCATCTGAGGGTGGTCTTATTGATAGCACACAGGCGCACTTCCTTGCGGTTTGAAAGAACGTCCCTGTGGTAGATTCCTCCACACCCTCGTCTCTCAGATTCAAGTGATAACAGTCCTTTCGCTATCAGTTTGTGTGGAACTCCGGAATGCTCCGAGGATAAATTTTTCTGTTTCTAGTTGATAAATTTGTTGTGATTTAGGGGAGAGCTGTCAGACGTGCTGCTCACGGCGCTATTTCCGTGATGTCACCAATCTTGTCTGTGTTTTAATCTTTCTTCAAAGCCTCATTCAAGGCTTATCTCCTCCAGGAGGCCTTCTCCAACCTTTGTCAATATCATTATTTTTAGTTCATATCGTAAACAGAGTAATGTCTATCCCTATTTCTGGAAGCTGCAACTATGATAAGTTTAACAGCAAAGAAAAAGTATGGCTGCAGATGGAATTAATGTTGCTAATCATCTGACCTTAAAATAGAGAGGTTGTCTAGGATTATCTATGTAGTCCAAATGTAATTGCAAGAGCACTTAAAAGCAGAAGAGAGGTTCAATCAGAGAACAATGTGAGTATAGAAGGAAAACACAAAGAACCACATCATTGCTGGCTCTGAAGACAGGAAAAGGAACCATGAACTAAGTAATGTGGGTGGCCTCTAAAAGGCAAGGAAATTAGGCCCTGGACAGTTGGTTCAGTGGCAGAGTGTTGGCCCAGCATGTGGATGTCCCGAGCTCCATTCCTGGTCAGGGCACACAGGAGAAACAACCATCTGATTTTCCATCCCTCCCCCAGCCCTTTCTCTCTCTCTCTCTCTCCCTTTCCTGGCAGCCATGGCTTGATTGGTTTTAGCACATCAGTTCAGGCACTGAGGATGGCTCAGTGAAGCCTTCTTCTTAGGCACTAAAAATAGCTCAGTTGTGAGCATTGGTACCAGATGAGGTTTCCTAAGTGGATCTTGGTTGAGACTTATACAAAAGTCTGTTTCTCTATCTTCCCTCCTCTCACTTGGTAAAAAATAAAAAATAAAGAGTAGAAAACAAGGAAATGAGATTTCTACTGAAGTTTTCATAAAGGAATGCAGCCTTCTCAACACTTGGATTTTAACCCAGTGAGACACATATCAAACTTCTATATATAGAAATGTAAGGTGACAAATTGTGTTGTTTGAAGCCACTGCATTTGCAGTGATTTACTGGCTAGTCAGAGGAACCCAATACACTTGACCATTGTGAGTTCCTGCTGCATTGCTGATGGTCTTAACCACACCTTCATCAGGTCTTTAATGGTGTGGCCTTATATTTATTGAAAACCAGCTTTTAAGTCATTGGCTTTTCCCAAAATTAAAGTGTATATTCTTCTAAAGCAGGGAATATGCCACATATTTTGCTATCCACTGAGTTAAGTACATTGGACTGTACAAAAGGTGCTTCACAGTACTGACAGTGGTTGTTCCTTACACAGGTAAAGGAAACCATTCATTTCCTTTGAAGCAAAGCTTTTTTCTCCCTTCTCTCAGTATGTGGTTTGAAAGGTTAGTGTGTCACAAATCCTTCTCTGTAGTTACTACATTAAAAGAGTTGAAGACTGCTTTATCTAAGCTAATGGTTTCAGGTAGAAATATGATTATGCAACTTCCATTTCTCATAGCTGTATCAGAGACCACTTATTTTGCAAATCAACTTAAAATTAAAAATATTTGCTTACTTTCTAGTTAATAAAGCACAGGCTTTTGGATGTTTTGCCAAACTTAAACTGAAATTTGCCTCACTAAAGAAAGTGCAATTTTCCTGGTTGCCAGGTAGTTATTTATATTTTTAATGTGGAATACTGTCTTTGGGGGACATTTTGTAAATTTTATTCCATTTTTATTTACAGATTTCAAGAATTTTTGCATGGTTTTGAATTGAGAGAAAGAGAAAGTTGTTTAAACAAAATAATAATAATTAAATATAATCAGTAATTATTTATCAGGACCTAATTTAAGTTCATTTTACAATGTTGATTTCTCATGCAATTTAATCTGGAAGTACCATCCCGTTAACTATCTCATAATAATTTCAATGAAAGTCTGCAGGGACCTAGTATGACGCCATTATAATGAGAGAGTAGAATGAGAAAATGCCTAATTATTCAAGTCCAAAAAGAATCCATTATGATGCCAAATTGATGTCACTGTAATATAACAGAAAAACTATTACAGTATAAGTCTTTGGAGAACCTACATTGAGGAGCATGATCATAAAGGGATGCCAGTACATATTGCATTTACATGTACTGTAATACATATGTGAGAGTTATATTGTTATGAAAAAGTGAAATAAATAGCTTATATATCAATCCATGAACTACAGAAATGTCAAGTCAAAGGCTCACTCTAATGGTGTTTGCAAGCATCAGTGAAGAGTATAATGCTCAACAAAGAGTAGTATAGACCCACTTGGTAATAATGTTACCAAGCTCAATTACTTATTAATATGGCAGCTGAAAAGTTCTTCATGATCACATATCTCTGTTCAAAGGGACAATGTGGGAAGGACAACATCTTGTCTTTAACTATTAAAGAAATCATGTCAACACAGAGTCCATGAGTTGGTACCTCTGTCTGTTTTCCATACTTTTCTCCACCTGGTAGTTCTTTTTAACAATTCCTTAGGCTTAGATTATTTAAAAATTAATTTTTATAATCCAACTGAATATTTTATTTAAATGTTTTTAGGTAGGTTTGGATGGGAAGAAAGAATTGATAATCTAGAGTTGAAATCTTGGGCTTCAAAATGCCCATGAACTTCCTGAAATTGTAAGTACAATTTTCTGTGAAAATGCATATAGACATTTAGTAATAGTCTTTGTGGGGTCTTTTTAATTTTCATGGGATTCTCAAAGGGTCACTAATTCAGAAAATTTTAAACTACTGGTGTGTGTGAGCTCATCTGTTTCAGGAGGCAAGCAATAAAACTAATAGAGACCTAGAACAGTAAGTACTGCTATTAATTAACTGGAAACATCTAAAAAATAAGTAGAATTACAATAAAAAAGTAAATACTAAGATAAGAGAAGCTTGAAATAACAACATGCAATGGTTTGTGTTTTTTTTAACATATAATGTGTCAGGACTTTTATGAAACTATGGATTATGAGTTCCCTTGAAAATACTCCCTGATTTGCTGTAGAGATTCAAGATACAAGCCAGTTCATTGTTGGCCAAAAGGGACAAAGCCACACATTAGGGAAGCAGAGTTTGGTCAGTGATGAGTCAGAGTCCAGGTAAACAATAAGAATCAAAAGTTTATAAATATATCTGTTAAAGTAATACAAGTCCATGCAAACAGTCAGCACACAAGAAATCCTTAAATGAATAGCGGAGTAAGGTAAATGATCAAATGGTCACACAAAGAGGTAACAGGAACCCTGAGTGAATTGAAGGAGAAGTATGTCAAGCCAACAGAATAGCTGAACAACAATGACTGGAAAGAGGAACTACTATTGTTGAACATTGTCTAGGCACTCTACGTACATAATTGCTACTGTTCTCACATATTTTGTCAGCTTTTACATCCATTTTAGATAGAAGGAAATGGAGTCTTTTGTAGTCTTCTGAGACTGCCATAATAAAATGCTATAGACTGGAGATGGTATCTCATTGCAGTTTTGATTTGCATTTCTCTAATGACTGGAAGGCTTCAACAACAGAAACTTATTTCTTGCAGTCATGAAGGTTGAGAAGTTCAAATCAAGGTGCCAGCTTGGAGTCTCTTCTTGGTTTGCAGAAGCCTCTTTTTATTATGATTTGACAGAGCCTTTTACATGTGTACTTGCATCCATGTCAATGTGCAAGCCTGCACATGCGTGCATGAGCATACACACATCACTTTTTTTTTTTATAAAGCCACTAGCTTTGGTCACTTACTCTAGTAGTCAAGACCCAGTCAAAGTGTTTGTTGAGGCCAAAGAAAATGGTAATTGTTTCAAGATGTTATAAATATCTTCTATAAATACATGACTAGTTGCAAAAAGGAGCTGTGACTCAGTATGTATTTTTGTTCGAGATCCGAGCAAAATTTTGAAATACGAATCATGATTCAGGAAGCTGCTGCTAGTTGGTTCGTTGGCTCATGGGTCCAGTTTTGGCAGCACAACACCAGTATCTCGTTCTTTCTCATGTGTTACCCACAGAATCAAGTTGAATCTTATGTGCTGTACTCATTCTTGCATCATTTTTTCATTTTTTACTAAGTTTTTTTTGTGTGCTATCATGGGGTCAAAGAAAGTGAGTGTAAAGGACAGTGCTGACAAGAAGAAGAGAATGATGTGGATAGAAGTAAAATAAGAAATAATAGAACATGAGCATGGTGTATGAGTGATTGAACTGGCAAGGCTGTATGACAGCAATACATCTACAATTTGTACAATCCTTAAATAAAAGGATGTCATCAAAAGTGCAAATCCAGTAAAAGGAACTACAATTCTGTCCCAATTATGGACAAATATCCATGAAGAAATGGAGAAGCTTCTGCTGGTGTAGGTGAAAGAGAAAGAGCTGGCAGGAGATACAGTGATGGAGACTGTAATATGGGAAAAGGCACATATTATTTATGGCGACTTGAAGAAGAAAGAACCATCAACCTCAAAAGAGGCAGCAGAAGACACGTTTAAGGCAAGTCACGTCTGGTTTGAAAATTTCAAGAAGAGATCTGGCATCCACTCGGTGGTGAGGCATGGTGAAACTGCGAGTGCTGACATTAAGGCATTACACTTTTTGCTGCACTTATTGCAAAGGAAACCTACATCCCCCAACAAGTGTTCAACTGTGACAAAACAGGATTGTTTTGGGAAAAAATGCCCTGGAGGACTTTCATCACCGCAGAGAAGAAGAAGCTGCCAGGCCATAAACACATGAAGGACCATCTGACCCTTGTATTGTGTGCAAATGCTAGTGGTGACTGTAAAGTAAAGCGTATCATTCTGAAAATCCTCGAGCCTTTAAGACTCACAAGAGTCTTAGCCTGACCTGTGGTGGCGCAGTGGATGGAGTGTCAACCTGGAAATGCTGAGGTCGCCAGTTCGAAAAACCCTGGGCTTGCCTGGTCAAGGCACATATGGGAGTTGATGCTTCCAGCTCCTCCCCCCTTCTCTCTCTCTGTCTCTCCTCTCTCTCTCTCTCTCAGCCTCTCCCTCTCCTCTCTAAAATGAATAAAAAAAAAGATTCTTAAAGAAAAACTCTTTATGTGGAGCACCAATGCTAGGTCATGGGTTATGCAGCAGTTTTCTTATTGAATGGGTAAATCTCGTCTTTGGTCCTGCAGTGAAGAAATATCTTCAATAAAATAAACTCCCAATGAAAGCGTTACAAATATTGATTGACTTAGACCTATGCAACTTACAACCATTCAACTTTACAACGACAATCACTAGCCATGACTGCTCCACGTCTGGCAGCGCAAGCGTTTCCCAGCTGGGCGTACGACAGTGTGGACCAGTTTCTGGCAGCACTACCATCTCTGCATGCACCATTTCAACTGTTATCCTAGACTTGGTACAGCAATTTGTGTTTTGTGTCTTGGATATTTTTCATCAAACCCCTCCCAAGATGTCTACCAAGAGGAAATTGTCTTTGCAAATATTAAACCTGACAAATGTAAAAATAAGAAACAAAATGGTGTAAAGATGATACAAATGGCATAAAATAAACAAAGGAAATTATGATATATAACAATAATGAAAGAAAATTATAATAAAATATGACTTAAAGATTTTTATAACATCATTTCACAGTACTGTATATATAGCTTACTCAACGTACGACCAAATCATGTTACGTCTGGTCTGTCAGAACCAATCGTGGTCGTAAGTCGAGCACTAGCTGTACTAATCCTTGAAAATGCTCCAGCCCATTCACTTAGTATTGAAGATGACATTCTCGATGAGTTCAAATTTGTGAACGTCCTCTACCTCCCACACAACACGACTTCAATCTTGCAACCTATAGATCAGCAGGTCATTTCCAACTTTTAAAAGCTTTACACAAAGCACTTGTTTCGCCACTGCTTTGAGGTGACTGAGAATACAAATCTAACCCTTCGAGAGTTTTGGAAAGATCACTAAAACATCATGATATGTTTATGCATTATTGACTTGGCATGGCAAGAGGTTATAAAAAGAACATTGAACTCGGCATGGAAAAAGTTATGGACTGGTGTTGTTGCAGACAAGGGCTTTGAAGGATTCGAACCAGAGACAGAGACTGAGGTAGAAACTTTGGAGGAGGTTGCGTCCCTCAGAAAGTCAGTGGGTTTGGAAGTAGATGAGGGTGATGTAAATGAGCTCATTGAGTTGAACATGAGGAGGAACTCTCAACTGAGGAGTTGAAGGAGCTACAGATGATGCAACATCAGAGCTTCTGCAAGAGATGAGTAGTGAAGAGGAGGTAGAGTCAGAGAAAGTGATTTCTACAAGTGAAATTAAAGACAGCTGGCAATGTGGGAGAAGCTTTTAAGTTTCATTGAAAAAAAAAATCCAGAAAAAGTTTCAACTGGTCGTGCTTCAGCACTTTTTAATGATACCTGTTTGTCATATTTCTGTAACATATTAAAAGGCAGGGAAAAGCAAACCTCTTTGGATAGATTTTTATTCAAAAGTCCTGAAAGTGAAAATGCTGAAAGTGCAACCAAAAAGGCAAAAACAGGTGATGATTAAATGAAAAATATGTAATATTAAGCTTAGGTTAAGTTTAAAGTTAAGAAAGTGCATTTTTTTACAATTAAGTTTTTGTGGTTTCATTTTAAGTAAAGAAAGTGCAGTTTTAGTTTTGTTTAAAGTAAAGAAAATGCAGTTTTAGTTTACATTTAGTGTTAAGAAAGTGCAGTTTTAGTTTACGGGTCTACAGTACCTGCATCCCTTCCCTCCTCCTCCGCCATTCACCTCCGTTAGCCGCACTCGTCTGTCTCCAAGGTAAGAATACAGTACTAAATAACACTTTTCTTTTATTTCATATATTTTGTTATGCATTGATAAAGTATACATGTGTGTTTATTAATTAAAACCATGTATTTTTCCATAATGTAGGATGGTTCGGAGATGTTTCACAGGGCTGGAACGGATTAAATCTATTTCAGTTATTTTAAATGGGAGAAATTTGTTTGATATACAAGTTGACTGACTTACGAGCTCAGTTACAGAATGAATTAAACTCGTATCTCAAGGTGCCACTTTATTTCTTTCTAAGAGAAGACAAATATTGTTAAAAGAGGTGCATATGAATGCAAAGTTGAGAAGGATCAGTCTTTGGTGGTTTTCTACCCTATCAAGGAGGAACTATGCTTCCTGGAATTCCCTTCTCTGTTTGGTTCTAAGTTAGTATTGACCTCTACAGGAAAGTTTCATGAGATTTGGAAGGTAGAAATAAAGCACCAAGTATGCTTTCATAGTTGGTGTAGGCATAGGGGTCTAGGCACCATAGCAGCTCACGCGTGTCATGGCTGGTTTGCTTATTTCAGCTGATTAGGTTAGAGCAGCAGAGAAGCATGCAGCTGCTCCAGCTTCTAGCAGCTCTTCGCCAGCTTTTCTGAGTTCTGAACTAGGCACACATGCATGGAAAGATTTGCCAGTTCCTTCTGCAGGCCACCTTCATCGATAAAGTCAAAAGCAATGATAAACAAACTCAGGTCCCAGTGTGTTCTGTTGGGTTTCAGTTAGTCCTTGTGAGCAACTCTAGGCTTGCCCTAGGTACAGAGGCATTAACCTTCCATTGGCTTCAACATCAGCTCTCGCATTTGCACACACGATCCAGCACATACAGTAAATCATTTATTCCATTTCACTCAGAGAAGTTCTGACTTCTTAATCAAATTCTAACTGATTCAATGTTTGCGTCGCAATCTCTCAACAGCTAAATTCTGCTAGGTTTCACCTCATCTATGTTTGTGCCACTTACAATTTGAGGAATGCCTTGACAGAAAACTCTGCTTGAATTGTCAGGTTTACTTTTCTCCTCTTTTCTTTGGGATCTTTGCCAGTCATTTATTGGTTGCACTGGGAACTGTGAGCTCCATTTTTTCCCTCTTTAAGTCTTATGAGATTGTCGATAAGCTCTGTATAGTCCTCCAACTCTTAACGACCAGTTTTCCACAACATCTTAGTTTACCAATCTCTCTATTCATGCCCTTCTGAGTCAGTATATTCTTAGAGAGGAACTAAAGGTAAAATGGTTATCATACACAGGGCAAAGTTTTCATTTTCTCTTGAATCTTGATTATTTAATTCTGTATTCCTTGATACTCTCTGATACCTCTAAATGGGGGAGATTTATTTTGTTTTAGATTATTAAATTGTTCTCTTTCTCCTTTTCTTTCAAGTCAGTGGTAATGAACCTGGTCCCTACTTCCCACTAGTGGGCGTTCCAGCTTTCATGGTGGAAATAAAAATATTTTATTTATACTTTTAAAGTATAAATAAAAAGATAGATTTAACTATAGTAAGTTGTTTTATAAAGATTTATTCTGCCAAACTTAGCGAAAATCCAACATACAGTACTTGGTAAGTAATTATTATTATATGCTTTAACTTGCTGTAACTCTGCTTTATAAATTTGATTAAGTCAAGTTACTTCCCTGCTTTATAAATCATCATTACTGTGGAACCAGTGGGCGGTTAGAAAATTTTACTACTAACAGAGATACAAAAGTGGGCGGTAGGTATAAAAAGGTAGACTACCCTGTTTCAAGTAGTTAGATATAGCCTCCCCCAAATGCAATGGACTTTTAAAACAGAATATTTTACTTTCTGATTTTGCACAAACATTTATCTTAACAAAGTTTACAACGTTTCTCCCACCACTGCAGGCAGACAGTAGCTCCATTATGAGGTTTCTAGAATACTTTGCACATGGTCTTTTGGCACTTGTTCAATATTTTATCATCTATTAACATTTCTATAGCCTCTATCCTGACCCTATGCACAGTGCTAGCTCATAGGGTGACTCAGTGTTTAGTGATTGAATGGGTAAATTATATATGCAAGTGTTCAATAAATAGTTTTTAACTGGCTTTGGAAGTTGAAATTTGTCTTTTGTTTTTGATATTTAAATTGATATATTTGTTTTAAAAGTTCATTATTATTTGGGGGAGGCCATATCTAAATCTGCTTACTTTTTATGTATCTGTTTCATACCTGTTAACTCCCTGATTTCTTACAGTTTTGCAACGAATCAACACTTTTATTCTAAAGGAATAAATAGTAGAACTTGCAGAGGGAAATATTTGTTTATGCTGAATTGTTTTTTTTTTAAGATAAAAAGGATAGCAATCAATTTTGGGAGTTGCATGAGCACCAAATAACTGTAGGTATCATCCGATCACTCCGTCTGTACGATGTCATGCTCCACCTTCTGACTTTTTAAGACTGTCTCTCCAGAGGGAAAAATAGCAAAATAGAGTAATCCATTCATGTTAACTGCGAGGGTGAACAATTTAATTAATTATCTGGAATTTTTGTCTAACCAATACAAAGCATTTGGGTATGTAGAAACATCTAGATTACTTACTGCCTTTTTCACTTTGAATCCTGAGGTTTTGTTGTCATGTAAGACACAGTCTATTGCTCACAGAAATGGAATCTTGGCATAAACATTCATATAAGGTGTTTCCTCAAAGAGTTATGATTTATATTGCTTTCCTTTTGTTCTGACTGAATTTCAGTTCATGCATGTTTTCAGCATTGGCTAAACTTTAGCAAAATAAAGCCATATTATGCACCAACACTAGCAACTTTTTAAATATATTATCAGGACAGAAATTTAGTTTCTTAAGAAACTTGTAGTAAAGCAGACAATTTTATCAGTTCATGTGTCACATATTGAGCTTGCCAGAATTATAAAAAAGAAACAACACAATAGGAACACAACATTTACTACAAAGAAGAGGTCATCCAGTGGGTACAAAATGGTTACACTTCAAACAAAAGCTTCTACAGGACTCCCAAGTACACAGCAAAATGAGATAATGTACTCTGGGGAAATTATACCCCCAGTCATCAATTAATCAAGTGAAGCCAGAGACTTTCACAAGTTGTTAAACTAGCATGCTGTTTGTATTTAACACATGTAAATTTTGAAGAACAACAACGTTTCCAATTTAGTTTTTAGTCCTTAGAACCAATTACATAACCTATAATAGCTTTAATTTACAAATTTGTAACCCTTCTTGGATTAAACTACAGATCAGGTACTTACAGTAAGGCTGACTGACTTTGTCATTGGGGCAGTAGTAATAACTGTACATAATAAAGTCCACTCATTCAAATGTCCAGGTGTATAAATTCATCCTGAATCATTTGAAAAATTATCTTATAATTTACACTATGTGTACAATATACATTTTTAGATTAATTTCATAATTTTACTTGTTTAAATGTTCTTTGTTTCCTGTGATTATATACACAAGTAATTAAAAATTGAAAGCATACAATTTTGTTACACAAACCATTAATTTTTAATCATTTTATATATGTGGTTCTGATATTATGGGGTTACGCATGCTGTACCAGTTGCCAGTACATTGGAAGAAGTAGCCACTTTTAATTATTATTTACATGGCAATTTCAGCTCTGTTTTTATTTTCATTACATTCACAATTACCCTTTTGTATTATTTCCATATCACTGAATAAAAATGGCTATTCTTATTTGATCTGTTCTACTAAAAGTAACTCTAATGTTATTTAACAACTTTCTTTCTTTGTTGTTGTTGTTTTTTTGTTTTGTTTTATTTTTTTACAGAGACAGAGAGAGTCAGAGAGAGGGATAGATAGGGACAGACAGACAGGAACAGAGAGAGATGAGAAGCATTAATCATCAGTTTTTTGTTGCAACACCTTAGTTGTTCATTGATTGCTTTCTCATATATAACTTGACATGGGGCTACAGCATACTGAGTAACCCCTTGCTCAAGCCAGCGACCTTGGGTTCAAGCTGGTGAGCTTTGCTCAAACCAGATGAGCTTGCCCTCAAGCTGACGACCTTGGGGTCTCAAACCTGGGCCCTCCGCATCCCAGTCTGACACTCTAACCACTGCACCACCACCTGGTCAGGCTACAATTTTCTTTTTTAAGTTAAAAATAATGTTATTCTTAATGAATGGGAAGTTCTGAAGTCTTGTTTAAATTAAAGTCACATAAAGCAGTTAATATGGTATTACATTATTTATCTTTGGTCACCTTTCCTTTAATTACATTTTGCCATAGTCTCCGCCTTAGAAATTTCACTGGAAATCCTCACTGAACTCTAGTTTTATGAAATAAATGAGAATAAGGAAAAGACAAGCGCAATAAGTTGTTTGCCTCCTTTATTTTTCTGCAAGTTCATACTGTTGAAATAATTCATGCAATTTAATGTTAATCATTACCTAAAGCATATTTTTATGTCAGGTTATTACTGATTATTATTTATATAACACAGTTTACTGGATTCAAACAGAAGTGAAAGGCACTATAGATTGAATACGTAATTATATTTTGGTTAGAATAAATGATGAATTATTTTACATGTGTAATTGTCATACACAAGAGTAATAATTAGATGTGTGTTAGTACTCCAGAGGTGAAAGCTTCCTGTAAACTCGTTAGATTTAGATTAAGATTTAGAAGGGCAAATAGGTTAGGTATAGGTACTTTCTTTGTAGAAAAAGTTGGAATCTTAACAGCTCCAATTTCATAAGGACTAATAAACAACAACTTTTAAAATTTTTATTTAGGAGATTAAATTTACTGGAGTAATATTGATCAATAACTGTACATAGGTTTCAAGTAAACATATCTATAACATTTGAACTGTTGATTACATTGTGTGCCTATAACCCAAAGTCAGATCATTTTCCATCACCATATATTAGTCTTTTTTTCCTCCCCTTCCCTCAACCCTCTCCTTCTGGGAACCACTTTACTTTTATCTATGTCCATGAGTCTCAGTTTTATATCCCACCTATGTGTGAAATACAATTCTTAGCTTTTTCTGATTTACTTATTTTACTCAGTTTAATGGTCTCAAGGTCCATTCAAAAATTTATTCCCAGAACAATCAAATAAAGAGAAAAATCACAGCAGTCAATACAGCTATTTAGTATTTAAAAAAATTAAAAATGCATCCAATATTATTTTTTCTTTTTAACTGATATTTGGGATTGTAGAATCATGGCCTTGGTCACATAATTCAGAGATTTCTACTGTCAAGAATAATACTTTACACAGATACATACACACTTACACACACATACACAAACATCCATCAGATCATTGGGATAATGTGCTCAAAACTTGGTATGTCAAATAATGGCCATCTCTCCAATTTTTACTTTTTTCCTTCCAGATCTAAAGCTGATATATTGTGTTGCCATAGTAGAATGATTATCATGGTCCAGCCCACAGGCATCTTTGTTATACTAGTGGTTAGCAAAATACTTCATGATCTTTATGCTCAAATGATGCTTGACAGTTCAGGTTTCACTATCATCCCAAGATGCAACTTCTTCCTACTTTTTACATGACCTTGGATGATAAAGGACATAAAAGGGAGTCTAACAACTTTTTGTATCTAAAATAAAAATGACATCTTTAAAAAATTATCTTATCTCTTTCTGTAGAAAATAGAATCATTATCCTCCCTTCTCCTCCTTCAGCTCCAGCCATTTTCTGCCCTCCATATATGAGGCCACCCATGACATGTAAAATTTAGTGCAGGTAAACTCAGCTCACTTAAGGAATGGCCACACAAAAGAAAAGAAGAGAAAGGAAAACAAATTGAACAAACCCACCCATTGTTGGTGTATCAAAAGTAAAACAACCAGAAGAAAGAACATCAGCCAGAACACATTTTCACATAAACGAAAGAGAGAAGTGAGAACTGCCAGGGGGCAGAGGGCAGAGGAAGAAGTAAGGCAAGTTGGACTTCTAAGGAACAATCCACCCAGGGAAATAGGGATATTAAAGCAAACTCTTAGATAAACAAAGGAAATGAAAATTTACTTCTAAATTAATTTAAATTAATTTAATTTGAAAGCAAGCATGGTCAAGGAGATAGAGCACTTCTGTAATAGTCAGGCGTCTTGAATTTTCAGCTCCGCTTCCAACTCTAGTAAATTGCCTTGCCTCTTAGTCCTTCACAGAGATAATGACAATGCCCTTTGCTTTGTCCCAAGAATGTTTTTCGGATATGAATTAATGCCCTTAAGGTGTTTACAGCTCTTCAGAGACAAGTTCTAAATTTAAATATTTTATCCATCTGTAATTAGACATCCACTTTGCACATATTTTGGAATTGTTATTATGTACACAGTATAGAGTTAAGTGTTATAAAGTTATCAGAATAAATAAATTTAAACTCCTGTATTCGTGAAGCTAACTTTTTGAGTAGCACGGCCACTCACAAATATAAATAACTGTTTTGTAGGCAATATGGGACACATACAATAAGAGGAATAAAAATAGTATTCTCGGGGGGGGCAAAGTAGTACTCATTTCTTGTCACGGAGAAACAGGGTAGACTATACAAAGAAAGAGAACTTTAAGTGAACGTTGAAGGGTATCTAGGATTTCAAAAATCCATTACGTCTAAAGGGCCTTTCCAAAGGAGAAAAAAGCATAAGCAGAAAAGTAGTGTCTGATTTGTGGAATGACAAGTAGTCTATCTACTTTAGCTATCATATAAGGTACATGAAGGGAAGTAAGTTGGGGATACAGTTAGAAAATATAGGTAAGGATAAGACTATAAGAACGTTCGTATTTGGTTTAAGACTTTGTACTTCAGCCATGGCCGGTTGGCTCAGTGGTAGAGCGTCAGCCTAGCGTGCGGAGGACCCGGGTTCGATTCCCGGCCAGGACACACAGGAGAAGCGCCCATTTGCTTCTCCACCCCTCCGCCACGCTTTCCTCTCTGTCTCTCTCTTCCCCTCCGGCAGCCAAGGCTCCATTGGAGCAAAGATGGCCCGGGCGCTGGCTCTGGTTGCAATATGGTGACGCCCAGGATGGGCAGAGCATCGCCCCCTGGTGGGCAGAGCGTCGCCTCATGGTGGGCGTGCCTGGTGGATCCCGGTCGGGCGCATGCGGGAGTCTGTCTGACTGTCACTCCCTGTTTCCAGCTTCAGAAAAATGAAAAAAAAAAAAAAAAAGAATTTGTACTTCATTCTTTTGGTAAGGAAAAGCCACATAAGACATCCCATGACATTGAACAAAATGGCTGAAACTTTTCTTTTGTAACACTAAGCAGATTGCAGTGGGGACACATTGAAGGTTAAGTGACTAAAATATTAAGTTTAGGTGTGAGGCATTAGAGAGTTAAGTATGAATAATGGCCATGAAAATGAAAATAATACAGGAGAAAAGAGAATGGGGGAGATAGAGGTAGAGATAGTGACAGAACTAAAACTAAAGTTAAAGCTAGAGAGAGAGCTAAAGCTACAGCCACAGCTAGAGTTGGAGATTAAAAAAATGTTAGAGATTAAATTAAGAATTCTGACTAACTAGTGTGCTCTGAGGTTGAGTGGGGCTTTTCAGGGTAACTCTTGAACTTATGAACCTAAAGGATTTGCAAAATTTATATAAGTATATAGAGAAATTCTAAAGATAATAATAATAAGCTAACTTTTGGATATTTTGAGTTTCAGACATTAACATTTATCTAGGTGAAAACATTCAAATGTTTAGTCAGCATTTGAAACTGCGGTTTTGAGATCTCAAGAGGGAAGTTGTTACTAAAGATGTAGATTAGGAAAAGTTATTTGAACAGAGATAATATTTAAAATCATACATATGAATGAAATCATTAGAGTGGAACATATTAAAAAAATGGAAGAGAACAAAAGATAGAATCTTAGGTAATACTTATAATACAGGAAACAGGAAACAAAAAGACAGAGGCAAATGGCCAAAACAGTAGGACAATTCAAAAGGCTGAGCAATCTGTCTGCCAACAGAGCAGATGCATTTCAATAAAGAGGGGTTAGTGTAATGTACTGTATTAAATGTTACAGGGAGGTCAGGCAGAGTAAGGACTAAGAAAATACAGAAATTTAGCCATTAGGAGGACATTAGTGACCTTTAAACACCAGTTTCAATGAAGTGTGGGGGAGAAACAGCTTGACTTTAAGTCATTTGAAATGTAAGTGATGATGAATAGAAGTAATTATAATTTTATTTTTGAGGTTACTGGTACAAGGAAGGCTAGGTATATTCCATATGCTTCCGTGAATAACATTTTACAGGAAAAGTCTTTGTTAGTTTCATTATTTTTGTTTGTCTTCCTTTTGGTTACTCCTAGACTAAAGTATATAAAGCACATAGGGAAATACTAAAGATGTGAGAGAGAAGAGCTAACGGATGAAATAATAATACCAAAATAAAACAGAAGGAGAGGAGAGAGGGGTTAATCTTGGAAAGAAAGGACATATTTTTATCATGGACAAGACCAAAAGAAAAAAGATGATGAGGGAAAATCCAGAGAAGCTTTGACTGAGGGGGTAAACAAGAGGGGTATTTATGCATGGTGGCCTTTTTCTCTTGATAAAGTAAGAAAGTAAGTTATTTTCTGATTGAAGAAGTAGAATTGTGGTAGCAGGCTTAATGAGATTGGAAATAATTTGGAAGAACTGTTGTAGAGGTTACAGAATGGTATCAAGAAAAGATAAATAAAAGAATTGCTAAGCAGCAGCCAAGGACCAAATGAAGGTAAACCTAATCAGTGCAGTTTTTTACTTTCTTCAACAATGCTTAGTAGCCTGTATAAAAGTCTAGAGAAAACAGACATTGGGGATTTTCCAGAGTTTAGAATCGTGTGCAGCAAATATGCATAAAACCAAGGGAGCTAAGAATTCTGAAGTGATATGAAAATATTATTTAAATGTTTGACCATTTCTTCTAGAACAGAGGTCGGGAACCTATGGCTTGTGAGCCAGATGTGGCTCTTTTGATGGCTGCATCTGGCTCGCAGACAAATCTTTAATAAAAAAAATAATAACGTTAAAATATAAAACATTCTCATGTATTACAATCCATTCATTTCCTACTGCTCATGTTCATGGCTGGAGCCAATCACAGCTGTCCTCTGGGACAACACCAGATTTCTATTGAATAATGCGTAACGTACATGGGTCGTTGTATGGCTCTCACGAAATTACATTTTAAAATATGTGGCATTCATGGCGCTCTCAGCCAAAAAGGTTCCCAACCCCTGTTCTAGAATATGTAAGAAAACAAATAAAACCAGAAGTGATGTGTTATCGGAGAAAATGGAAAGGATTTAAAGGATGTTCAGTCATGATGATGGTGAAGTATCAGTGTAGTAAATATAGAGAAGGCAAATCTAAGGAGCTCATAATATAGAAAGCAAAATTTCAGAGATCAGTACTTAGAAGTCACCAAATTCTAACCCATGACTATTAATGGGCTTCTACTGTATTGATAAATGGCTGACATGGCATGATTTAGATATGTATTAATATTATTATTATCACCTGTTAAAATACAGAATTGTTAAGTCATCAGTTCAAAGTTATACCTAATGCTGTTATAAATCTGAAAATCATGCTCAGAAAAGTAATAGGATGGGCACACAAAGAAATCACTCATGGAAGCCTACAATGTAATTAAGCACTGAGCTAAGCTCTATATATTACTTCACTTATTTTTTCTTATAGTCCTGTCAGGTTGTTATTTCATGGTCTCTCAACCCCTTCTTTTTTTTTCCAGGTGATTTTTGAAGTAATAACTTTAAAACATCAAGGCTACCTCCTTACTTATGAAATGAATATGTTAGCAAGCACATTATTGTATTAAGTTGCCTCAACTTTTAAACATACAGGTACATAGTTGGGGGCATATTTACTGTATAGAAAAGAAACTAAAACTTGGGGAGAAGTCATTTTGCTTAGAGCTCCCTGACAAAACTCTGTTTCTTTGTCAGCCCAGATGTCCAAAAACATTTATTTTATATGTAAATTTTATTGTACATATCTAAGTGTCTTTTTAAAAATGTGATGTGTGTGTGTGTGTGTGTGTGTATATATATATATATATATACACACACACATATATATATATATATATATATATATATATAGAGAGAGAGAGAGAGAGAGAGAGAGAGAGAGTAAATGAAGTTTAGTAACTTGAGCAAAGTACTATAGATATTGAGTGTACAATGAGATTTGAGGCTAGGTTGGAATTTGTGTCATTCCCTAGCCTCTAGGTAATTTCTTCTTGAATAATTTACCTTGGCTTAAACTGGATTTAAATAGGCTGATGAGTCCACCATGGTTTCTGTCCTCAATGTAGCTGGTTTATATAGTAGTTATAGAATCCATGGTCAGTATAGCATTTCCTTGCCTTACTATGAGATATTTAATGACCTATTGTAACTGTAAATATGAGCTTTACCATGCTTTCAGGGCCATTGAGATGGATAATTGTGAATTGAACCTGGCAAATATCTGATTCTCCAAAGAATCACTTTGAACTTTGAAAGTACATTTAGATTTAGGCTTCGCGAGATGCTCATTTTAATTCTTTATTGCTGCCAATTTGAATTTAGTCTGCGTCTATTTGGCCTCAAAGACAAGAGGAAACTGAAAATGTTTCCAAACATAATTTTTTATAAACTGAGTAACTCAGTTCCTCAACATGTTACCATGGCAGAAAAAAACAAGTATTTTTGGAGTTTAAGCTGATCTTGCACTGAGAAGATAGGTCATGTTAATTTATTTAATAAAGGGATAGAATAAAAACATCCTAAACCTAAAATATTTTTAATATTTTTATTTATTTATTTTTAGAGACAGGAGAGAGAGGGAGAGAGAGAAAGGGAGAGAAGAGAAGCAGGAAGCATCAACCCATAGTAGTTGCTTCTCATATGTGCCTTGACCGAGCAAGCCCAGGGTTTCAAACTCGCGACCTCAGCATTCCAAGTTGACATTTTATCCACGGTATCACCACAGGTCAGGCTAAACCTAAAATCTCTAATTGGCATATGAACTGCCACAATTTTAACTTCATGAAACTACATTAATTTTCACAGACTCTTGACATGGTTTTAATTTCAAGTCAGATTTTAAAGCAATTAATATGAATTTATATATATATATCAAATCACAAATAAAATGGTTCAATTTTAGCTTTGTTCTTTTTATCAGAAGGTGTATGTAATACTAAGCATACTCTAGCTCAGGCTATTGGAGCAACGTCTCTGACTCAATTAATTGGTCAATTCAGTCACTCAGTCATTAGAGTCAAACTATTAGTTTAATAATATTTCCTTTCCCCACTTAACTGACTGGTTATTTTACTGAAGTCACTAAAACAATTGGTATTTTAACTTTGGGAAGACAAACCTGTAATGATTATGTAGGTAAAGTAAGAAAATTACCCTGATATTTATGTAAAAAGATTATATATTAAAAGCAGCCAGATAAATGCTAAAACTAATCCTTAAGATGGATCAGTATAAGAATGGCCTTTGTTTCAGTTCATTCTGTTTGAATTCATTGCCACCTTTAACTTTTATAAGTTTACATTTTTTTAAACCATGCATTTGGCAGCCACTAAAGATGAAATATTTTATGAGCATTTACACAATCATAAATTATGGACATTAAGCATGTGTAATGGTGCCAAATTACAGAAAGGCAAAGAACATCAAAATTTGCATATTTATCTGAAGTTTCTGCACCAATAGTAGAAGGTTAAGTTATTAGATAAGTTATTTGTACACATGAAAGATTTATCTTAAACTTAGGAATGAACCAATGCATTTATTGATTCCAGTGACTGTTCCATTCATTTAATGCCTCTTAGATGGCCTGTATTTCTGGTTGCAGAGTCATCATATGCCATTAAGCATTATGGAAAGTGTTAGTATGCTCTGATTCAACAACATTAAAAATGCTAAATACAAGGACAAGTAGAAAGATGAATTAATTAAAAAAAACATTCTCTAATAAATTTAATACTCCAATTTTAGTTAACTTAAAGCAAATGATGAAGAAAACTTAGATTTGTGTACACTTATAGTGGATTCCAGTCTGAGAAAAATGTAGTGATTCTTTTCAGATTTGGCCAGTCTTAACAATTTCTTGAATACGGAGATGCTGAAATAACCATATTCTCTATCCATAATGCAAGATACATGAGTTGTGGCTCAGCTACCACTCTGAGCTTTCATTCCTTTCTGTCTTTGTCATGGTCATGTATTCTGCAACTCAAATTGTCTTTGAACTAGAACTGAACTTGTGAGCCTTACAGGGTGGTATTTGAAGGCCTCCATATTGTTTTTTATTTTGTCTTTTTTGGTGTTTATTCTTTCTAGAATTAAACTATGCCATATATAGCCAATTTTAATTTAATAAAACTGCATTGGTTTTTAATTAAAATTAAAATGAAATAAATTAAATAAAACTTAAAATTTTATTTCTCCATTTTACTAGCAAGATTGCTATCATTAAAAATGTTCTACTGGAAAATGTTGCTGTGGAATTTTTTCTTCTATATATAATTTCTCAGAACTCATATTTTTCAATAAGATGGAAACAATGTGTTAACATATTACTCTTACCCACGTACCTTTTCATAATCATAAAAGAGATATTGGAATGACAAATGGTCTTCATAATCCAAAGAGATTTGAATATTGAATATTGGAAAGTCAGATTCCACGAAAAGTAGGTGATGAGATTATATGAGGAAAGAGATTTGTTCTAGCACCATTTAAATCATATCATACACAAGGTTGCCTTGTAGTCACTGATATGTGGAACTCTTTGCTTCTTTATTCATTCTTTCTTTTTGTTCATTCCATTTTTTTTCATTTACTGTGTGGTTATTCCCTTCTATGTACTGGGGATACATTTATAATAAAAACAGATAAGCTTTCATCAGTGGTGGGTTTCAAATAATTTGACAACTGGTTCTCTGCCCTAATGACCATTTTAAGTATAAATAATATATTGAAAGGTAGTTTATTATTTCATGCATTTAATACTTAAATAAAAACAATAAAAGAGATGTAAAAAATCAAACTGCTATAAGAAATGTTTTAAAATATTATTAAAAATATTAAATAATACCTGACAAAAAACAATAAAACTGTTATTTAAAATATTTCCATATTGCTTCTTGATTGGTGTCCTCACTTGCAATTTTTTTACCTGTGGACAGAATGAACATTACTACGGGCATTTAGAAAACCATGTTGCACAAATGAATGTTAAAAAAGAGTAAGGAATGCCTGACCAAGTCATGGCACTGTAGATAGAGTGTCAAACTGGGACACAGAGGACCCAAGTTTGAAACCCCAAGGTTGCCGGCTTGAGCGCAGGCTCACCAGGGGTGGTTGGCTTGAGTGTGAGACCATAGACAGGATCATGTGGTCCCTGGCTTGAGCTCAAGGTCACTGGCTTGAGCAAGAGTTCACTCTGTCTGCTGTAGCTCCCCAGTCAAGGCACATATGAGAAAGCAATCAATAAACAACTAAGCTGCCACAACAAATAATTAATGTTTCTCATCTCTCATCCTGTCTGTCTATCCCTATATGTTCCTCTTGCTGTCTCTCTCTCAGTCTCTGTCACAAAAAAGAAAAAAAAAAGAGTAAGGAATGTCAATTTATAATTTCCACATTGGGTGTCTGCCCAGGCATTCACCTTAGAGGGAACCCTGATTACTAGTGCCATTTTAACAACCAGTTCACCGAACTCAACAGGAAATTAGGTATCAGTTCTAACAAACTGGTGAGAACCTGCTGAATTCCACCACTGGTCTTTATCCTCAATGAGTTTATAGTCTAGTAAGGGAAAGCAACAATTAAAGGAACAATTATAGTATTATATGGCAAGTACTATTAGACAATAAAAGGGAGCACATGAAAATACAGCCAGCAAGAGCAGCAGAGGGGACAGGAGACAATCAAGGAAGGACTTCTGTTGTTGTGGTTGTTGTTGTGTTTTTGAAAGTGGATTCCAACTGCAAAATTAGTAATATGAATGGGAGAGAAATGTGTTTCAGACAAAGTATATACAAAGGATTAGAGACAAAAAAACACATAATACACCTAATTGTGGCTAAGTTTGTGCTGAGAAAGCACTTTTAAGAATAGAAGGAACCTTTTCCTTCTCATATGTTTAGATGTTGCCATTACCTTTTGTCTCTTGGTTTGATCAAATGTAAGAATGTTTCTCTAACATATTTTCTTTTCTTATAAGCTGTTTGGATATATTTTGTTTTGTGAAATGTGCCAAACACATGGTTTCAACTTAAGCCACTTTAGAGTCCTTCTTTGGTATCATGTAATAAACATTTATTTCCCCTTCTATTCACATGTTCTTCTTGTCTAACATATCTATTCTACTCTTACTATTTATGTTCCCTATATTGGACCCCACTAGGCTTTTCTTCATAAACATTACCACAATTTTTCAAATTTGCCTGATGATACTTTCCTTTCTAATCAAAACTTTTTACTTTTCTGTCTTGTTTTTCTCCAGCCCTTGCTAGAAAAAAAAAAGTCATATGTTGTATTGATGAATGCAGGAGTGAGAAATAACATACTCTATTATACTTATCATATTATGTGTGTATCTAGAAAGGCTACCAAAGTTCTAGACCAGTGAGTTTTAAACTTTTCTATCTAATAATAACCTTAAGCTATTTACTAAAATTCTTTAGCACACAGCAAAATATATATAATTTTGATTTATTCTCACAGGATGGCTTTTGTTGTGTTAGCTGTTGTCATATTTTTTATCTGACAGTCAAAAGGAAAAGAGGTCAGTGTCCCTAACTACATAATCAGATATTGCATGTTTTAAAATTTTTTTTGGAACACTGGTTGAAAATTACTGTTGTAGACTAAAGAAGAAACAAAAAACTGAGATTTTAAGCAACCCGTCATTATAATAGACTAGATGAGTGATTTTGAAACTCTGTTTCATAAAATTTAGGGTTAGTGAAGGTTCCCATGGGACCCTTGGGATAGTACACAGTATATATGATTTCATGTCCTTTCACTTCTTATTTAACCAGAGAAAGTCTTTTTTTTTTCTGTTTTCAAACAAGATTCTATGTAAGAATTCATAACGTTCACAAAAGTCGGCACTACAATATGCTCACGTGTACAAATTTTCTCTTACCTGCTGGTCATTTCCCCATGCAGTATAATCCCTTGAACATTGCAGAAACTTAAAAAACATACATTGAAGTAATGAATGAATGCACAAATTTATAGATTTATAAAAATTTCAGTCCCCTTCCTATTTATGTTTATCACTGAATTTACACCATATTTCTTATTAAGTTTAGGCAATATATATTTTCTTTGAACTCATTTTCTTGAATAGTTTTTTTCTAATGTTTTAGGGACTTCATATATTTTTCTTTAGCATTTGAGAACTTAGTAAACTTGCAGATTATCAATTTTACTGTCATCTATGTTAATTTATCATTATTACTGGTTCTACTAATACTAATAACCAAAGTATTATCAAATGCTTATCTTACATACATTACCTTCTTAATATTCATCAGATATCTATAGAATTTTAAGGTAAGTCATGTCTCCATGTAACATAGAGAAATAAAGATCACATAATATACTCAAAGTATATATAACTAGTAAGAGAAGGATCTGGGATTCAGATCTAGATTGATCTGATTCTGAATTGTAAGCTCTAAACAATTTCAATAAACTGAACAGACTTCCTCTAATTATACTGCTTTTTTATTTCATTTCTTCCTTTCTTTCTTTAAACACATGGCATAATCAATATCTATATCCACTGAGCTCTTTGTGTGAGAAGAAATCTACACTTACTAACCTCTTTGTCTGTATTGCTGCATTACAATGCCTAATATATAGGCCACAAAAAGTAGCTCCAATTCCAATTGACTGCACTTCTTAACAATAAGCTTTATTTCTGCAAGCTTAGCTGAGTGCCACTTTAAATAAAGATGTGAATGATGGAGGTTAATAGTTCAGTGCACCAGCTCATCCCATATACAGCCATGGTTGGTAAAATTTTGTTGGTAAAGTATCCAAACAACCCCTCCATAATTCTACCCCTAATAATTGGTTAATTAATAATTCTTCCATAAACAAGTTACGAAATTTCCTACACTGTCGATTCATTTGCATGGTACCAGGTGGTCTCAAACTGGCAGTAGAAACAAGTCTTATATTCACAAGTAAACTGAACTGATACCACTGTGTATACTTAATGATAATAAGGGCTAGGTCAGTACATTTGAAGTGAAGTATTCAGAGTAACTTTAGTCAACTAAGATATTGCGAAAGACAATCTATAAAATTAGAAATTAAGTCTTCACTGCGTAAAGACTCCCTAGACAAATAGAGAGTTGCAAAAGCACAGATAAAAGAATTATTAATAAGGCAAAATATATCCGAATGATAATAGAGAACAGCCTGAGAAAGTGACCAGAAAGCTAAGCATTAAGTTAAACCGTGTAACATTGTCATTCTGTTAGTCAAAAGTAGTTGAATATTGATGATTTCATATGGTTGTACATAATAATAATCCCCTTAGAGGCTAAGAAGGGGAAAATAAACAGTAGAATCTGGCAAGTCTTCAAAACGTGAAACTGAAAACTACAGGAGGGAAAGTGAACACAGAATCCATAAATTTTTCCTGACCCTTAGACCTATTCTGAACATTATACTCTTTTACTGAGACTAAGATCCTGGTGTTTTCTGAAAAAGAATCGCTTCTTTTAGTCTCTGTGGTCAGAGTATTGGATATAGTGGGTTGGAATGGAAAATGGATGAAGCAAACTGTTCCTGGATGAATCTAGTCACTGTGGGATTTTTCTGAAGGTCATTTGGATTTTGCTTAATTCTACTCTGTGTGTGGTCTCTTTAGTGTTTTAATCTGGCATCAGCAAATGTTTTCTGTAAAGAGCCAGATAGCAAATATCTTAGGTTTTATAAGCCATGTATGGTTTCTGTCACATATTCCTTTTTGAACAACTCATTAAAAATATAAAAGTCATTCTTAGCTTGAGAGCTGTACAAAAACGAGCCACAGGCAGAATTTGGTCTGTGGGTAGATGGCTGACCCTGTTTTATTAGAAGAAGGTTTGGACATTTATGTTTTCTACTTTCAAATTTCATTCCCTTTGTTGTCTTACTTGCAGTAATATTTTTTTCCCTCCTCCATTTTGTGCAGTTCACACTAGGTTCTAATGTTATCTCTGACAATGGAAACTACAAGAACCTGGGTATATCGCTTCTGTTGATAGGATTTTCTCACCTAGAAAATAAACAGATTATATTTTTAATAAAAGGATGAAAAAATAAACTTAAAAGTAACAGGGACACATGCAAGGAAAACTAAAGTTTTTAAAAGGGGAAATCGATTTTACCGAAGATTTAATCTTTGAATTGTATTTCTTCTTTTATATGTGGGGTTCAGAAATATTTACTCTGCTAAAGAAAAAAGTAAGATAATATATTACTCTATTCTTGAAAACAGGCCATTTCATATAACCTTACCTTAAACTTATTGCTTTCTTTTAAGGTTTAGAGTCTTTCTTCCACTGGACTGTTTTTATTTGCCATTGATGATGACATACAAAAGGCAGAAGAAGACAAAGGCAGATGTTCCTTCCTTCTCCTAAGAACAAAGCAAAATATACATTAAAAACTTTGGACAGATACTCTGTTTCTCAAATTTTACATTTGAAATGATGTTACTTGTTCAGAATGTAAAATTTGATCCCATCTAGTCAATTGTAGCTTCAATCATTGTTCTTGAATAAAATACCTTTTAATCTTTCACTTCTAGTTACCTTTTTTTAATTTTAATCAGATCAGTAGATGATTTCTGAAATATTTTACTTTAAAAATGATAATCCCTTATATTTTAGAATAAATTAGGAAGACATTAATAATATTACATAGAATAAAGAAGTAGATATTCCCCTTTTTTTACTGTCCCTTGGATGATTATGAATTTTCTACTTAGTGGTCCCATGAAATATTAAAAGTGAAGACTTTTTAATTCCATTTTCTTTAACTTTGAAGTGATACTACAGTCCAGATATGAAATGACTTGCCCTACCTAACCAGACATTAGGTAGTATCTGAACCAGGACTAAAAGCCAGAACCAAGACTAAAAGCCAGGCTTTCTAACTCTCAGTCTGAGCTTTTCCCATCATACCATAATTCATGGCTACTCAAAGTAACTTTTAAAAAAAAGTCTACAAGACTCATAAGTCTACAATTGTGACTACAGAGGGCATATCTATGTTTATTACTTAGGTTTTAATAGAGGTGACGAAATCTACTTCAAAGACTCTAAGGTAAAATGCACAGAAAGAACTTGCCCTTTCAAGGCTTCCAGCAAGATGAATGTTCTCTTCTCTTAGCCTCTAGTACTAGCTAAAAGCAATTTATGGAACTTTTAGTTAAAGTCTCAGATGCTCAGACACTTTTTCAAGTAATGAGAAGAGAAAAAACACAAAGAACACCATTGTTACTTCCATATCTCTTATCCAGGCTAGCACATTAAAGAGAAACCCCAGTAACCTATCCTTCAGGGAGATAGTTATAACCTTCATGATATGATTTGGCTCTTTTAAATACTTTGCTATAGCATTTGAATCAAAGGAAGATGTAAACTGGCAGATTGCAGGGACCACATCTATTTAATTTGTATTGTATAGTACTTAGCGTGGCGCCATGTATATATGGCACTTGATAAATATCACTTGAGGAGAAATGTATTCCAAATGCATTTGTTGGCAATGGACTTAGTTTTCATCCCTTTACTGACTGGGGATCTAAATGTCGCATCCTTCCCACTTTATGCTCCTTGAGAATTCACTCTTCCCCTTGATACAAGAGAAAAATTTTAATGAAAGTATATCAGTCTTGTAAGTGAGAGACCTTCCCAGAGGAGCACAATGAGAATAAGTCCTAAAACAATCTGGTTCAACTACAGATTACATAAAACAGAAGATTTAGAGGCTGTAGCTTAAATCCCTTAAGACAACATCATTTTTTTCTCTCATGTTTCTCAGCAATGGGTAAGGGACTATCTCAGTTTTGACAACATATACAACATGACTTATTAAATCAAATTTCATTGTCAAAAGAGAGAGTTAATAATTCAACTGAACTTCATTCTTTCTTCGTTTTAGGTATTAGCTTGAATGGGGGTTCGAACTGCAAGTGAGTAAGGAATTTTTACGTAAGTGAATACAAAATTGTTACGATATTTTGTTTGTGGAGAAACCAAAACTTAATATTATCAAAGCAAGTGTATTCTGAAATCAAAAAAAGAAAACATCAAAGTGAAATAATTAATCTCCTTTCATTATACAGATTAGAAAGGGAACAAAATAATAAAAATTATTTTTATTTAAAATATATCTGCCTCAGTAATATAGGCAGAGATACCTTTAAAGATACTGTACACAAAAATTAGGAGATATTTTATTGCTTCGTATTTTGAAAATATTCCCTAATTTTTGTGAGGAGTATATATATGCCTTTCACCTCACTTTCAGCTCTAAGCAACTTTTGGTAAAAGTCAGTGAAATAACCATCAGTTTTGAACAAATAGACTCAACCCCAAGCCAATGTTTTCAGAGGCCTCTCACAAGGGTGCTGCTATATGTATAACTTAGCTATATAAGACAAATAATTTGTCTTCATAATATCTATCTATCTATCTATCTATCTATCTATCTATCTATCTAGCTAGCTAGCTAGCTAGCTAGCTATCATCTATCTATCATCTGTTTATCTATCATCAGTCTCTTAGTTTATTATGAATTAATTTATTTAATGCTGTTTGCAATCAGTAGCTGATCATCTATCTTACACAGAATGCAAACCAATACAGTAGCTCCATGAGATTGTTAGGCACACAGTACATAAATCTTTATAGATTATGTGAAAAAGAATTTTATAGATAAAGAAGATGGGAGGACCAGCTTTTCTGTGAGAAAATTTCTCTTACTAAGTGGTCTGTGGAATAGAGAGGCAGTTTTCACAGCCTTTGCCCTAAGTCATTCATTCTCTACTGTGTAGTAGGTATAAGACACATTTTAAAAACCTATTTCATAAATGAACTAACCTCACTCATCGTATGGCTAGAAATAAAACTATGTCGGTGATGCTATTTGTCAAAGCCTTTTTTCATTCTGGGAACAAATAACTAAGTCACCTTTGCCACTCATGGGAGAAAATGAATAGAAAAAGGAAACGGGCCAACTAACAGACTGAAAAAAAAAACCACAGTGAAATTGTGGCAAAAATCCAAATAGAAAGGTGTGGAAGTTAAATGTACTTTGGCTGAGTGCACAGTTTTAATTGGCAATTTGAGTTTAATACTGCCTGTTAAGAATGTGCTCAAAGCACCCCAGTAGTATGGCGCAATGTACAGCCACATGATGTGCTCCTTAAACCACGTTCCAACTTTGAGAATTCCCATGTCTGCAATTGCAGGATGCTCCTTCTATATCTGGGTTGAAGTCCCCAGTACTAGTGCAATAAAGCCAGGAAGGCTGAGGCTCCCAGAAGCCTATTCAAGAGGCAAGGCATGTGAAACAGTCATAGAGGGGAAAAAAATATGTCTGGCTCCATCTCACCAGCAGACCACTCACTAGAATAATTAATAAAGTGCCTTTCTGACATCCTTGTCTTTGTCAGAAGTACGACTCACATCCTTTTAGTTGTTATGAGTTAAAATCATTATGTGATTCGTCCTCTTCTACATCTTCCATTACTGAGGTTATTTAAAATTTTCTATTGATTTTCTCATTATTTATTTTCCTGCACGAGTTTCTCTTTTCCCCCTAACACTCTAATCCATGTTCTTCTTATCTCATGCCTGGATTACTAACTAATCTTTTAGCTAGCTTTTCTGACTAATCTTTCCCTACCTTAATAACTTGTCTCATTAGACACTGTTCCTTACTATTTATTCTACTCTTCATCATGGTCCTCCCTGACTGTAAAATGTTCAGTGATTGAACTGGCAACACCAAATTCTTCGCTTGACTTTCAAGGTACTTGATAACATGTTCCTGCACAAATTTATTTCCTACTAGCACATGCATAGTGCATTAGGCCAGGCTTATTTTTATACTGTTAAAGGGAGTATATATTCTCATTTAGATATCTCTGCACATTGAAACAACATCTAGAAGTTTTCTGTACCTCAGGTTTTTTTTTTACTGAAAAATGAGGATTTTTTATACAGATTAAATAAGTCAAAATAATGCCTGGCATATAAAAAGAGTTATAATGCTTGACATATAAGAACTATATAAGAAGGGTTTCTTACATACACAAAGTGAATGAACACTTTCTTTTTTTCTCTGTTGATCAAAATTCTATCAATTAATTCACATCCCACTTTTTCCATAAGTAATTCTTAATTTGCCATTCTATTGCTCACTAAGCTCAGACCCGTCTGAACCCTTGCTTGTATTTTGTACTGCTAAATATAATGTTCAGTTATATGTCACTTTATATTTCTCACTATTGTTTCAATGATATACATTTAATCATCCTGAGTCAATTATAAGTTTTTTTAACTTCAGGAACTTTTACTTTTCCACTCTTCTTTAGTAAAATATTTACTATACAGTGGATACTAAAACTTCTAATAATTATTAGATAAAGAAACAAATTACTCAACAACTGGTCATTTAAAATGAGGCAAGGTGCAGCTTGAACCAGTCTCCCCTTTTCTACCCTTTGAACACTTTGTATGATCTGTCTGAAGCTTGATACAATTTGTATGCTTAGTAGTTTGATCTTTTCCTTCTAGGAAAATTCGAGAGCACACAGGACAGAAAGCACTAAATCAAAACAACATTCAGAATCTTAATAAGACTTCCAGTCATGATTCACTTATTCTTTAGTAAAAACCAAGTAGATATCATTTGCTGAAAATCAAGAATAGCTTTGCTTTAGCTGGATTGCTCTGTTGGCTAGAGTATCATCCCAATATACCAAGGTTGTGGGTTTAATCCTTGGTCAGGGCACAGACAAGAATCAACAAAAAAATGCATGAGTAAGTGGAAAAACAAATTGATGTTTCTCTCTGTCTCTCTTCTTCTCTCTTTAATTTTTTAAATTAAAAGTAGCTTTGCCTTTTATTTTGCCTAAAAACTGACATCAATTCTACCTTAGAAAAGACATACTGTGGTAGAAACTCTCTTTAATATTACAGCTTACTAGATTTTCTCATTATGCTCATGCAGCTATCCATTAATCTAGTTGGTATTAAATGATTGCACAATAAAACTATAGCTAAAGGGATGTTTAGTTCTGTCATACGGGAAGTAGGTAGAGGATGAAGTTCGCCAGCAATGTTTCAGTTACTGCAATACATCAGACAAGTCATTTCATTTCATCTTTGTGCCAACTTACCTCAATTATTATGAGAGTTCAGTGTGCTCAGAAATTAAGGAACTTGCCCTATGTTGAGTTGGGATTTTTTTTTACTAGAATAAGAATTATTATCATACACAGTTTTTGAGAACTCACTATGTGGAAGGACTGTGTCAGTTAATTTCCATGTGTTCTCTGTATAACTTTAACCATGATCTCTCAATATATGGCTTCCCAAGTATCACCAAACAACTAAAGCAACATGTTTTAAAGAGCGTACTTTGAGAAAAATAATTTTACTAAGTTTTAACATTTATACAGATTTGTGCATTATTATAAGTGACTGGGATAATGCAAAGACACTGAAAATGAGTTCTTATTTTAATATTCAAACTTTACCCAATTTTCATTTTTTTATCTACTCATTTACTGATGAGCAATTGGCCAACTCCAAACCTTGCCTATTGTAAATAACGCTCCAATGACCACAGAGGTTTATATATTCTTTCAAATTAGCATTTAGGGTTTCTTTGGATATATTCCCAGAAGTGGAATCCCTGAGTCATAAGGCAGTTTCATTTTTAATATTTTGAGGCAACTGTGTATTGCTTTACACATTGGCCATACCAATCTGCATTTCCTCCAACAATGCACAAGGGTTTTCACTTTTTCCATATCCTTGCCAACACTTGTTTGTGGATTTATTGATAATAGACATTCTGAGAGATGTGAGATGATATTGTGATTTGAATTTGCTTTTTTCTGATGATTAGTGAAATTTAGAATTTCATATGACTATAGGTCATCTGTATGTTCCCTTTGGATAAGTGTCTATTTATGTTCTTTGGCCATTTTTAACTGTGTTGTTTCAATTTATAGTGCTGAGTGTTATAAGTTCTTTATAAATTTTGGATATGAATTCTTTATCAGATGTACAGTATCATTGGTGAATATATTCTACCATTCAGTGGGTTGTCTTTTCATTTTGTTAATGATTTCTTTTTTTTTTTTAATAAATTTTTATTAATGGTAATGGGATGACATTAATAAATCAGGGTACATATATTCAAAGAAAACATGTCTAGGTTATTTTGTTATCAAATTATGTTGCAAACCCCTCGCCCAAAGTCAGATTGTCCTCCATCACCCTCTATCTAGTTCTCTGTGCCCCTCCCCCTCCCCCTAACTCTCTCCCTCCCTCCCTCCCTCCCATGTCCTCCCTTCCCCAATGATTTCTTTTGTAGTACAAAACCTTTTTAGTTTGATGTAGTCCAATTTGTTTATTTTTTCTTTTGTTTCCTTTGCCCAAAGAAGTATCTCAGGAAAAACTATTGCTATGAGAAATTTTTTAGTTTTCATTGCCTATGTTTTCTTCTAGTAGTTTTATGGTTTCAAGTGTCACATATTACTTGACCATAAAAGAAAGAAAATCTTACCTTTTGGGACAGCATGGATGAACTGGAGAGCATTATGCTAAGTGAAATAAGCCAGTAAGAGGAAGACAAGTACAATATGATTTAATTTATATACAGAATTTAATGAAAAAAATAAACTAACAAATAAATTAGAAACAGACTCATAGATATGGAGAAGAAACTGACAGCTGTCAGAGGGGAGGTGTTGGAAAGCTGCATAAAAAAGGTGAAGAAATTAAGCAAAATAAAAAGCTCTCATAGACAGACAATACTAAAGTGATTACTCAAAGGAAAGGGGTTAGAGGAAGATAAGAGAGAGTAAACTGGAGATGAATGGTGATGGAAGGAAACTTGACTTGGCGTGGTGAACACACAATACAATACACAGATGATGAATTATAAAATTTTGCTCCAGAAATCTGTATAATTTTATTAATCAATGTTGCTCCAATAAATTCAATAGAAGTAAATGAATGAATGAACAAATAAATAAATAACTTCACACAGCTTGCAAACAGAGGTTGATTTATATAACAGGGATTGGTGTGAAAATCTGCAAGATATAAATCATTATTCAAAGGGAATATGCTTAGAAGATCACATAAAATGGACAAATGAGGGAGGAAAACTCACGCATGGAGTAGAATCAAAATAGTTTCCCTAGTCAAAACAAAGTATTCAATTCCATCATAGGGAAGAACCAACATTTTCACTAGATTTACACTGTAGCTACATCTTTTATTTTAATGCTACCTAAGTTAATGAAATAGATTAATGACTAATGAATCATGTATAGTTTATTCAATAGTATGGCTTCTTCTGTGTTCATATAAAATACTTCATTATTGCTATTTCTGTAAAATTCTCAGTTTAAAAAGACTGCTTTATCTGTGATAGAGAAAAAGTACTTGGTTGAGGTTGTCTTGACTAACTACACTCAAAATTCTTATACCCTCAAGAGTCTATCTGTATATACAATGTATCTTAAGAATAGTGCCTGAAGACAGCCTATTTCTCTTAAATGAGCCAAAAGTAATATTAACAAAGGATCATTTCTTATCTTATATCTTTAGAGTAACAAAGAAATCCATCTTACTGTGTTTTAGATTTTTGATCTTTGACAAAAGCAAGAAATGCAGTATCTCATTAAGAGGTGCGTAACATGTTGGCAGCTTAGCAGAGATGCAAGCAAATTGTTCCCTCTGTTCTTTTAAATAAAATTTCTTTCTCTAAATTTTGATTGTTTCTGGTATGACTTGTGTCTTTTGATAGATGATTTATTTTTTGTAAGATCAAATAGAATCAGAAAAAAAGAGTGCCTCTTCCCCACCACAGCACCATGCACGCGTATTTCTTATTCCCTTTTTAGTCTCAATTGTACATTCTGGTTATTACTGGATAACTGCCAACATTCACATTGGTGAGATGCAATATTTTTAGGAAGAATTGAAAGCATTTTTTCCCATATTACTAGAAGAAAAATGATCTAATGATCAGTAATGGGTTAAATTTTTTTCTAGGAGTACATATAGAAAAAAGACAAATACTGACTTATAAGACATTAGGTAACCTGAATCTGTAACAGACTTCATCTCATACTGAGACATAGCTGGAGATTTGCAGAGTTTCAACCCTAATTTCAGCCTTATCATAATGTTTATGTTTTATGTTTTCATGTCATCTTACCCTTGGGAATAATTTTCCCTTTAGTAATTATAACTAGCTGGTGGTCAGCCTGTCTTACACCAGAAAGTCCAATAAGCAGTTTTACTATAAAAAGTGCACTGAGGAGAAAGGAGTTATTTCTCCAGAAATTTAAGAAGAAGCATTCAACACAACCATCGACAAAATTTTAGTAAAAAAATACTCCTCTTAGTTCAGCTAATTTTCAGGTGTGTCCAAAACATGCATTCATGAATATTAGAAAAAGAAACCATTTATCTTTGAGCACAACAACCGAAATGATGTCACAAAGGTTGCCTGCTCAACTAATCTTCTCTGCATATATATCAAACAAAAATAATCTTAATTAAGATTAATTGCTAGTATACAAGTACTATGTAAATGTAGGAATGCAGTGTTCTTTGACATACTGTTGGACAGTCAAGATGGATCTAGAAAGTAAATAACATTTCTTGCCATTTGCTCTACTAGTTAGATGCCTGGAAAGCTGATGTTATGGTAGACTGGTCTAAGCCTTTTTCTCTATGCTAAGAAATATCAGAACCATTAAAAATCTTGCTTTTCTCTAGGATTGATTTTATTATGATTATGTTTATCTATATACTGTTATTTTACAGAGTACATTTAAGGGACTATACACAAATATGAGCAGTTCAATAAGACTTCTCATAAATAAATAAGGAAATTATGGTAAAGGAATTAGAAAAGTTAACAAAGTGATATTAATGCACAGATGAGATTAGTACACAAATTGTATGCTGTGAGATATAGAAAGAAATGGAACATGTTATATGAGGTGCAGCCCATAATTTTTAAAAAAAAATCCAAAAAATTAAATATTTCAGGTTTCTTCAAATATATTTCCAGAAGTGGAATCACTGAGACAATAGGCAGTTCCATTTTTAATTTTTTGAGGAAACTCCATACTGTTTTCCACAGTGGCTGCACCAATCTGCATTCCTACCAACAGTACTCAAGGGTTCCCTTTTCTATACATACTTGCCAACACTTGTTATTCCTTGAGTTATTGATGATAGCCATTCTGACAGGTGTAAGGTGATTTCCCCAGGCAAGGGAAACAACAGAATACATAAACAAAAGGGACTCCATCAAACTACACAGTTTTGCACAACAAAGGAAAATATCAACAAAATGAAAAGACAACTAGGGAATGAGAGAACATTTTCACCAATTAAAAATCTGATAAGGGATCACTATCTAAAATTTATAAAGAACTTATAATATTCAACAACCAAAAACAAACAAAGAAATAAACAAAAACAAAAAATACCTAACAATCCAATTAAAAATGGGCTAAAGCACCTGAATACACACTTCTCCAAAGAGGACACATGGATGGCCAGTCTACATATAAAAAGATGCTCAATGTCACTAATAATAAGAGAAATGTTGAATCAGAATTACTTGGGGAGCCTATAAAAGAGGCAGATTTTGTACCACTCCTCCAGAATACCTGATTGAGTAGTGTGGGGGTAGACAAGGGAGCTGCATTTTAACAAAAGCCTTAGAGATAATTCTGAAATGAGGCCTCTGCAGACCATACTGTGAAAAGCACTCTTTAGGACATCATCTCTTGTCATTATAATGGGGATTACTAGGTAGACAGATAAGAGCCAGACCGTGAAATAATGGTACACAAGGCACTTTTAGAGTATGAGAGTAGTGAACACTCACAGTAGTTACGGCAGTGCTCATGGCATCATCTACTCCTTAAGGTGTCTCGGCCATTCCTGGAAACCTAGAAACCGAAGGCTTTACCATTCATTACCAGGATTTATAAGAATCTGGAGCATGGTAACTCAAGGTATTTCCATATACTTTGAAAAATGGGAGAGTAGGTGTGAATAGTATAGTAGTGCAAAATATATAGGTATATACCAGAACTTTCCATACTTCAATATAACCAATGTTATAAGAAAAAGTTGGGAATGATAGAGATTTCTAAAAAAATATCTTTTCTACTTTAATTTCTAGAATAAAAAGCAGTTCACTTACTCCTTCATCAAAACAGTGGTATCATAATTTATTTTCTTCAGTTTAGTAAAAAATATTTAATGACACACCTTATTCAATGTTTCTTTGAATTCACATGACTGAATCAACACAGCTAAAATATTGTTGTAACAGGTCTTCCTACAACACACATTTATTTGCAAGTTTTTGGACTAAAATGTGAGATATAAACATACAATAAAATAAAAAATGGTGTTATCCCTTCTCAAAGCAAAAATACATTTAGCCATCAGGCAGGTGATATAACATATCTAGAGATTCAGAAAATGAGACATTAAGAACAGAGTAGAGTATAATGGAAAGAAGAGAGAGTGAAGGCTTAAGTGTTGTTCCCAGATAAAATGATGAAGTGCCCTTTATCAGAAATAAAGACTACATAGAAGTATATGCAAAAATTTTCAGACTATACTACACCGACGTGCACATTAGATAAGACCGGAATTCTTATAATATCTCTGAGGGAGAAAAAACACAAACCATAAGTAATAGTAATAAAAATGGTTAACAATGCCTTCAAACATTTACTGAGTTTACTCTTTTTCAGGTATAGTCTGAGGTCCTGCAGTTACAAAAAAATAGGGTTTCTACCACCAAAGAGCACATAGTCTAGTGGAAGAGACAAAGAGTGTGACAAATAACCATATCACAAGTGTTTTTTAGTACAATAATAGAGACTCAGTACTTGTAAAAGAGCTCAGAATCAGAAAATCATTACCCTAGACGTGTAAAGAGGAGGTTAATGAAGGCTTCACGAAGAATTTGGTGTTGGAATGCTGAGCAGGAATTTGGAAAACATTCAATTTGATTGTGCTTGAGGAAGGGCACAGTCCTAGAGCATTATAATAGAGAATAGTTGGCTTCTAGATGTAGGTCAGGCCCTATAAGAATAAAACACAAAACACTCCTAAAATTTGAGGTAATGAGCACTTACAGGTGTATAAGAAAGTATAAATGACCTCACATACACCTACTTCACAATCTGACCCAGGTCGACATTTTTCAGACACTTTATGACATTATTGGCAAAGGGATTTGTATCATTATTATTAAGAAAAAGTATATCTTATGAAGATTCCCAAGAAGAAATGGTTAAATCTAAATTTCACCATTCGAAAACAATGTCTATCTTCCCACCCTTAACTTTGCACCTTTTCTATTATATAAGTGTACATGAACTTGTGTGTGCATGCAGGCAGGTGTGCCTGAGTGTGTTGAAAGAATTCCCTCTTCTATTCTTTGGATAGAATCTCTACTGCATTCTGTGGTGGCTTTTTTTTTTCACTTTTCTGACATCATTAAGATCTTTTTTTTTTTTTCTTTCTAATATTATATCCTTGTCCTCCCCTGTTTTTCTTTATTGTCTGTCTCCAACCGGAGTAATTCTCCTTGAGGAAGAGCTTCCTTCCTTTCCAAAAATTGTAAGAATATCAGCAATGGAGAGTAATAACAGGATTTTCTGAGTGGGGAGAATAGCAAGCTGACCAGCAGAGCTGACTATGGATGTAGGGGAGCATAAAATGTCCTCAGCAAGAAATCCAAGGTGTACCAGATTCTATCTTTAACCCAGCACAGGAATATTCTTTTTATAGTATTTACTATGTACCAAGTTAAATTCTTTAGGCATCTGGTATTTTCTTACTAATAGTGGAAGCATCTTTGATGTGACATCCTTGTCATTCCCCAATTGCTCCTTTCCTCCTCTATACTCTAACAATTGACTGCTTTCCCTCTGTTTTTCTGTCTTGAGCTACTCTAGCTACAAACTTTTTTTCTTACCTTCTTAATTTTCTGGACCGCAAATAATCAAGAAACATTGTAAAAAGTGCACATAATCTTGAGAAGGACAGATGCTGTAGTCCTTATCCTGGTATTACATGTTCCTAGAGGAAACAGGAAAATGCTTAAAATGGTTCCAGCTAATTTCAAAGAGAAAGGCATAAAGTGCTGCCGGAAGCAGAAGGCTGAAGAAGACTGCCTGTGTCATCATAAGCAGCTGTTCTTATCCAAAACTATAGAATGAGGAAAAGCTAACATTCCAGCTGGGTAACGGAAGTGAAGAGATTAAATACATAATTTTGATTAAAATCTTTCTTCTGTAAATTTCCCATATATTTCTCAGTAAACATTTTCTTTTTTTGGTTTCAAGAAAGAGTCAATGTTGTTCAGTAAAGAAACACACATAAATTTATACACATATAATACTGGGACTATAGATTTTAGCTTCATGCAAGATTCTTTTTCATGACCTTGGGCAAGAATCCATTGGTTACATTATGCTCATCTAAAAATAGTTGCAAAGTAAATTCTGGGTCAATTATAGAATATTGCTCTGAAAAAGCAAACATAATTTCCGTTGCCCTGATGAAGTGTGTTGTATATATCTATATTATATTTCTATCTTTAAATAAATATGGACTATTAAGTAAAAGTAGAGAAGTAGCAGATGGAATTTAACAGATTAGAAATGACATAGTTTTGAAAGTATGATAATTGCAAAGTGAAATTCTCACATAAAGGTTATTTACAGAAGATGTGGCTATAATCTATTATAATGATTGCTTTAAAAAATAAAAGAAGTTAAGAACAATTAAAAGAAATTAGTATGCATAGACTAGCAAAGACTGACAAGATTCAAAATCTATAAGCCATAAAAGAAATGATTGACTAATATGGCTATAAATTTTTAAAGTCTTTGTATGATTTAAACACCATCAGCATATCTCAATGACAAATTATGTCATTGGGATGTATATTTTATAATGTACAACAAAGGGAACTAATATATATATTTATAACTCAATAAAAATATAATTGAATGATAAAAATTTATTATGTACATGAAAAAATATTTATGGAGTAGTCAATAAACATGACAAAGTAATCATTATCACCAGTAATCAGGAAATTAAAATTAAAACAACATAATATTTTTAAGCTATAAGCAAAGGGGTATTCTCACACACTATTGACAGATGTATAGATGATTACAACTTTTTGACACACACACATCAATATATCTAAAAATGTGTTTCTATTACAGAGAATCCCTCTGTCTTGCAGGAACACATGCACGTATTTATAAAGATACAGGGATAACAATATTTGCTGCAATGTTGTTGTAGTAGAAAAAATGTTTCAAACAACCTAATTTGCTCCAAAAGGCTGATTAAATAAATTTGTATATCCAAAGGTATGCAGCCATTAAGAAGAATTGGACAAAACTACTGTCAAGAACCAACAAGGGTCTGTGATTTTATCCTATCTGCAAGGTAATAAGTTAGCCTGTTGGAATTTCATGGGTGCTGGCAGAAGACATGAAGCTCCTGGGTCAGAATCGAACAACTTTATTATTCATGGCATAACAAGCAACTTAATATTTAAGTTTATATGTATCACCTTGACCAAGGAAGTCATGCAGAGAGGCTACCTGAGAAGCTGCACCCATAATGAGCTTGTATTACAGCTTAAGAACCTGCATTTAGGGACCCAGAATTTTTTATACTGGGTGCAAGAAAACTAGCTGAAACTTTTCTCTAGAGGGAGACATTACTTTTATCTTAATGGACAGTAAACAAATCTGTCCTTTTTGCTATAGGGAGACATTTTTATCTTCCAAAACTGTTTAATCTACAGACATTCTTGAAATACTAATCCTGAAAGGGAAAGTATTGGTGCTCCTGCTCTCAGGTTGTTAGAAACAAGAGATACACACACAGAAAATTGTCTTCCAACAATATTCATCACTTGTTTCTACACCATGTTGATATCTGTTGGTTGCTCCATGAGTGTTCAACTACTTTGATTAATCTGACCAACAGGACAGGGATTAATTTTGCTCATACAACATTTAGTTAAGGTTATCATCAATATGGTTCAAAGAATATTGATACAACCAATAGGTAGTATTATCTTCAACTATAGGTCTTTCTCAGTCTCTAATTTCTAAAACCAAACAATTGAACAAATACTGCAATCTATCAGGGTCTAACTTAGAAAGCATCTTAGTGTTTTTGGGTTATCATAGCAAAATACCACAGACTGAATGACTTGAATGACAGAAATTTGTTTTATTACAGTCTGGAGACTAGAAGTGCAGAATCAAAGTTCCACCCAATTAGGTTTCTGGTATAAGTTTTCTTCTTGGCTTATGGATAACCAACTTTTGGCTGAGTTCATATATAGTCTTTCTTCAGTGTGTGTGCATGGTGGCAGGGAGAGAGAAAGAACACTAGTTTTTTGGTGTCTTTTCTTATAAGCACACTAATCTTATCTAAGCAGACCCTACACTTAAATAAACTTATATTCTCGTTTAAACTTAATTACTCCTGTAAAAACCCTGTTTCCAAATATCATTATATTAGGGGTTAGGACTTCAATATATAAAATTGGATGTGGTTGGTGGAGACACAAACAGTTCACAACAAAAAGATTTATGCTTAAGTATTTATATTGACCTTTGCATTTGGTATTAAAGCTTTCCTAAGTTATTAATATAGTTACAAAAAGATGTGATTGTACACAATCCACATTCATTCATAAAGAGGAAATCTAGTACAATTCTATTTTATAACAACCCTGGTCAGTGAGTAGATGCTGACTCATATGCCTCCAAGAGCCAGGGTACTGTTTCCTTAATATTTGAAGGCCTCTTATAACCATTTCTAGCTAAGGTGAAATTTAGCATGTTTCCTGCAGAAAGGTAAAATAATACATAGCTTTTCTATAGGAGTTACAGGCAGTGAACATGATTCCCATGGAAAGAAAGTGTTGTTTATAATGATTCAGGTCCAACCAGTGTGGTGTACATGAGAGGACACAGGTTTATAGTGGCTCGAATGCAGCCCCCCAGCCAGCTGGAAAATCTTAACATTCCAGATTTGCTTAATAATTGAATATATTGAATATATTCCTTGTTTTTGGAAGGTCTAAGAGCTGTCAGTTAATCCTATGCTGCATGTCTATCATCAGCAAGATTGCTTTCATCTTTCCCATAAAATGACTAAAAAGGCCAACATTTGAGATTATACATGGGAAGTATAGAAGCTGGAGACATATCTCATTCTTTCTGATAGACTTCCCTGAAATATTAGGGGAAATAGTGATTAATTTATGGTTGGAGCTAGCTAGGAGTCAGTTCAATTTGTGCTTCTAGCAAGAGCTTAGGACAGCTGCACCAAATATTTTCATTTGTGAGAAAGGTTTCAGGGTGGTTTTGAAAGACAAAAAATAATTAATGTCCTTCCTTCTGCAATATCTTCTAGGATATAAGATTTTCCTCTCCCTCCATCTTCACAATATCAATGCATTCTATTCCAGCAATCACACTTCAGATTTTTTTTCAATCGTCTCCTAAAAGGGGCAAAAAAATTTTTATAAAAAATTCAAATTAAACTTGAATCCTCTAGGCCCCCTTTTGTCCAGGCTGTATTTTGATAATTTATCAACCACGTTAGCTGTTGTTAAGGGAAAGAATATAAATCATGCTCAAGAATGGTTGGGGCAGAATCCCAAATTTGCAATATAGGGCATTATAATGAATCCCCTCTCCCTTTTTGTCCTGATTATTTTCCAGGAAGCCGCTGAGAAGGGGTAATTCCTTTGTAGAGAAAACTACTTCAGTCGGTTAGAGCATCAAACCTATATACCAAGGTTGTGGGTTTGATCCCTAGTTAGGACACATACAAGAAACAACCAATGAACTCATAAATAAGTGGAACAACAAACTGATGTCTCTCTCTCTTTCTCTCTTCTTTCATGTCTTCCTAAAATCAATAAACAAATTTTGAAAATGAAATTGTTTTTTAGCAAAAGGAAACTAAATTCAGTGGCAAAACTGCCTCAGATATGTAGATCAGTTGGTGTTAAGATAGAGTAATAAATCTTCTTGAAGATGATTTTTGAGAAAGTAACAATAACAGATTCTTGTGGATGATAGGAAGCATGGAATTTCCATCAAATACCTTGACCATTGGCCCATTGTTGAGTCACTTTTATGATTAAAAATGCACCATTGTCAGACTGCAAATGATCCAGAAAGCTGACACATGATACATATTAATTTTAAGGGCTATCATGGTATGACTAGAATCAGCTAATTAGACTGAAACAGAAACCTCATAGTCTGAAAAAGTGTCAACAGTCATAAAGCAACATATTTAGCTTTGATAAATGTACAATATAGTACCTTTGTTCAAAGGAACAATATAGTGATTTTGCCAGGAGTAGGCACGGCAATATGACTTGTGTTATGTAGATTTTTCCACCATGAGAAACCAAGAAAACTTCTGGCTAGGGTCACAAGTCTCTCATGCTGCACAATGTACTGACTTCTGCATCAGAAACAGTGTCTTTTACTTTGTTTGAAGTCAAGTCTCTGCTGGTGGATTTGTCACCATGTGCAGTGCAGTGACAGATTGGTGGCAATCTAAGAAATACACACCTGAGCAGAAGTTTGATTCCAGTCAGACCATCAGAGAATGGCCCCTCACTTGGCATCTATTGGTATGATTCTGGCATTTTGTTCAGGAACCACAATTTGTTTCCAGAGCTTACTACAGTGTGATGAAAGGTCTTTAATTTGTCTGTCTCTAGTTTTCCAAGTAACAACAGAAACAGCTAATCCATTGGTAATACTGAAAATATAACAAGGCTTATCAAGAAGAGTGTTAACGAGAAGCATGAAAATAGCATTGAGTTCTGTCCTATGGGTGGAATAATTGTCTATTTTCAGTTCTGTGTAACTGGATTTGAGGTCTAAAAGCTGCCACAATTTAGTGGATATTCTTGTTTCATATTAGCTTCACTGTCAATGAAGCAGGCCCAAACATTTAAGGGAAACTTGATAATTGAGGCCCACATTGAAGTAATAGTTTTGTTTCAGGAGGCAGAGTGTGCAGTAAAATTTCCCCTTAAGGGATAGCTGCTACATTGTCATGTGAAATCAAAGGTTCACTGTGAAGCTGGTTATTTTCTTCAAAACAGAATTAAAAAAATAATTTTTTTATTAAATTTAATGCAGTGACATTGATAAATCAGGGTACATATGTTGAGAGAAAATATCTCTAGATTGTTTTGACATTTGATTGTGCTGTATACCCCTCCCCCAAAGTTAAATTGTCTTCTGTCACCTTCTATCTGGTTTTCTTTGTGCCCCTCCCCTCCCCTAACCCCTCTCTCCTTCTTCACCCCATCTCCCCTCCCCCAACCCCCCGCCCCTGTTGCCATCACATTCTTGTTCATGTCTTTGAGTCTCATTTTTATGTCCCTTCTATGTATGGATTCATCTTAGTTTTTTTTTTTTTCTGATTTACTTATTTCACTCCGTATAATGTTGTCAAGGTCCATCCATGTTATTGTAAATGATTCGATGTCATCATTTCTTATGGCCGAGTAGTATTCCATAGTATATATGTACCAAAGCTTTTTAATCCACTCGTCTTCTGACGGACACTTGGGTTGTTTCCAGATCTTCGCTATTGTGAACAATGCTGCCACAAACATGCGGATGCATTTCTCTTTTTCGAGCCGTTCTATGGTGTCCTTGGGGTATATTCCTAAAAGTGGGATAGCTGGGTCAAAAGGCAGTTCGATTTTCAGTTTTTTGAGGAATCTCCATACTGTTTTCCACAGTGGCTGCACCATAAACAAATGGGACTATATCAAACTAAAAAGCTTTTGCACAGATAAAATCAACAAGAACAGAATAAAAAGACAAACTACACAATGGGAGAACATATTTGACAATACGTCTGATAAGGGGTTAATAACCAAAATTTATAAAGAACTTGTAAAACTCAACACCAGGAAGACAAACAACCCAATCCAAAAATGGGCAAAAGAGATGAATAGACACTTCTCCAAAGAGGACATACAGATGGCCAATAGGCATATGAAAAAATGCTCAACATCACTAATCATTAGAGAAATGCAAATTAAAACCACAATGAGATATCACCTCACACCAGTCAGAATGGCGCTTATCAACAAAACAACACAGAATAAGTGCTGGCGAGGATGTGGAGAAAAGGAAAAAAATAAATTTATTGAGGTGACATTGGTTAATAAGATTATATAGTCTTCAAGTACACAATTTTATGACATGTGATCTATATATTGCACTGTGTACCACTACCAAAAGTCAAATCTTCTTATATCATCATATATTCGAACTCCTTTACCCTTTACTATTCCCCCACCTCCTTCCCCCTGGAAACCACCGAACTGTTGCTTGTGTCTATAACTTTTTGTTTGTTTATTTTTATTGTTTACTTTTTGCTTTCAATTTTGTATCTCAAATGTGAGTGAAATAATACGGTTCTTAACTTTATCCATCTGAATTATTTTCTTAGCATGATATTCTCAAGATTCATCCATGTTTTCTCAAATGGCTATATTTTATGCTTTCTTATTTCCATTTCAAAAGTGAGGTTTGTTGAGTCTTCCTCACCTTAGTAGTTGTTGAGTCTAACCTATAAATGGGAATATCAAGCTTGAGAGTCACAAGGCCTTCTTGGATTATGTGTTCAATTTCAACAAGAGCCCCAGTAGCAATTTAACAGCTGCTTTTCAAAAAGAGTGATAAATCCAAAACTCTGAGTGGTGCTTCACGATGGAGGCTGCCTCTCTTTGCTAGTTGATTTGATTGGAAAAATCATCAGTCAGAGCCAAACTTGTGGCTCAAAGGTATCAACAGGGTTATAAGCTTTAAAGGTACTAACATTTCTCAATATGTGGGTTTTTTTTCCAAATGGGATAATCCTCTCTGTCAAAAAACAGAAAAGGAAGTATAATCATAGGACATCAATCTCTACTCTACATTTAGATATAGAGGCAAGAGAAACATTAAATGAGCCAAAAGGACCTACTTGCAAGTCATGTTAGCTTTATTTTTTTTGTATATTTCCAAAGTTAAGAGTGGGAGACAGTCAGACAGACTTGTGCCTGACTGGGACCCACCCAGCATGCCCACAAGGGGGCGATGCTCTGCCAATCTGGAGTGTTGCTCCATTGTGGCCGGAGCCATTCTAGCTCCTGAGGCAGAGGCCATGGAGCCATCCTCAGTGCCCGGGCCAGCTTTGCTCCAATGGAGCCTTGGCTGCTGGAGGGGAAGAGAGAGATAGAGAAGGAGAGGAGGAAGGGTGGAGAAGAAAATGGGTGCTTCTCCTGTGTGCCCTGGCCTGGAATCAAACTTAGAACTTCCACATGTCAGGTTGATGCTCTGCCACTGAGCCAAATGGCCAGGACCTGCAAGTCATGTTAGCTTTACTTTCCCATTGTGAATCTAGACCCCTGGTCAGCAAATTGCGGCTTACAAGCCACGTGTGGCTCTTTGGCCCCTGGAGTATAGGTGGCTCTTCCACAAAACACCATGTGCAGGCGCTACCTTGATAAGGAGTGTACCTACCTATATAGTTTAAGTTTAAAAAATTTGGCTCTCAAAGATATTTCAATCATTGTACTGTCAATATTTGGCTCTGTTGACTAATGAGTTTGCTGACCACTGACCTAGACCAAATATAAGTTGAATCTGGGTCACTCTTAACCTGATTGGACCAGGATCATCAACGATTCAGCTCTTCCTCTTCCTAAAGCTTCCAGCATGTTATTTAGGTGCATATAGCTTTTGATTTTCCTTCAGGATAAACTCTATACTTAGTCATTTTTGTACTTCAAGTAGCTAAGGTTACAACAAAAGAGGGAGGAACCAGAGATCACAGAGGGAAAAAGTGGTTCTGGGCAAGTAAACCAGACACTGTAAGGTTTGAGAAGCCTAGCATCTGCTCATGGCTTAACTAAATAAACTTCGAATATTTAAATTTACCCAAAGTTCTTTTTCATTGGTGACCTTGATTTAACCTTTGGGGACTCTTTTCCTCAGTTGCTACAGCCACATTGCCTCTCAGCTAAAGCCTGGACTTAACAGTTTCATTGTCATAATACAACTGTTTTGTCTTCCTTCCTAAAGAAGAGTGCAAACAATCAAAATACCATCTGGATAGCATATTTCAATCCTATCATTCATCACTCAGTCTTTAAATGCTCAGGAACAGGGAAGACAGTGAGAATCTTTTACTACTTGTGTAACATTATGCAGTACTGAATCGCAGATAGTCAATTTATCACCCAAACCTGGCTGTTAAGACCGTCATCCTTTCTCTTTCAAAGACATGTGCTATCCCCATCATCACCAGAGATGCCAAGAACAGTCAAAGGTTTGAGATTTTATTCTACTTGCCAACTAACAAGTTAACCTTTTACAGTTCCGTGGTACTGACAGAAGATGTGAAACTCCTGGTTCAGAGATGGAGAACTTTTTTTACTCACAGGACAGCAAGGAGCATGAACTTCATGTTTGTGTCTGTTCTTATTAACCCTAGTCCCACAGGAGCAACACAGAACAGTATAGTGTATGTTTTGCAAACGTTGGGTTTTGAAATATCTGAGAAAGCCCAAGTTCAAGAACCAGAATCTTTTCAAATGGGTTATAAGCAATCTGCTTAAAACTTACCCTTGAGAGAAACATCTTTATTACATTGAACAGAAACAAAACAAAACAAAACAAAACCCTGCCCTTTGCTCTGAAGACAGACATTATTATCTTTGAAGGCTGCTAGCTCTATAAATATCCTTGAAAAAATATTCTAGGATAAAATGACAGTACTTCTCTGTTCACAGAAACTTAAGAAATCCATGAAAATATGTCACCCAACATCTGTGTATTGTAATGTAATAATATGCAAGTCATAATGTCAAGTAAAAAAGTCTGAACAGAATATATATGGTGTGATGTCATTTATGTAAAGAAATAATGTTTGGGTTTTGCTCCTCTTAATGTTTCTACTTTGTCTAAATCTTAAGCAACAAGAAAGTTTTCAAGTATTATTTGTACAGTATTAAAAATGAATAAGATGGTCCTGGCCGGTTGGCTCAGTGGTGGAGCGTTGGCCTGGTGTGCAGGAGTCCCAGGTTTGATTCCCAGCCAGGGCACACAGGAGAAGTGCCCATCTGCTTCTCCACGCCTCCCCCTCTCCTTCCTCTCTGTCTCTCTCTTCCCCTCCCGCAGCCAAGGCTCCATTCGAGTAAAGTTGGCCCAGGTGCTGAGTATGGCTCTATGGCCTCTGCTTCAGGCACTAGAATGGCTCTGGTTGCAACAGAGTGGTGCCCCAGATGGGTGGAGCATCGCCTCCTGGTGGGCATGCCAGGTGGATCCCTGTCAGGTGCATGTGGGAGTCTGTCTGACTCCAGAAAAATACAAAAAAAAATGAATAAGATGAAGAACCTATAAAATATAAAGTTGTTAAAACAAAAAATTTCTCTACAAATTATGATAATAACCATTATTAATATGATAATTAAACTATTTGAAACCTATGTTCAAAAATCTTTAGTTCAGATAAGTTCTGTCTTAGTTTATAGCAAGAAATCTTTGGCTGAGGCAAACTTTGAAAACTTGCTGTCTTTCTAGAAAATCATAGAAGGTTGTTTCAAGTAATGTAGCAGTTACAACGTAACTATCTGTTGTTGATATTTTTTCAGAACAGAAGAAAGTTAATATCCTCCTGATTAAAAAAAGTGTGTGTATATAGGCATGAAATACATTTTATACACACACATATATACACACTTTACATAAATATGCATAAATATACTCATATATACATACACACAAATATAGATTTGTGTGTATATGTGTGTTTATATTAATCAGACAAGTTCAACTTCTTGCACTTGTCTTATTGTCTTTCAATTTGTACTCTCCTTTATGTGCAAAAAACTTTAGTAAATCTGTCAACTGTGGAAAATAACTTCAAATACTCATTTATCTTTTCATTCATTCATTCATTGATGAAGTATTTATTCAGAACTTAAATTATTCCAGGCACTTTTCTACATGCTATTCATACAGTGATTAACACAACAGCCTGCCATCAGAGAACTTATAATCTATGGATGGGAATCAGCAATAAACAAATATGCTTTTTTTTTTTTTTTTTTTTTTGAGAGAGAGAGAGAGAGCGCAATGTGGAGCTGTTTCGTGCTCTGGGACAGTGCCTCAACCAACCGAGCTATCTGGCCAGAGCTACACATATACATTCTGAGGGGCACAAAAACTAGATAGAAGGTGACGGAGGACAATCTGACTTTGGGTGATGGGTATGCAACAGAATTGAATGACAAGATAACCTGGACATGTTTTCTTTGAATATATGTACTCTGATTTATTGATGTCACCCCATTAAAATAAAAATTTATTTATAAAAAAAAACATAGAGTAAGGAAATGGAACTTTGTAGCTATGTTCCATTAGAAATACTGGTAAAGGAAAGGGTTGGTGGGGAACAGGCAAGAAAGAATTGAAGAAATGAGCTATGCAAAGTTGATAAAGAAAGCAGTCACAAAAACTAACATTTTAAACTTAAGTTTTTACTGTTGAGAGCTGTGAAAAACCACAAGTGTTTTAAATGCCCGAAGGCCTTAAGTTGTATAAAGGAATATCAACCCAGTAATTATTTCTCCAAAATAAGGTTGATGGAGTATTAGAAAATAATATCATGATAAACTCTAAAGATAGAACAAGGTTATGTTTAGCCACTATAATTTGAAAGGCAAGGAATTTATAACAAATTATTCAGTTCCTTTAACATTATAGACTCTGCTTTTGAATTTTTATATCCAAATACTTTATTATGAATGTCATAGAGATCCCTGGCCTGTTGGCTCAGTGAAGAGAGTGTCGGCCCAGCATATGAATGTCCTAAATTTGAATTCCAGTCAGGATACACAAGAGAAGAGACCATCTGCTTCTCTCCACTTCCCTCTCCACCTTCTCTCTCTCTTTCCCTCCCGTGGCCAGTGGTTCTATTGGTTTAAGCATCAGCTCTGGGCACTGAGGATAGCTCAGTTTATTCAAGCATCAGCCCAAGACAGGGGTTGCGGGGTGGATTCTGGTCAAGGCACATGCAGGAGTCTGTCTCGTTATCTCCCTTCCTCTCATTTGAAGACTTTGTTCAAATAGTGACTTCTAGTTCTAGCAATGTAAAGGTAAAAGTTTTCCCATTGCAATTACCAGTGAGTTCTTTAGTGCTTTACCATCCTAAGTCTTAGGGAGTAACCATTATCCCACATTTGGTATGTCCTGTTTTCACATGTTTGCTCAAATATTTATTTGTCTAGTATTTAAATTTTTACATAAATTTTATTATTTTTCCCACTTTCTTCTGTAATGTTTTTTAAATTGAATATTTGTGAAAATATTTTTTATCAACTTATAGAAGTTCTGGTTTTTAGTGTTGTATAAAATTCTGCTAAAGAGACCATTAATAAACTGAATAAAAATTAGCAAGAAAAAATAGTGTATTGGGTTGTAACATGTAATAAAATTGGTCACTATCTTTGCCCTCAGAAGCAGGTCTAAAAGAGAAGGTGTTGGGAATTCCTATTCAGGTCTTGTTATTATTTATTGTCTTTAAGTAAACTTTTGTTACCCAGTATGCAAGGGTTAAGAATAGAAAGAGAGATTTTCTTCTCCCAAAACCACAAGCATTAGTCACAAATTTCTCCTTTCCTCTTAATGTGCAAAATTAACTCTTCTATCTCATCCACAGCAATTCTTATATTCACATTCAGCTCTATAATAGTCCTTATCTTGGAGATTTAAGTTATACCCAAATGTTAAATATGATACCATTTGTCTCAGGCAGTTAAAATTATCTTTATCGATAAAGTTTTTTTTATCAGTGCTACCGATTGCCACTACCCTATTTTTTTGTCATTAAATTGTAAACCTTTAATGACAAGTGTTATTTGGAAAATATTTGAGTAAAACAAAATCTAAAATGTTTAAAAGTGCCAGAAAATATCTGCATTAGCTACCTATTGCTGCATTACAAATTAATGAAAAACTTAACAGCTTAACACTACAAACAAGTAAAGTTTGGGGGATCCAAAAGTACAGGTGTGGATTTTCTGGGGTCTTAGTTTTATTCTCTAATGAGAGTGAAATCAGGTGTCTGCAAGAGCTGGCTGACACCTCCATTGGGGAAAGATCTGCTTCCAAGCTCACACGGGGTTGTGGTTGGGGTTTAGTTCTTTGCAGAATATTTTTTTTTTTATTTAAGTGAGAAGAAGGGAGATAGAGAGAAAGGCTCTCGCATGCACCTGGACTGGGAGCCACCCAGTGACCCTAGTCTGGGGCAGATGCTCTGCCCATCTGAAGCCCTTGCTAGCAATCGAACTATTTTCAGTGTCTGAAGCAGAGGCTCCACTGAGTCATCCTCAGCACCCAGGACAATGTGCATGCATCAATGGAGCTATGGCTGCAGGAGAGGAAGAAAGACAAAGAGAGATTGACGGGGGAGGGGGAGAGGAAGAGAAGCAGATGGTCGCTTCCCTGACCAGGAATCAAAACTGGGACTTTCACACTTCCAGCTGACACTCTACCACTGAGCCTCAGGCCAGAGATCTTTACAGAATATTTAACTGATTGTTTTGTTTCCTCACTGGCAGTCAGTTGGAGGAAACTTGCAGATATTTTCTATGTAGGCTCTTTCATAGAGTAGCTTCCAACAAAGAAGTTAGTTTCATCAGACTGAGCAAGAAAGCAAGCCAAAGAACATAAGCAAGACAGAAGCTTTACTTTTTAAAACTTAATCTTGGAAATGACATCCCCTGTTTTTTATTTTACTGTATTTATTAAATGCAAGTCACTTTGTCCAGCATACATTCCAAAGGAAATAATTAGACAAGGACATAAATAAATACCTGAAGTCTAGCATCATTGTAGACCAGCTTAAAAGTTACCTACCACAGTGTTCTCTGGTAAATGAATAAATTTATCATATAAAACCTTTGTTACTAAAACTTTGACCAGTAAAGCTTGAATTTTTGAAATGACAATAAAAATATTAACTGTCATTAAAAAATGTATTCATATTCTAAAGTTGCAATATAAAGGAAAAAACCCTTAAATAATCTCATTCTGCAGAAATTATTATTGCTTCTGTCATATATTTATTTCTAGTATTTTTTCTATAGAGTGGTTGTTTTTTGTTTCTACAAGTTCAAAATAATATTGCATAGCAAACTATAAATTTTGCCTTTCCTAGTAATCATGATAGCATAACCATCCACACTGTTGTTACAAACTCTGTACCATTATTATTTTAATTTTTATATAATAGCCCAATGTATAAATATTTCATCATTTACTTAAACATATACTTATATTTTTCCATTCATATTATTTTTATATTTGCTATAATCAATGATTGAAGTGACAATTTTCAGATAATTATACACTTCTAAATGACAGAAGAATGTGAATTTTTTTTAGTGGGCCAGGAAAAATGCAGAAAAGAGGAGAACATTTAGTTGGTTAAAAATCTATGCAAAGAAATAAAATACAAATGGGAAGCTAAAGAAATAGAAAACAAATCATTAACAAAAGTATAAGAACACTTAAATTATGTACATTTAAGCAGTCAAAGCAAGATACATTATAAATGGAAAATAAACAAGAATATCTAATGCATATTGAGTGAGGGAAATAAAGAATTTAGTCCTTGACAGGTCTTGTTGGGAACTGAATGACAGAATACTAAACTAAGAATGTCTAGATCTTGTGGAAAAATTACTTAGATAAGCTAGATAAATTTAAAAAGGTAGGTACCCATTAATTATATACTTGGCTATTTCAAACATTACAGAAGTCTATTCTTAATCTTGTTTTTAAATTTATATGTTCAATAGTCAAAAGAATATAAAGTGATCATCTTTTGGGAAAATTATAAGTTACTTCATAACACCTTTGTTTCTGCATCTGGAAAAATTCTTCTGAAGTTAATGATAAAACTAAAAAAAAATTCTTAATACTGATCAATACTAGGCATAATATTATGTATTGAACAAAATAATCCCACCAGTGTTATATCACATACACTCTTCAGAATAAAGAGAAGTCAAATGCCTTTGGATATAACAAAGAAAATTTTAAATGTTTCAGGAAAACATGTTTTTATTTCTTGGTTACCTAGATAATTGAACTAAAGAATATAATTGTTGATTTAATAATTTTTATATAGATACTTCTATGAACCAAATATAACATAGTGGTATGGTAGACCTGGATTATCAAGAAAACTAACTATTGATTTTAGTAAGGTTTTATCTTAATAATGTGAGGAATAAAAGAGAGAGAGAGGCGGAGGTCAGGAATGAAACTTCAGCTTGACCAGGTGGCAAAGCAGTGGATAGAGTGTTGGACTGGAATGCACAGGACCCAGTTTCAAAATCCAGAGGTTGCTGACTTCAGTGTGGACTCATCTGGTTTGAGCACAGGCTCACCAGATTGAACATGGGGTTGCTGCCTTGAGTGTAGTATCATAGACATGACCCATGGTTCCTACTGGAGCTCAAGGTCACTGGGTTGAGCAAGAGGTCAGTCGCTCTGTTGAAGCCCCACCAGTCAAGGCACATATTACAAAGCAATTAATGAACAGCTAAGGTGTCACAGTGAAGAACTGATGCTTTTCATCCCTCTCCATTTCTGCCTGTCTGCTCCTATCTGTCCCTCTCTCTGTCTCTATCACAAAAACAAACAAACAAACAAACAAAAAAACACTAAACTTCAACCTTTTCACAGAAAGATTTTTTTTTGACATGTCGAGATTGTCACGTTTTGGTGTGAGAGATAAAGTGTTATAATAAAGGGATTCTTTATTTTCATTTGTACTTCCACCTCCAAAACATTGTATGGGAATGGGTGCATTTTGGATCAGGAGTAAGCCCCTTCTGAGGTGCCTTTAGCTTTCTAGACCTTGTGGGGAAGACTGGGGTGACACAGAGGAAATATTCAATGTAGATAGTTTAGGACTGACTCAACTCTGAAGGAGGCTGCAAAACAGGTTGATGAAAGTGATCATAATGGCTCTTCTCTGTTCCATCCCAGTTTGCAAGAATAGGAATGTAGACTAGTGCACAACATAGGAACAAATCTTGGAAACGCTGTTGATGTTTTATGTCTTTGCTTAATTGCCACAACAAGAATGTCTTTTCTAATCTCCCTAATTAAGTCAAATTTTCCTTATTGTATATTTTTATAGTGTGATATACCTCTTACTTTTAGCACTTCCCATGTTATCTAATTTCAATGTATTTTTATTTTTTGAATGTTATTTATTACCCTCATTAGCTTGCGAACTCCATGAGGGTGAGGATCTTGTCTTTCTTTCTCTTCTTCCTTCTCTGACATTCTTTATTCCTTCCTTCTTTGCTATGTCCTTTCATTCTTCTCTCTCCCCTTTTTTCCTTCCATTCTTTTTTCTGTTTTTGCTTATATATAGGTAGCACATTGCCTGTTACTTAGAAGATAGTCAATAATATTTTTGAATGAATAAATACTTGTAATCTGCACTTGGAGCCCTTCTATTACATCTTTAGAAATTTAACAGGAGCAGTTATCACAAAGATTTATGAAAAATTACATAAAGAGTAGAAACTCCTATAATAATTATCCAGTTTAAGTGAGAACATAGATGGTTTGTGGATACTACTATGATAATAACTACAAGTGATTTGTCAGCCTGATGGATTACAATCAATAGTTTTTTTTTTTCAAAGATAGTTCTAGGTTCATTTCTTTGTGTGTGTATAATTGAGATACAGAATAGAGAGCACAATAATTTCAGTTGAATGGGAAATCTTAATCCATCTCTTTTAGTCAAACATGACTTATCGATTTCAGATATAACTACCTTCTGAAGATCCAATCAGTATCAATCTATCTGATCTCAATATATAGATATACTACTTCAGGAGGTGTAGCTAGATCCCAAATTTTAGGTACATATCCCAGACAAATGGTTGATGTAGTTTTTCCACAAGTCAAAAGAATTTATGAAAAAATAGTCCTACTAAGAATTTCTAGATTCCTTCTTCTCTTTTGTTATAATTCCTTTCCATGCTAACTTTTGATATTTTCTCTCCTGTACAAGACAAATTTATCTTTTGATCAAATTTCCCAATTATTTTGCAAATAGATTATATTTTTTCCCTCAAAAATGAGAAGCCATCCTCTATCATCCTTTGTGATCATCAGGGATTTTTTTTTTCCTTTGAAAGAAACCTTTGCTGAGAAAACAAGATTGCTGGAGAAAAACCTCCTTTGGGGAAATAAAATGAGGGAGGAGAGGTTTTGAACTTCTATGTGAAGAACTCAATCAATATAAGGTCAAATAAAAACATGGGTCCTTTTCCTCCTGCAAACTAATAGATAAAAACCAATGTAATCTTTGCTCCTTTACCCTTCTATCTTTCTTTTACTTGAGAAAAATAATAAAATATGCATTGTATCATCAAGGCATACTTTTTATTCATCTACTTTATTTTCATTGCTATTTTTATAATATGAGTATGTTTACTTCATTGTTTGGTTTTTACCTTTTCCTGTTGTCTTTTATTCAGCTGAAAGTATAGCTTTAGTTACAGGTATCAGAGTTTACATAACAATATGAAATTATTGTGATTCAAGTTGGTTATTTTATTTCACCTCATAAGAACTTAATGATATATGGCCACATCCTTGCCTGTTTATACATTTTAGATGTAAACATAGATGTTATAAAGCAAAAGAAATGCATACAGAAAGCCTCTACTAATTTAAAATAGCATTATATTCATGGGTAATTTCATATTTTATTAAATAAAAGAAATTCAAAAATACACATTTTTTGGTCAGCCTTTGTTTTATTCCCAATGGTCCATGATAGATGAAACTTTTCTCAGACTCCTATAGTTGATCCACATTCTCATATGGATATTGTTTCTCATTGGAACTTCAAAGAGCCCAGTTTACATGTTTACCTTCTCCATTCTATGGATTCAACATGGAGGTCAATGACGTCAGAATCAAAGGGTAAGAAAGAAAGGAGCAATAATTAGCAGTGTATTTGATACAGTTACAAATATCTCCATTTTTTCTCTTTTATTTTTTCTTTTCCTTTAGGTGAGAGAAGAGGAGTTAGTTAGGTAGACTTCCACATGCATCCCAACCGGGATCCACCCAGCAACCCCATCTGGGGTTTATGCTCAAGTACTGAACTACTTTAGTGACTAAAGCTGATGCACTTCAACAGAACTATCCTCAGTGCCCGGGGCCACATTAAAACCAATCGAGCCACTGACTGTGGGAAGAGAAGAGCGAGAGAAGAAGTAGAGGGGGAAAAGAAGCAGATGCTCGCTTATCTATTGTGTCCAGACTGGGAATTGAACCCAGGAGGTCCATAAGCAGGGATGACGCTCTGTCCACTGAGCCAGTGGCTCAGTTCTAATTTTCTTTAAATCAACAATCTGGCTATCAAATGACATAGCACAGCTTTTAAATATTTCTTGCCTAGTGAAAATTATCTTCATTAAGAAAACACGCTTTTGCCTTTCCAGCAACTCCACTGTTCAATACTAGTAAGGAAGACATATTTTGACACATTTAAGATGTCAGATATCAGGATGGGGATATGGAGGTATATCTAAAGTAGACTGGTTTCTGACTTCTTCCTTGAGATTAACTTCCAGTTCACTATCTTTTATACTTTTTTTTTCTCACTCTGGGGCTTGAAAACTGCTATGCCAGGCATGAAACCCCTAGGCAAATGTATTCTTCCATTTCTCATGATTCCCAAGAACTAAGGTTATCACATGTCCCAATCTAAAATGAGGCCTAACGATCTAATTAAAGATGTTTTTTCCTACTTCTAAGAAATACAGTCAGTACACAAATTTGTTATAATTTATGTGGTTTTTCATGAGACATGGTAAGAATTCTCATTTTAAATATTCTATCTTGGATAATTCCAAATGAATGATCTGATTACCACTACATTTTTCTGTTAATCTTCATAAAACACATTCAAGAAAAATATAGTAAATGTCATACATGACACTATGCCTGTGATATATTTAATCGTTACCAAATACAGAAAATATTTTATAACTTCCACTTTACTCCCATTTTTATAAAGAATGTTCTCATGCAGGTAGCTACATAATTAATTCCTTGAAGAATTAGTCAATTTTAATGGCATCTTTTACTGAATGCCTGCTATGAATTGTGGTACCTTTAATCTGTACTGTGATTCAGGAGTCCTGAGTTCTATTTTACACATGAAAAAAAATGAGGCTTTAATAGGTGGAGAACCAATGTCTAAGGTCACATTACTACTTGTGTAACCAGAATTTTAAAACAAGTTTCTTTGTCTTAATAACCTGAGTAGTTCTTGATCACCTCAATGTATCATTAGAAGTCATAGTGTAGTTTTCTATGCAGAAAAACAAACAAGATTAGGTTAAAGGTAGTATTGCTGGATTTTGTTGGATACCAATGGTGATCTTCAGTCAGGAAAGGCAGAAAAAAATTAGAAAATAATATGCTGAGAATGAAAAAGACTGAGAGGTAGGGAGAGGGGAAAAAGAGAAGAAATAAATGTATGTGGACAGTTATTAGTCCAAGTTGCTTCGGGGGCAACTAAGATAACTGATATACTATTTTATCAATGTACCTTTGAGTCCTAGAATTCTGTGATGCATTATTGTTCCTCTGAAAGCTAGTACAACAAATGGACTATACTGTTAATTTCTAATTGCCTATACAATTACATGAACCCATTTTTCATTTTAAAGAGACTTTTGCAGGTTGAATGACAGTGCATAGAATCAGGAAAACTTACCTAAAATTCACAAGCATATCTCATCTCAGGCATTCAGTGACCCAACTATAGCCCTCTCACAGAGAAAGTTAACTTACACCTGAAAAAGTCTCTAGTTAAGTGAACATTTCCACCCAATGATGATAGGGTTGCACTGATTATCTAAATAACTGACGGAGACAAAAGAGCTAGTGAAACTAAATCTTTCAAAACAATTCCCTGTCTAGCTCTTCTTCATGTTAAAATAAAGCAAGTCAAAGCATAGTGACAGCCAACCTACTTTGGAAAGCAAGCCACACATTTTTGAAATCAATAAGTGGCCCTGCAGCCAGCACACAATCCTCCTCTGGACCAGGTTCAAGCAGAACTATTCTTAATCACAACCAGGAGATCAGGTGTCAGGATTCTCATTCAAAGGTGGTGCACTTCCCACTGAGCAGCCTCTCTAAGCCTCACCACAGGGTGATGGAACAGTATTGTTTGATCACTAATAAAGAGGTTGAAAATGATCCAAACTTGAAATGACAAAAAATATAAACTTTTTTTGAAAGTAGAAAAATAAACCTCTATTGTTAACAGAGTAAAGAGTAGCAAAGTGGTGGTGGGGGGGATAAGCCTTTCTTGCTGCATTACTCAACAAATCAGCTTTACTTTCTGAGATGCCCACAATGCCTAGAGCAGTGTTTTCTAAATGTAGTTTATATTAAAATTATTTGAAAGTATCTGTTTATACTATAATTTGTATCAGAATAATCTGGTAATATTTCAGAAACTGGTGAAGGGGCTAGTGAATCTGCACTATTAGTCAGTTTCATGAATAATTTTGAGCTAGGAAGTCTGAATACCATGGTCTAGAAATACTGCAAAACAGAAAAAGAAAAAGCTTTTCCTTTCTGTTTTTGTTTTGTTTTGTTTTTAAGATGCCAAATCCTCTCAAACAATAAAGCTATAAAATATGAAACAAACTTATCTCACTCAACAAACTTATTTTATTTCCATAAATAACTTTCCTGACATTGCAATTTTTGGTGGCTTACTCTTTAAAAAATTGGAGCCCTGCCTACCTGAATTTTTTTTTGTATTTTTCTGAAGTTGGAAATGAGGAGGCAGTCAGACAGACTCCCGCATGTGCCCGACTGGGATCCACCCGGCATGCCCACCAGGGAGCGATGCTCTGCCCATCTGGGGCGTTGCTCTGTTGTGACCAGAACCATTCTAGTGCCTGAGGCAGAGGCCATGGAGCCATCCTCAGCGCCCGGGCCAACTTTTCTCCAATGGAGCCTTGAGGGGAAGAGAGAGATAGAGAGGAAGGAGAGGGGGAGGGGTGGAGGAGCAGATGGGCACTTCTCCTGTGTGCCCTGGCCGGGAATCAAACCCAGGACTCCTGCACGCCAGGCCGACGTTCTACCACTGAGCAAACTGGCCAGGGCCTGCTTGTTACCTGAAATTTTTAAACATGAATTAGAGCACCACATTGGACAGCATGATTATCACTAAACTTCTTGTATCAAAGCCATTGAAGAAGTTCAGTTCTGCTTCTGGATTGTCTAATAATGCTGTGCTATAGACAGATGAGTTTTTATCATCTTGTGCTTAGTTTATATTCAACTTTATTGAGGAGCCAACATGACAAGTTTGCAACTTAGTGGTTGCCTACTGGAAATACTTGGTATGTCTAGTGAAATGAACTAGAAGGACAAGGTCTAATGCATCCCCAGAAAAAAGCATGACTTTGATGAAAGAGATAAGTTCAATTTGCACAGGACAGAGTCCCAGCTATGTCTCTCTCACGTGGCTTGTATTTTTTCACCAACACTGAGAAATTAACTTGGAAATAAAGAATGTGAGAAATGGAGGTTATTGCCACTGTTCAAGGCAAGATTTCCCTGAAATGATCCAGGTTTGCTATATAGCATATATGCATGTAGGTGGATAATGCAAAAATGAATTATAAAGTTGTCTCATAAGATATAAATATAATATAGCTAGAATCATTTTAGGGAAGTACAGTGTTCCAGAGCTATACATTATATTTCAGTGAGTCCAACATTGCCAGTTTTTTTTTCCTCTTGTGTTGGAACAGAATGCTGTGTCTTCCACTTAACACTAGATAAAATACTTGGATTGAATTACGTGGCCATATTGTATGAAAACTACTTAACTTAAAAATAAGAAACACTGAGCTTTGCAAGATGTTTGCATTAAAGGAAGGATGTTGAAACTTTGACTAATTGAGAAGACAGCAGAGTCATATGTACTACCTTATAATCACTTCAGAGCTTATGCTCATTAAGTGGAATGGCAAGTTAAACTCCGCAGCAAAGAATTATATAATACTTAAGTTTGTAAAATATATAACTTCAAAATACATACAAATTTATACATTGAGGAGCTCTTATATTAATAAAATGCTGTTCAACTAAAATTGTATACAATAGACATTTAGATATTTGTCCTTGAGCATTAGGAGTGAAGAGAGTATGATAAGTGGCATATTTGATAAGAACATAAATAATTGAAATGAGAAACTTCACTAGGTGGTCTGTAGTGGAGCCTGCAGGTTATTGCCAATCTAAATTTTCTGAAGATAAATCAAATAATGTAATTAATGATTGAGATAAGGACATGTAGGATATGATTGGATGAGTTATCAACATGTAAATCAACATATGAAAAGAATTCAATAGTCTGGAATAATCAGATAAATCTAAGAATATGAGAAAATATAAAATATAATATTTTAGCTTACAAATTCAGTTGAGAGACATAACTTAGAATGATCAACTGAAGGTTTTTCTAATTCTGCTTCATGGAAGACTTGAACCAAATCACAGCATGATAGAAATTAACATTTTCAGGTTTCATAAAATTACCCAGTGCCTTACAACAATCTGAAGGTAGTTTATTAAAGAAATATTACTTGAACTACAGTAAAAAACAGCATGGTATGGGGCATTTTTAACTTGACCTACTCACATGCCCGCACCCCAGTTCTATGGTAGCTGTGGGGGGAAAAAACTAGTCTTTCAGCTACTATTAGGAAAGACTGAAGCTCCTGAAATGTATTACCCTAGAGCATTGTTGCAATTTGACCTGTTTTGCAGCTTCCAGCAAATGCCCCATTCACAGGGTGTTCTTGTCATTTGGACTAGTTCAAAGCTTGCTCTGAAAGATTATTCCAGTTCCCAGAGTACTTTTTGAAAAAACAACAACTAGCTGCAACTGTTTAACATTAAAGACCCCTGAGAACATAATATTAGATTGGGCATAGAAAAGACCCTCCAAACATTTAACGGAAAGATCTTGTAAAAAGATATTCATGGGGACTTGAAAAGCTTTGACATATTCCTAGGAATCTAGAAGGGTATTCAAGTGGGTAAGATTGTGTACATTCCTAGGAAAGACCTGAGAAAATTTTAATATCTTATCCCTGTCTGACCTTAAGTCCTTTGTAAATGAAGGTTAAGACAATGTTGTAAATTGCCTGCTTCAGTGTTGAAACTCATATACATACATATAGATTCAGTAAAGTATATATGATTTATTGGTTTAAAGCACTTAAAGAAATTCCTAATTAATCATTAGCTGATCACTTAACAAAACCAAGCAGAGACTTCAGAGACTTCAGATTAACAGAGAATACAAACTTTAGAAATTTATCTCAGAAATGTTACTGAAGAAATAAATGACACAATCTTCTGCTCTCCCCTCCAGAAAAAAATGTCAAAAGATAAAATGTTAGCAATAACAACAAACATGCAGGGAGAAAAGATAAAATTTAAAGTTATCACATATTATTATATAAAATTTCTAGTTTTTGACAAAAAATTTTGAGACATACAAAGAAATAAGAACATATGGACCATACACAAGTAGAAAAGGCAGTCAATAGAAAGTGTCATTGAAGTTTCCAGATGTTAGACACACTAGACCGTTATTTCAAATTAAGCATTATAAATATGTTCAAAGAAATAAATCACGGCTAAAGAATTAAAGTCACTTCCCACCAACTTGTCAAGGTAGGTAAATCTTGTGCCCTCCTTATCCCATGACTACATCAATAGTACAGCTAAATTTAGAAAAATAACTCTTAAGAACAACCTGAATACTGCATGAACAGTAGGCCTAAATTAATAATATAAAGGAGCTACATTGAAACTGGTAACATGGGCAAAGTTGCAAAATGGGTTAACCTCACAACCATGAATGGCAGTTAAGAATCAGTAGGGAGATCTCAACTGTGGAGGTATCCACTGAGAAGTGAGGATTCCTAGCCCACATTGGGTTCCCCAGCATGGGACACCAGCACCAGGATTCAGAGTCACCACCAGCTGGCTATGAAAATCAGCCAGGAATTAGTCCAGGTGAGACAGACGGTTGCTGTAGACTCAGGTAACCTTTAAACGAACTGAGCACAGACTCACAAGCTCACAAACACTAGCCTTAAGTTCCAGAGAAGTAAAAAGAGCATTTTGAAAATTGCCAAGACTTCACGGAGAGAAATTCAATTGTCAGGCTTCAAGTGAGAGCTGGAGGGGCACTTCTTTCTGGGACTAACATGCTGATGGGGACCATTGTTTCTTTGTTGAGTCCTTCTTCCACACAGACTGCAGGCACAGATGGACACTACATCTGAGTCTCCATTAACTTGGCTAATACTGCTTTAACCCCAGTTACTTGATTCTCTGAAACCCTACCCTACACAATCCAACTGTCTAGCCTAAACCATTTTCAGAGGCTAGTCCACACAAGTAGCTAAGCTGGGCTTGTGCTGGGAAAGTTCCTAAAGTTACTCAAAGGTTCATAAACCCCAGACAAAGTGCAGCTGGTCTCCATGCACTCTGTATCTCTTGCCAAATTACTTCAAGTCCAACACAAGTGGCAGCAGGACTTGTTTCAAAACAAACATATTTCTAGGCACCTTCTAGGTCAACTGAAACAGCTACTAACTGCAAATCAATTTACAGCTCCTATCAAATGGCCCCATCTTGGATATAGGCAGTAACTGACCTTGGCCTACACTGGAGACCATCCTCAGAAGCCCCAGAACAAACATATCTGGTGTTGGGCTTAAGACCACACAAGAGCACCACCCAATTAGCACTACAAACAATACACACAAAGGGTCACTTGGCAAGCACCAGAGTTAAACTAGAAGGAATTCTGCTCTGTGGAGTCAGCCCCAACACAACAGTTTGTTTGCTGTAGTCACAGCCAGTGCTCACAGCCAGTAAGTATGAGAGTCAATCTCACCATTTATGTGCCAACAGCAATCAAGTTTCAACTACATAGGAGAAAATACAACATATACAAAGGATACCTTGGAGCATTTGGCTTGTATGAACAAGGAGACTATGCCACTGGGCCCCACAGGACAAATACTATGTAAGGCCACTCTGCCAAGACTGGAATAAGAGCAGATCTACATAATACTTAGAAACAAACACAGAGAAGCAGCCAAAATGAGGAGACAAAGAAACATGCTCAAAATGAAAGAAGTGGAGAAATTGGGAAAAAAGGAAGAAAAAAAATAAAGAAAAAAGAAAGATAAAAAAAAAGACTTAAATGAAATGGAGTCAAGCAATTTACTAGATACAGAGTTCAAAAATATGATTGAAAGAGTGCTAAGCAACTTAGGGAAAGAATAAATGAACTCAGTGAGAACTTCAACAGAAATAGTAAGCATAAAATGAACATAGAAACCATAAAAAAAGAACCAGTTGGAAATGAAAACTGTAATATATGAAATAAAAATAAAATACATAAGAAGGAATCAACACCAAATTGAATGAAGCAGAGGATCTAGTCAATGATTTGTAAGACAAAGTAATAGAAAACTTCAAATTAGAGCAATAAAAAGGAAAAAAAAATAATTGGCTCTGGCTTGGCTCAGTTGGTTAAGAGTACCTTCCCAAAATAACAAGGTTGTGGGTTAGATCTCCAGGTAGGGCACACATGAGAAACAACCAATGAATGCACAACTGAGTGGAACAACAAATGAATGCTTCCCTTTCTCCTCCCCTGTCTCTCCCATTTTTTCTCTGTCTCTAAATAAATAAATAAGTCTTGGCTGGATATGGTTGGTTGGAGCATTGTCCCAGAGCTCCAATGGCTCTGGAGGTTGCCTATTCAATTTCCCCATCAGGGCACATGCAGAAGCAGCTTGATGTTCCTGTCTCTCTTTCCCTGCCTGTATTGAAAAAAATTAAAAATGAGAGGCATTTAGGGGCCTCTGGACCACATCAAGTACAACATTTGCATCATGTGGTACCAGAAGCAGAAGAGAGAGAGCAAGGGATTGAGAATCTATTTGAAAAAAAAAATGAATGAAAATTTTCCTAATCTGGTGAAAGAAAAAGGTACCCAACTCCAGGAAATCCAGTGTGTCCTCAAAAATATGAACCCAACGATACCCACACCAAGATACATTATAATTAGAATGACAAAGCTTATAAGCAGCAATACAAAGACAGTTAATTACCTATGTGCGATCTCCTTTAAGACTGACAGCTGATTTCTCAAGAAAATATCTTCCAGGTCATAGGGGATTGACATAAATTATTTGAAGTGATGAAACGTAAGAGCCTACAAGCAAGACTACTCTTCTTAGCAAGGCTATTGTTTAAAATTAAAAGAGAAAGAAAAAAACTTCCTAAACAAAAAAAGCTAAAGCAGTTTATTACCACCAAAACAGTATTACAGAAAATGTAAAAAGGACTTCTTTAAGAAGGAGGAAAAAATGAGTAAAAAATGCTGCAAAGAAAAAAATTCTTACCAACAAAGGAAGCATGTTATAAAAGCAGTCAATCAGCAAACTTGAACATGTGAATATAGGTAGTACAGTATGACATAAAGAAAAGAGAATAAAGAGAAATGAACAAAGCCTCAGAAACTTGTGGGAACCAACATACTGGAAATCCCAACACAAAAACAATGTAAGGAACAAAAAATATTTTGAAGAAATAATGACTGAGAACTTCTCAAATTCTGTAAAACCCTTTAACTTACACATAAAGGAAGCTCAATGATTTTGGATAGAATAGTTTAAAATAAATTTATAAGTAAATACATCATAAACTGTAAAAAGACAAAGAAAGAATCTTGACTGCAACAAAAGATAAATGGTTCATCGTGTGCTAAGGATCCTCAATAAGATTAACACCTGATTTCTTATCAAAAACCGTGGAGGCCAGAATGCCATAGGATGACATATTCAAAGTGGTGTAAGAATATCACTGTCACCAAGAATCCTGTATGCAGCTAAACTATCCTTCAAAGATAAGGATTAAATTAAGACTTCCATAGATAATTAAATCAGGGACAATTTTTTACTAACATCTACCTTCCAAGTAACACTACAAGTAATACTAGAGTCCATCAGAATGCATCAAAAGAATATTAGATGGTAACTCAAATTCATATGTAGGAATAAATAACATCAATAAAGATAACTATGTAGGCAAATATAAAATGCATGTAAAGATTTAAAAAAATGAATACAATTCCATTTTTTGTTTTTTCTTCTTTTATTGATTGAAAAAACATTGCCTAAACCAGTAAGTATGAAACTGCATGATGACCTTATATACAAATGTAATTTGTATGACAATAATAGCATTAAAAAGGAAGAGAATGGAGCTACATTGAAGTAAAATCTGTATGCTATTAAAATTGCTATTATTAATAAAAACTAGATTGCTTAAGTCTATTGTAATTGTAATCCCAAAGGCAACCAATAAAAAAATTGCTTTAAAAACATAAAAAAAGACTAAGGTCAAAACTGAAATAGTAAACTAGAAAAAAAATCTACTTTATACAAAAGGAGGCAGTAGTTTACGAATTGAGGTACAGAAAAAAAATTTCTAAGATACAGAAAACCAATAGCAAAAAGGCAATATAATTCAACCTTAAAAATAACTATAGTAAATGTAAACAGATAGAATACTTAAATCAAAAAATTTGAGATTGGAAGATGGATAAAAAATGATGACTCAATTATTTCAGAATCCATGGCACAAAAAGTTTGAACGTAAAAAGATGGAAAATATGTGATACAAAAAAAAAAAAACTGAAAGAAGTTGAACTGTATATATTAATATGACAAGATAGGTTTAAGGCAAAAATATTTACTGGAAAGAGTATATATTTTATAATGATAAAATGGTCAAATTAATAAGCGGCACAGATAACAATTTTAAATACCTATGCATCTAACAATAGATCCTTCCAAATATATGACTCTCAAACTGAAAGAATTGAAGCTAGAAATAAAAAAAAACTAAATATAAGAGTGGGATGATTTAATGTTCCATTCTTAATAATTAATAGGACAACTAAATAAAAAATCAGCAAGACAGAAGACTTAAACAACACTGTCAACCAACTTAACCTATCAGTCATCTATCAAATATCCCACCCATCAAGATAAAAATACACACTTTACTCAAGCCTTCATGGAATAGTCTCCAGAATATAGCAGATGATAAACCATAAAAAAAGATTCAGTAAATTTTAAAAAAATAATTAAATAATACAACATGATCACAGAACAGAAAAAGAAGTGAAATTAGAGACAGCAGAAGATGTATTGAAAATCCATCAGTATTTGAAGTTGAACAACATACTTCAATATAACCTATGGATCAAAGAAGAAATTACAAGGTAATTTAGGATACATTTTGGTCTGAATGAAAACAAAAACAGAACATCTCAAAATTTATGTGATGCAACAAAAGTAATACTTAGAAGGAAATTTGTAATTTTGAATTACTATATTATAAAGAAAAAAAGCACACTCAAGGTAAGCAAAAACCAGCAAATAATAAAGATTAGAACAAAAATTCAAGAAAAAGAAAAAATAACATAGAAAAATCAATAAATCAGGAGCCAGTTCTTCAAAAACTCAAATCTGACAAACCCTTAGCTAGATGAAGACAAAAAGAGAGAAGACACAAATCACAAAAGTTTGAAATTGAAAAGATTATAGGAAAATACTAACATCATATTAAATGGCACTAAACTGAAGGCTTTCCCCCTTAAATCAGGAACAAGACAGGGTTGTCCACTCTCTCCACTCTTATTTAATGTGGTACTAGAGGTTCTAGCCAGAGCAATCAGACAAGACAAAGAAATAAAAGGCATCCATATCGGAAAAGAAGAAGTAAAGGTATCACTTTTTGCAGATGATATGATCCTATACATCGAAAACCCCAAAGAATCCACAAAAAGACTACTAGAAACAATAAGCCAATACAGTAAGGTCGCAGGATACAAAATTAACATACAGAAGTCAATAGCCTTTCTATATGCCAACAATGAAACAACTGAGAAGGAACTCAAAAGAATAATCCCCTTCACGATTGCAACAAAAAAAATAAAATACTTAGGAATAAACATAACAAAGAATGTAAAGGACTTATATAATGAAAACTATAAACCATTGTTAAGGGAAATCGAAAAAGATATAATGAGATGGAAGAATATACCTTGTTCTTGGCTAGGAAGAATAAATATAATCAAGATGGCTATATTACCCAAAGCAATATACAAATTTAATGCAATTCCCATCAAACTTCCAATGACGTTTTTTAAAGAAATAGAGCAAAAAATCATCAGATTTATATGGAACTATAAAAAACCCCGAATAGCCAAAGCAATCCTAAAGAAAAAGAATGAAGCTGGGGGCATAACAATACCTGACTTCAAACTCTATTATAGGGCCACGACAATCAAAACAGCATGGTATTGGCAGAAAAATAGACACTCAGACCAATGGAACAGAATAGAAAGTCCAGAAATAAAACCACATATATATAGTCAAATAATTTTTGATAAAGGGGCCAACAACACACAATGGAGAAAAGAAAGCCTCTTCAATAAATGGTGCTGGGAAAACTGGAAAGCCACACACATGCAAAAGAATGAAACTGGACTACAGTCTCTCCCCCTGTACAAAAATTAACTCAAAATGGATCAAAGATCTAAACATAAGACCTGAAACAATTAAGTACATAGAAGAAGACATAGGTACTCAACTCATGGACCTGGGTTTTAAAGAGCATTTTATGAATTTGACTCCAATTGCAAGAGAAGTGAAGGCAAAAATTAATGAATGGGACTACATCAGACTAAGAAGTTTTTGCTCAGCAAGAGAAACTGATAACAAAATAAACAGAAAGCCAACTAAATGGGAAATGATATTTTCAAACAACAGCTCAGATAAGGGCCTAATATCCAAAATATACAAAGAACTCATAAAACTCAACAACAAACAAACAAACAATCCAATAAAAAAATGGGAAGAGGATATGAATAGACACTTCTCCCAGGAAGAAATACAAATGGCCAACAGATATATGAAAAGATGCTCATCTTCTTTAGCTATTAGAGAAATGCAAATCAAAACGGCAATGAGATACCACCTCACACCTGTTCGATTAGCTGTTATTAGCAAGTCAGGTAATAGCAAATGTTGGAGAGGCTGTGGAGAAAAAGGAACCCTCATACACTGTTGGTGGGAATGTAAAGTAGTACAACCATTATGGAAGAAAGTATGGTGGTTCCTCAAAAAACTGAAAATAGAACTACCTTATGACCCAGCAATCCCTCTACTGGGTATATATCCCCCAAACTCAGAAACATTGATACGTAAAGACACATGCAGCCCCATGTTTATTGCAGCATTGTTCACAGTGGCCAGGACATGGAAACAACCAAAAAGCCCATCAATAGATGACTGGATAAAGAAGATGTGGCACATATACACTATGGAATACTACTCAGCCATAAGAAATGATGACATCGGAACATTTACAGCAAAATGGTGGGATCTTGATAACATGATACGAAGCGAAATAAGTAAATCAGAAAAAAACAGGAACTGTATTATTCCATACGTAGGTGGGACATAATACTGAAACTAAGAGACATTGACAAGAGTGTGGTGGTTACGGGGGGAGGGGGGAATGGGAGAGGGATAGGGGGTGGGGAGGGGCACAAAGAAAACAAGATAGAAGGTGACAGAGGACAATCTGACTTTGGGTGGTGGGTATGCAACATAATTGAAAGACAAGATAACCTGGACTTGTTATCTTTGAATATATGTATCCTGATTTATTGATGTCACCCCATTAAAAAAAAAAAAAATTATAAAAAAATATTAAATAATACCAGACAAAAACAATAAAACTGTTATTTAAGATAAAAAAAAAAGAAAATACTGTGAATAGCATTATACCAACATTTAACAATTTAGATGAAAGGAAAAATTCTCAGAAAGTCACAAATTATTAAATCTATTTCAATAAAAACTATGAAATCTGAAAAAATATTACTTGTAAAAAAATTGAATTAGTAATGAATCAAAATTTCTTCAAAGTCAAGTCTAAGCCTGGATCATAAAACATGCGTTCTACCAGATGTTTGATGGAGAAATAATGTGATTGCAAATTCTTAAAGGAGAATACAACAGTTCTTAATTCATTCTATGAAAGCAGTACTACCTTGATACCAAAATCAGATAAAAACATCAAAATAAAACAAACTTACAGGCTAATTTCCTTCATAAACAAAACATAAAACTTCTCACAAAACGTTAGAAAACACATCCATTAACATTAAAAATGATTATATACCATGAGTAAGTGGGATTTATTCTAACAATGCATGATTGCTTTAATATCTAAAAATAAATTAATGTACCAAAATAGAATAAAGAACAAAACCCACATGATCTTATAAATATATGCATTAAATTTTTTGAAATAAATCCAGTATGCTTTCGTGATAACACAACATTCTTTAAACCGAAAGTAGAAGAAAAGTTTCTCATTCTGATACAACGCATATATAAAAGCCCACAACATCCATTATATTTTCATAGTTTAAATAGTGAAGGCCTGGATGCTTTCTCCTTAAGATCAGGAATAAGATAAAGATGTCTGCTCTTGTTTGCAGACAGCATAATCTCAAGAAAGACACACGCAAATTATACACTAGCAATCTAAAAATGAAATGAAGAAAGTTCATTTTACAATAGCATCAAAAATAACTAAATATCTATGGATAAATTTAACAAAAGAAGTACAATACCTGTATACTAAAAACTACAAAACAGTCTATGCCCAAACCACCCTGAACAAGCCCGATTGGATCTAAAAACTACAAAACACTGTTGAAAGAAATTAAACACATCAAAATAATCATGGATAGGAAGACAATATTGTTAGGATGGTTATAGGTTTTAGTCTCCTAAGTTGATATATAGATTCAGTGCAATATCTATCAAAATCTCTACTGGCTTTTGAGAAGAAATTTAGAAAATGATCTTAAAATTAATCTGCAAATATAAGGGATCCAGAATAGCCAAAACAACCTTTAAAAATAACAAATTTGTAATACTCACTCACATTATTCCTCAAAAAACTTACTAAAAACCTATAGATGTCAACCCACCCAGTACAATACTGGCATAAGAACAGACATATAATGAAATATAATTTAAAGTCTAAAAATAAATCCTTACATTTATGGTCAGTTTGTTTTTGACAAGTGAGTGACAAGACAGTTTGGTTCAGAAAGAATAATCTTTTCAACAAATCATGCTAGGACAATTGGAAATCCACAGAGAATAATGACTTTGAGCTCATTTTCACAAAATTTTTTTAAAAATCACTCAAAATGGCTTGTATCTATAAATGTTAGCATTAAAACAATAAAATTCTCAGAAGAAAACATAAGAATAAATATTTATTGCCTTGTGTTAAGTAATGGTTTCATGGCTATGACTACAAAAGCACAAATGAAACAAAAAATAAATAAATGAATTTTTGTTTATTTTTCCTGTTTTTTCTTTTCTTGATTTCAGTTTGGGTAAGCGGGGTCAAATATCTGGTGACAAAGATTTGACTTTGGGTGGTGGGTACACAGCACGATAAACAGATGATGTATCACATAACTGTACACTTGACACCTATATAATCTTATTTACCAATGTTAACCAAATAAATTTAAGTAAACAATAAAACATAAAAATTTTGGCAGAGGAAAAAAATTTTAAAATAGATTTCATCAAAATTAAAACCTTTTGGCCTGACCAGAAGGTGGCTCAGTGGATAGAGCATCAGACTGGAATGCAGAGGACCCAGGTTCAAGACCTCAAGGTTGTCAGCTTGAGCAGAGGCTCATCTGGTTTGAGCAAAGCTCACCAGCTTGAACCCAAGGTCGCTGGCTTGAGCAAGGGGTTACTCAGTCTGCTGTGCCCCACGGTCAAGGCACATATGAGAAAGCAATCAATGAACATTACTTTTTTGTCGTAACGAAAAAGTAATGATTGATGCTTCTCATCTCTCTCCGTTCCTGTCTGTCTATCCCTCTTTCTGACTCTCTCTGGCTCTGAGAAAAAAAAAAAAAAAGGTGATAAATATGATGTAATCAATAAAGTGAAAAGATAAGTCATATCACACGAGAAATATTTGTATATCACATCGATAAAAGACATTTATCCAGAATATGCAAAATCTCATACACTCAATAGTATTGAGACAAATGATTCAATCAAAAATGGGCAATGTTATGAATTGATATTTTACCAAAGATTTATAAATGGCCAATAAGTGCAAGATGGTTAATATCATGAATCATTAGGGAAATGGAAATCAAACTTAAAATGATATATCACTTCACTCTTGCAAGGATTATTTTTTGAAAAGACTAATAAATTTTGGTGAGGATGTAGCAGTATTGAAACCTCATTCACTAAAAGTGGGATGCAAAATTGTATTCATTACTTTAGAAAACAGTCTGGCAGTTCTTCTAAAACTTAAACACAGAGTGACAATATGACCCAACGACTTCATTCCTGGTTACATATCTCAGAGAAATTAATATGTACAATCACACAAAATATTGATCATAAATGTTAATAGCAACATTATTCATAATAGTCAAAAAGGTGGAAACAGCTCAAATGTTCATTAACTGATGAATGGAAAAAGAAAAGGTGGTATATATTCTCAGAGGAATATTATTTTTCACAAAAAATACAATTCTTATAGATGTTATGACATGGATGAAACTTGAAGACTTTATGCTAAATAAAAATGGCCAGATACAAAATGCCATCAACTGATATAGTATGTTCAGAGTGTGTCAAATCATAGAGAGATAAAGTAGGTTGCTGCATGCCAATTGGGGTGATAAAGATATTCTAAAGTTAGATTGTGGTGATGGTTGCTCAACTCCATGAATATACTAAAAAACAAACTGAACTGTAGACTTTAAATGGAGAAGTATATGGTGCATGAATTACCCCTAATAAAGCTACTTATAAAAGAGACTCCAAATTTTTACTTTCTCCAAATTCTCTGTCAGTGCAAAACCAGCTTCTTACTGGTCTTTTTTTTATAAGGTTTTTACATCAGAATAAGAGCCTTATCTATCATTGTTCATTGTCTTATTTTCTCCTAAAACCCAAATAAATTAGAATAGATCTTACTACTTTTGTCTCAAGTACTTTATCTTTCCCAAGGAGACAAGTTTAATAAATTAGAACATTATTTTTATCTATAACCCTGCTATATACTCACTATCTAAACTCCTAACATTAATACGGTCTAGGCTTCTAATTCGTTCAGTGCAGTAAAAGAATTTCACAAGATTATTTCTATAAATTGGCTGAAACCTGCACAACCTTTTCATTACAACCTCCCAAGTTTGGATAATCAGAAACAAACTCTATAAGCAATATCCACAGTATAGAATTCGTGCTAAGAGATAAAAGTTTACAGACAAACTTATAAAGATAGCTTTCTAAAATGAGGTTATTTTGTTTTGTTCCAATGGAAAGCACATCCTTAAGTGGGCTAGAATCCTGCTAGATGATCTATTGTAGATTCAGGCATTTAATGAGGCTTGGATTAGATGATCCTTTAAATACCTTTGAGATTTTGCAAGATTTCTGGCCAATTTTCTCCACTTATTTTCATTATATATGAGTAGAAACTTAAATTCCCCTTAAAGTGCCCCAAAAATTCAGGTGCATGCACTTGACAAATGCTTGGTGATTGATTGAATCAAAGTGAATTCAGTGAATAGTGAGGTTTTATGTAGATTTACTAGATCAGGGGTCGGGAACCTATGGCTCATGAGCCAGATGTAGCTCTTTTGATGGCTGCATCTGGCTCACAGACAAATCTTTAATAAAAAAAATAATAACGTTAAAAATATAAAACATTCTCTGGCTCAGTGGTAGAGCATCAGCTTGGCTTGCAGGAGTCCCGGGTTTGATTCCCGGCCAGGGCACACAGGAGAAGCACCCATCTGCTTCTCCACCCCTCCCCCTCTCCTTCCTCTCTGTCTCTCTCTTCCCCTCCGGCAGCCAAGGCTCCTTTGGAGCAAAGTCTTCCCGGGTGCTGAGGATGGCTCCATGGCCTCTGTCTCTGGCGCTAGAATAGCTCTGATTGCGGCAGAGCGACACCCCAAGATGGGCAGAGCATCGCCCCCTGGTGGGAATGCCGGGTGGATCCTGGTCTGACTGCATCCCCGTTTCCAGCTTTGGAAAAACACAAATATATTTATATATATGTTATATATATAAATATATATATTTATGACAATATGTTATATTTATAAATATATATATATATATGACATTCTCATGTATTACAATCCATTCATTTCCTACCGCACATGTTCATGGTTGCAGGTGGCTTGAGTCAATCACAGCTGTTGTCCAGGACAACATCAAATTTTTATTGGATAATGCTAATGTACATGGGTCGTTGTATGGCTCTCATGGAATTACATTTTAAAATATGTGGTGTTCATGGCTCTCTCAGCCAAAAAGGTCCCTGATCCCTGTACTAGATAATTCCTTTGGTTTTTACCTTGGCTTTGACTTTTAGCACCAGGCTTAAAAAATAACTTTACTATCAACCAATATATCAATCAGATACTACCTAAATTTTTGTTTAAATTATTCATTCAAATTTTGAAACTTGTTTCTTTATCTGGAGAATCTCTACAATTAAGACAATGACAGATCATGAAACTAGAAGGAAGTTTAGATTTTACCCTACAGATAGAATCTACTAGATACAAATAGGCATTACATTACAGTTCTTGTCTCTGTCTATGTATGTCTCTTTTTCAACAAATACATATACACACACAAACACATGCCCAAGGTTTTTATAATTGCACTTCAAGTTGTGATCTTATGCCCTTTGTTCTAAATAGGTAGTTTTTCTTTCAACTTGGAAGCATGAAAATAATTTCTTTGGAGGATATTACCCAAAGATAATCCTCATTTCTTTAAATTAAAATAAATATTTGGGGCTAAATTACTGAGCAAAGTGGCATAGTATTGTGAAAGAATTCATGTTATATAAACATTAAATATTTGAAAGTTTTTATTTAAATCAGTTTTTATTTAAATATGGTGGGTGTGCTAAGCATTATGCCACGATAAACACATAGGTGCTATATCCTCTTGCTGGAAGATAAATTTTCCTTTCTTATAGTGCCTTAATTATCTAAGTTTTCAGTCATTAAAAATGCATACCCAGAGATAGAAACCTGAGACCCATATGTGTCACTGAAAACCTACTGAGGAAGTATTGTCACCAAAACTTTGGGAAAAAAATCAACTGAAAAGTTCATGCTCAATCATTATGTGGAAACTGCACACTCTCATTTATTTGTAAATAAGAGAAAAATAACTGAAAAACTAAGAATTCCTGCAGGTTGAATGTTATCAGAAACACTGATAAAACCAAATACTTGATAGATTTTGTTTGACTTTAAAATCAAGTACAACAAAAAAACAATTGTCACATTTTTGGAAAGGGTAGATGAACAAGGCGAAGTTTTTCACTGACCCAAAGTAAAATGGGCAAATAGCAGAGCTCTTAAACTTAATTGTTTCTTATCTTAATAAAAAATATAATAAAATCACTACATGTTGGAGCCAGAAAAATCATCTTAGGTCATCTATACCTAATAGCTTGTCTCAGAATGGATTCATACATATCACCCAGGGTTTTTTTTGTTTTTGTTTTTCTTTTTTTAACTAGTCAGTCCTCAAAGTCCCATATTATGACACACTGGTTTATTTGGCTTGTGCTAGAACTGAAAATTTGGATTTAAAAATAAGATTCTTGAGTTGATGTTGACATACATATAGGTTTGAGAAATGTCAATTTTTTACAAAATGGAATAGGTTGTGACATAGAAATTCTCCTACAAAGAACAACCCCCCAAAATATATATGAAATGCACACACATATGCATATATGTAAACAAAATATATTTACATATACACTTTAATTTAAATTAAAACATAAAAAGTTGATAAGGAGAGAGATGATAGATAATGTGCATCAGAGAATCATTGAGGTAACTGGAATTTTAGAAGATAAGATTCTGGAGAAGAGAGATCCCCATGGAGGTGAGATGACATTCTGCACCCATCCTGTTTTTTTATTTTTCCTCCAGACACTTGCTAATACTGAACATAAGGCAGAAACGTGGAGATTCTGGATCTCCACTTCTTTATTTCCTTCTTTGAGCTACAGAGGGAAAAATGAGCAAAGACTCGAAGGTCTAGGATCCCACTAAGAATGGAATAGGCTGGTTTACCCTTAATAAGATTTGCCAAATCCTAAAGCTATGTAGGATGAAATATTAATTAAGCAGCTCATTTAAAATCATTGCAGAATTTTTAGCAATCTTATGGTTTTATGGAGATAAATATCTGCTGAGTGGAGAGGAATCTCAATAAAACTGTCTCTTTGTCATGACTACCAAAAGGCTATGTTGGAGGATAAGTGATCAGAGGCAGCTGGAGACTTCCACACACTGCAGCATGGCCTCAAAGTAGCTCCATCTCCAGTTGAATTGTTATTACCCTCTATCTGCTTTGCAAGAAAAGAATAAACACTTCAGAAGGAAAAGGGTATCATTCAAATAATATACAAATTTTCATACATAAAGTCTGAAATTAAACAGAAATGTTAAAGTTATGCCCAGAAACAGTATAAAATCACCAAAATCCAGGATAGAGTAAAATGATAGAAAAAGACCCACAGTAGCAAAATGGACTATGAAGTAGCCAAGATTAATACATTCAATAAAATAAAGTGAAAGACACAGAAAATAAATAAAAATATGAAGAATTTACTTAGGGAATTAGAATCTATTACAAAAATTAAATAAAAATTTTAAAATTAAGTAAAGTACCTGAAATGAAAAAAAAAATACAACAACACTGTAGTTGAATTTAATAGAAGATTAAAGCAGAAAAGAGGATTGGTGAACTGGAAGAAAGATCAATAGAAACGCAGTAGGAAATAAATACATAAAAAATGCTGGAAAGAATATAAGAGATATTGAATGGGATAGAATTGTTAGAAATAAGAAAAAATAAATTACACAGTGATTCAGTAGTACTTGTTTCTGATTTGAACTGTAGTAAATAGTATCATAAATTTTAGTAATATTCGAAGTGGATATTGCTTGCCTATACGATATACAAGGTAACTCACTGGTAGGCATAAAGTAAATTTTAAAAAAATATATTTTTATGTTTTTTTATAATATATATAAAATCATACATGTAATACATGAATGTACATGAATGAGATACAAACATATTGACATGTGAGTGCAATAATAAAAAAGTGTTTGTTTTTTTAAATAAAAGATATATGATCAAAATTTTGGAAAACATTGACTAATTCTATAAATGTTACTTAGGAGTGTGGCCTGGGTATTAAATATCAGTATCATAACTTTTCCTGATCAATTATTATCTTGTTCTATAATATTGCCTGAAATTATGCTTTTAGTAGAAACGTATCTCTAGATACTTTCATTATGCCAGGTGCTAAGCAAATCATAAAATATCTATGACAAAGGTGATTTTTATTGGCGTAGAGGTCCATAAGTAAAATTGTAAAATTAGATAAGTTTGTTAAGAACATATTTTTATGTCTTCTAAACCTTTTCCCATGTCTGGAGTCCTCACTAAGAAAGACAGTTGTTTTCTCACTTTTATGAGTTCTCTCCTTTTACTGTGTGTGTGTGTGTGTGTGTGTGCGTGTGTGTGTGTGACAGAGACAAGATAGAGGGTCAGACAGGCAGGAAGGGAGAGAAAGATGAGAAGCATCAATTCTTCATTGTGGTACTTAGTTGTTCATTGATTGCTTTCTCATATGTGCCTTGACCAGGGTGCTACAGCAGATCAAGTGACTTCTTGCTCAAGCCAGCAACCTTGGACTCAAGCTGGTGAGTCTTGCTCAAACCAGATGAGCCCATGCTCAAGCTGGCGACCTTGGGGTTTTGAACCTGCGTCCTCCATATCCCAGTCCAACGCTCTATCCACTGCGCCACTGCCTGGTCAAGGTCCCTCTCCTACTTTTGTTCTAATCACTTTTACCGAACCTTTGAAGAGCATGCTTCGAAGTTCTTTTCCTGTAACCAAATCAGTCAAAACCCATAGTCTCTCAATTTTGGATTTACAGGCACTTTTAAGCATTAAATAAATAAGGGGTAATTTTTTGACATACTAATAAAACCTAAGCATGTATGGCTTATATACCAGGTACTACTTGTTTAAAAATTTTATAGAAATTTGTTAGTCTGCCTGACCTGTGGTGGCGCAGTGGATAAAGCGTCAACCTGGAAACACTGAGGTTGCCGTTTCAAAACCCTGGGCTTGCCTAGTCAAGGCGCATATGGGAGTTGATGCTTCCTGCTCCTCCCCCCTTCTCTCTCTCTGTCCTCTCTATAATGAATAAATAAAAAAAAAATCTAAAAAAAAAAAAAAAAAAAAAAAGAAATTTGTTAGTCTAACGCAGGGATCGGGAAGCTTTTTGGCTGAGAGAGCCAAGAACACCACATATTTTAAAATGTAATTCTGTGAGAGCCATACAACGACCCGTGTATGTTATGCATTATCCAATAAAAATTTGATGTTGTCCCAAAGGACAGCTGTGATTGACTCAAGCCACCTGCAACCATGAACATGAGTGGTAGGAAATAAATGGATTGTAATACTTGAGAATGTTTTATATTTTCAACATTATTATTTTTTTTTATTAAACATTTGTCTGTGAGCCAGATGCAGCCATCAAAAGAGCCACATCTGGCTCGCAAGCCATAGGTTCTCGATCCCTGGTCTAACATGATATAAAGGCATGAACTTTTAAGACTGAATGACTCTTGTTATATAGGGTGGTGCACAAGTTGATTTACAGTTGTGAAACAGAGAATTTATTCTTGTGTTAAATATTTATTAATTATTATATTATTTTCCATATGAACAACTGTAAACCTACTTTTGCCCCACCCTGTATGTCATTTCTTCTCACTTCTAAATAATGAGTCTTTATGTCATTTAATTCTTTGGGTGTCTGTTTTTCCATCCATGAAATGGAAGTTATGATACCTGTGAGACAGGAAAAAAAATATTTTTTATGTTTCTGCAGTTAGTGCTTTCAGGGAAAATTTTTCTATGACCTGAGTTAAAGGACGTGCCTTGCAATTAAAAGGATTAGGGAATTGATTGTAAGAGATTTAACTCCCCAGAGGTATGTAGTTACATTTCCAAAAAGGATCAGACCCAGAGCAATGAAGACATTCTAGGGATTTTCAACCCTAAGACATTCATCTTCTCTTCCCCACTCACAGATATTTATTTCCATGCCAAAGTTTAAAAACCTTGTATCCTCTTCTTTTCTTCCAAGGATAATTTGTTTACATTAGGGGTATTAAGTTTCTATTCCTCTCTCAGGAGACAAATGGGAAAATGTGTATATAAGTTCCCAGATGCTTATTTTCTGGGCTTGCTTCCGTTATGTGCAGGGAGACACCCGCCTTTCATCATATTTCACCAAGGAGGAAAAAATTCTTGAGGCAATAGTTAACCAATCTGGTTAGTACTGTAAGTAAAATATTCTGCATTGACCTAGAAAATTCATGTTAACTTTCAGATTAATATAAATATATGTAGAAAAAAGGAACTATTTGCTTTGTCAAATTTAAAGGGGAGGGTCAATTGAGATGATGGATATGGAAGGGCTTTGAAAAGAACTTACACATCTCAGATCATTTTCTCCAATTTTATTTTGCTGTTGCTCTTAGTGAATGAAGTAGGAGGATATTTGTCATAACTAAAAGATACCCAGATTTATGTACTTTTATATTTGAAATTTGCTTATGTGTTCCTTGAGTCCTAAAGTTTAAGTGAGAGGAATTTTGAAGGCTATTATGACATTTTTTATTAGGTATAACCTGAAAATTTAAGTGGATGTTCCAACCATTAGGGACAATTATAATAAATTTTATGGCTGGAACTCATAATATGTTATTATTGACTATATAGACTTTTTGTTATGTTTTTCACTTTAAAGGAGTAGAAAATTTTACTTACAAATTACAACACTGAGACACAAACAATATTGGCAGTCTCATAAGTGTCTTGCTGAGATATTATGTGGAAATAAAACTAACACATTCTCACAATGAGAATTGTCTTTTCTAAATAGGGATATAATATTTTTGATAACTGTTTTTAGACCTCTAAACCTTTTAATTTTATTTCAAATATTAATTAAAATATTTACTTTCCTTTTAAATTTGGACACCAAAATTATTTATATGGCCTAACAATTCAGTAACTTAAAAATAATTCACCTCATAAATGAGGCAGTAGTCAAGAGAAATTTTTACCATATTTACCCTTCCAAAGGAAACAATTCTAAAGTTAGAGGGCACTCCAAAGACAGAGCCCTCCTTTCAAGGTAATGACATATACATTTATTTAACAAGGTAGCTTTCTCCAAATGTCAAAGTTTCAGCCCCAAGGCATTTCTCTGGACACACTGTAGAAAATACAGTTATTTAAATAAAACCTCCATTTCCTTTGGCATTCTTTTTCAAATCCATCTCTAACAGGGAGAGTTTCAATATCGGATATTTCTGAGTCTATAGTGAAAAGAATACAAAGCCTATGCAATTTATTTGTTACATCTCTTTTTTTCCCCATATTTAATATTTTCCATTATCCCATAGATAGGTTTGTTCTCTGATGTATTAAAGAAAAAAGACATTAGTATACCACTTAGTAGATGTTGCTTAAGTAAATATATGTATATATACATACATATATAAATGAGTACATATAATATATATGCATTTATTTATTGTATTTTGTCACTCTCTTTATAAGCACTCTATATACATTAGTTTAACTTTTATAACAGATTTATATGATAGGTGTTATTACTCTCTCTATTTTACAGATGAGGATATTGAGACTCAAAGATGTTACTTGTCCAGAACTAGTAAAGTAGTAAGTAGGGAGTCAGGGTTTGAAATAGGTCTTTCTAAATCCAGTGCTCAACTTATAAAAAATGGTGTAAATCCATCTAAATATATAGAAAAAATAAGTTTTGTTTTAAGTTATAGTAACCAAAGAAATGTTGCTTAAATTAATATATTGAGCAAGTTGACTGAGATATATTGTCTTACCCTTAGTCTTTAAATGAAAACAGTGTTGAGTAGCAGGAAAAGCATGGTTGTTTATATTTGGCCAAATCTAAATCACTAACTCGTGTGACTTTGGGCAAGTTATATGAGTCCTCCAAACATAGTTATGAATATAGCTTCTAAAAATATTTTTTACAAAGAGGTGCTTAATAATTTTGAAACATTTCTTGTAGAAGTCAACTTTTCAACTTTTCCATCTAGATATGGATACCATATAAATCTGGTTCTTAGGATGTCCTTTTGACTTTCTTTAGTCAGTTAAATAAAACAGAAATTGAGCCGGTTTTGATCTTAGAACTCAAGAAGTTCTGCACACATTCTCTGTCACTTTTAAAATCCTGCCAGATTTGTCTGCTAGATAATAAGAAATACATAGTTTCATTAACCCTCACTGTAGCCTCATTCCCAGAGCCAGCAGTCACCCAAACCCTGAAAGCAAAACTTCCTGGTTGATTGGCAGCTATTTTACTTAAAAATAATTTAGTCCAGCAGAATTCAGAACTGACTAGTTAAGCCCCATCTCAAAGTACCAACCTACAGAATCATGAACTAAATTAATTGCTGTTAATTAACACTACTAAATTTTTGAGTGATTTTATCCATTTAAAAACCAACTGCCACAGTATGTTTTATCATTCTCTTTTTTAGACATCTAGTCAAGACTCTGTACAACACTATGATTCCAGTTAGAGAAAGAAGGATACAAAAGAATTATAAAGTTCATCATCTCCTGGTCTCAAAGAACTCATTCACTCTTGTAGATAAGATGAAAATGACACATATGAATTAATATATATATAGGACAAAAGATAGAATACAATCAGATGTTGTTCTCCAAATATGAGTTCCTCTGTGGGAAAAAATTCAGTCATTAAGAAAGCAAATTCATCCTTCCAAGCTATTTTATTCTTACATAATGTAGACAGTTATTATCTTTATCCCTGTGCCTTCATGAGTGAAACTGAGAGGGCTAGAGTTCTGTCAGTTGATTTGAGAAAAAACTGGTGAGATTGTGTGAAAACCTTTTGGATCCCAATAGCAAGTTTCCCATTGGGATCAGTTTAGACTGGATTACTGAAAAGAGTGCATGAGTCATACAGATGAATTGGCAGAAAGAAGAGAGGGGAAGGTGGCAGCCATTTCTGTCAGTAGGCATGCTGTGGAAATCTTTTAATCACACACATGCTGACAAGCTGTTTTCAATGGTCACTAATGTGTGAACATTGATGTCAGCAGCAGCCAGACTGGAAAGGCAGATGTAATTAAGAACATGAGTTTTGGAGTCAGCCAAATCCAGATTTAAATTGCAAGTCTCATTTACTTACTGAGTGATTTCAAGGATGTTAAATAAGCTTTAGCATCTTCATGTGTAAAAGGAAGAGAACAATAACAGATACCTCATAGATGTGTTGTGAGGATAAAGAAAAATTAATGTAAACACACATATCATTAGCCCAACAATTAGCATATTGTAGATGTACACTAAACACCATAAGCATTGTACATGTGTTTACACATATAGGTGTAAGTTTTCTCAATTTAGAAAAAGAAATATTAATTGAATGGGAAGATCTATATACAGGGTTTGGGACAATTTGCCCCTAAAAAGCTGAACTAAAAGTAGTCTCTTCAGACACACACACACACACATCAAAAAAAAACCCCAAAAAAACTAATCTCAAAACTAATCTCAATTGTATTTATTATTTGTCATGTTTAAAATGCTGTGTCTCCCTTCTGTTGCCAATGTCCACATTTATTTATTTTTGCTTGAAGATGATGTACCATTGTCTCCAGTGTGATTTCTGTCCTGAAATATTCTCAGTTTGAGTGTCTGAAATGCAAAGTGTATAAGAATGGAAGAAAATCCAATGTGACCAATTGTACATTTAGTATGTAGACTGTGGAAAAATTTCTAAAACCAACTGAAAACATTTCAAATGACTCCCCATTAAGTAAACAGTGAGTTGTGTTAACTAATGGGCTCATCTCTGACATAAGAATTCTCTAAGCAGCACCGTTTCCTTCCCAGTTTCTGTTCTTTCTGAAGTACTGGCCAGGAGCAGGATAATGAGTTCCTTGCCTCATACACTCTATCTCTTTTACAAAAAAAAAAAAAAAAAAAAACTATAAGAGGCTGCTAAGTTTTGATTATATTTCATTAATGGATTTGTCCATTTCTTTCTGTTCTCATTTGATTTTTTGTTTTCTGAAAATGATTTTCTTTTTCAAAGAACTTTATCTCTGCCTGTGTTTTTATTCAAGCTGCAGTCACAGTTATTTGACTAGACTCCTTTCTGCCTTCAAGTGTGGAGGAGACAGGATTTACAGCTCATCTACTCAACTGAATTCAGTAGGATTTTGTTGGCTGGTGGTGGCTGTTAAATGGAAAAAAAATCAGAAGCATTGATTGACAGAAATCTCTTATTTATACTTCATTTCTCAAACTTTGCTGCTTGTGTTTCCACCCCCTGACCTTCCTCCTTTGCACAGATTCTTCAGCCAATTGCACATGAGGCACTTTAAAGAAGCAAAGAGAGAGAATCTAAGATGGCCACAGAGTAGGCAGATGCTCCAACTCCCACTTCCCAGAACCAAAGTGGATTACAGCTTAAATCTGAGAACACAAATCGTGAAAGACAAACTTTGTAATAAACTAAATGGATTCTACAGCCAAGGTCCACCAAAGAACTCACACTAAGTCTGGTAAGAAAGGCAGAGACACAGAAATGGCTGCCTCACTCCTGGGAACTAAAAGTGCCCATGAGGGACTTTCATGATGAATAGGGCTATCCAGCGAGTTGTAGGTCCTTATCCCCAAAACCAGAATCCCAGCCTAGAGCCCTGAGCCTAGAAGGGGCTTACGGACTATATTTGGCTGAGAAAAAAGCCTAGATATGGTTTGAGAGAAGGAGGCAAGACTCTCAGACCCAGGCTCCATATTAAAGGAACTACACAGAAAGCCTCACTTACAGCCACTTTCCTGGAGCTCCAGGAGGACATCCTAACCCTTGGGCTGAGTCACTCCCCAAATTTAAAGTGAACATTTTTCCTGGGAACAGCATCAACAGTAAAGAAAAGAAAGTGCCCCATCCACTGGATGCTCCCTTACCCCAGCTAGAACAAAGGCACATAGAGTCAGAAGCAATGTTAGGTACACAAATAAGGAGAGCAGAGGTCCAAGCTACACCATCCACTGCACTGCTGAGTGCTCGCCTGGGGCAGGCAGGCCGGAGGCAGCAGGGTGCAGCTACGGAAGTTCCAGCAAGCTTGCGGAAGTTGGCCCAAGGAGCCAGGAACCACAGCTGCCACTGTGGGAAGTCTAGGCTCACACACAGTCCAGTTCTTTGAGTGGTCCACTTTGGTTGGAGTGGAGAAGGGGGTAAAAGTGGGAATGCATGAGCACAACAGCAGGGCAGCCGCTGCTGGGATCCAGGCTGGCATGCAAAACTGCCTGGGGTGGAGTGTGCCTTTGGTGGTGATCTGAGCAGGCACATATGGCTCCTCCGTGGCAGCTACTGAAATCTGAGCCAACATGCAGACCTCTGGAGATGAGGTAGCCAAGAAAATGGTCCAAGTGGGTGTGCATGGCCCCACCTGTGGGTGTGAAGGCAGAGGCAGATGCCCAAGCCCTTGAGCAGGAGTGCATGTGGTGCATACCAGCTCTCGGGGATAGCGGAGGTTGGGAGAGCCATGGAAGCAGTCCAAATGAGTGCATGGGCATGCATGAGCTCAACCAGGGCAGCGGAGGTCATGGAGGCGGGCTGACTCTAAAAGTACCTTAGCCCAAAAGCCCCAGGTAAGAACAGCAGTGGTGGCCTGGTAGACAGAATATACAATAGGAGCACAGGGGCAACACCCACTGGACCCATGAGACTACACCTTACTGAGTGCTAATCAATGAATTATGGTACTGAGCCCAAAAGTAGCCAGCAATAAGAGGCAACAGAAAGCAGATAATAGAAAAACTTGAAATTTTTTTTGTATTTTTCTTAAGCTGGAAACGAGGAGGCAGTCAGACAGACTCCCACATGCGCCCGACCCGGATCCACCCGGCACACCCACCAGGGGCTGATGTTCTGCCCATCCGGAGCATTGCTCTGTTGCTACCAGAGCCACTCTAGCACCTGAGGAAGAGGCCATGGAGCCATCCCCAGCGCCCAGGCCATCTTTGCTCCAATGGAGCCTTGGCTGCAGGAGGGGAAGAGAGAGACAGAGAGCAAGGAGAGGGGGAGGGGTGGAGAAGCAGATGGGCGCCTATCCTGTGTGCCCTGGCCGGAAATCAAACTCAGGACTTCTGCACGCCAGGCCGATGCTCTACCATTGAGCCAACCAGCCAGGGCATGGAAAACTTGAATTTTTAAAGGAACTTCTCCCAAGCCAAGAGTGGATAAAAGCAAGGCTAGGAGTGCAGCTGATATTTACCTGAACCCAGAAGAGGCAGCCACAAAATCTGGATGTCCTGTAGCTCCGAAAAGGTGGATAAGAACCAGTCATAGACAGTGACACCCATTGATCTGTGCCAGGCCACAGCCAGAGAAGTCCAGGACAACACAGACAAAATGGGAAGACAGAGAAGTGCAATCCAAATGATTCAACAAGAAACCCCCCAAAAAAATAAACTATGTGAGACGGAAATAAAAAATTAGCAGATGAAAGTTGAAAATAATGATTATTAGAATGCTGAAAGATCTTAGAACAACAGTGGATCGACATAGTGAGCACATAAATAAAGAGATAACAAGCATCAAAAAGGACATTGAAATAATAAAGAAGAATAATAAATAATTTTCAGAAATGAAAATTACAATATCAGAAATGAAGACTATACTAGAAGTAATTAAAAGCAGGCTGGATGAAGCTGAGGATAGAATCAGTGATTTAGAAGACAAGATAAATGAAAACATGGAAAGAAAGAGACTGAAAAAAATCTGAGAAAACTCTTAGGGAGCTCTGTGACAAGCTAAAGAAAAACAATATCCACATCATAGGAGTTCCTGAAAAAGAAGAGAAAGAATAAGGGATAGAGACCTTGTTCAATCAAATCATACTAAAAACTTCCCTAAATTGATGCAGAAAAAAGTCACACAATTTCAAGAAGCACAGAGAATTCCATTAAAGAGAAATCCAAAAAAAATCCACACCAGGACACGTCATAATTAAAATACCAAAACTAAGAGATAAAAAGAAAGTACTAAAAGCTGCTAGAGAAAAAAAGACTATCACATACAATAGAGTCCCCATAAGGATAAAATCAGACTTCTCAAAAGAAACACTTGAGGCCAGAAGAAAATGGCAAGAAATATTCAAAGTAATGCAGAACAAGAGCCTACAACCAAGACTACTTTATCCAGCAAGGCTATCATTTAAAAATTAAGGAGAAATAAAAATCTTCCCAGACAAAAAAACAAAAAACAAAACCAAAAAAAAAAACTCAAGGAATTCATTACAACAAAACCAATGCTGCAAGCAATGTTAAGGGGTCTGTTTTAAACAGAACAAAGGGGGAAAAGAATACAGTAAAAGAGGAATATAGCTTTAAAGAATAAAATGACAATAAACAACTACATATCAGTAATAACCTTAAACGTAAATGGATTAAATGATCCAATCAAAAGACGGGGTAGCTGTGTGGATAAGAAAACAGGACCTATAAATAAGCTATCAACAAGAGACACACCTCAAAAAACAAACAAACACGTAGACTAAAGGAAAAAGGATGGAAAAAAATATTTCATGCAAATGGAAATGAAAAAAAAGCTGGCATAGCAATACTTATATCAGACAAAATGGACTTTAACACAAAGGCATAGTAAGGTAAAAAGAAGGTCACTACATAATGATAAAGGGAGCAATCCAACAGAAAGATATAACTATTTTAAATATCTATGCACCTAATATAGGAGCACCTAAATATATAAAGCAAACTCTGATGGATATAAAGGGTGAGATCAACAGCAATAACTATAATAGTAGGGGATTTCAATACCCCATTAATATCACTAGATAGATCTTCAAGAAAGAAAATTAACAAAGAAAAAGCAGACTTAAAGGACACACTAGATCAACTGGATTTAATAGATATCTTCAGAACCTTTCACCCTAAAGCAGCAGAATATACATTTTTTTCAAGTCCTCATGGTACATGCTCTAGAATAGACCATGTGTTAGAAAAGAAAAGCAGTCTCAACAAATTTAAAAAGATTGAAATTATATTAGGCATTTTCTGTGATCACAGTGGCATAAAACTAGATATCAACCACAACAGAAAAACTGAAAAAATACTCAAACATATGGAAACTAAATAGCATGTTATTAAATAACGAATGGGTTAACAATGAGATCAAATAAAAAATAAATAAATTTCTAGAAACGAATGATAATGAGTATACAACAACTCAAAATTTATGGGACACAGCAAAAGCAGTACTGAGGGAAGTTCATAGCATTACAGGCATACCTTAAGAAGCTAGAAAAAGCTCAAATAAACAACCTAACCCTGCATCTAAAAGAACTAGAACAAGAACAGCAAGTAAAGCCCAGAGATAGTAGAAGGAAGGAAATAATAAAGAATAAAGTGGAAATAAATGACATAGAGGCTAAAAAAACAATACAGAGGATGAATGAAACAAAGAGCTGATTCTTTGAAAGGGTAAACAAGGTTGATAAACTTGTAACCAGGCTCACCAAGAAAATAAGAGAGAAGAGTGTAATAAATAAAATTAGAAATGAGAGTGGAGAAATGAAAACTGACACAACAGAAATACAAAATATTGTAAGAAAATACTATGAAGAATTGTATGCAAAATTTTGACAACCTAGGTGAAATAGACAAATTTCTTGAAACACATAATCTTTCAAAAATCAGTCTGGAAGAATAAGAAAATCTAAGCAAACCTATTACAATAAATGAGACTAAAAGAGTTATCAAAAACTCCCAAAAAAGAAAATCCCAGGGCCAGATGACTTCACAGGAAAATTCTACGAAATATTCAAAGAAGATCTAACTTCTATCCTTCTCAAGCTATTGCAAAAAATTCAAGAGGAAGGAAGACTTCCAAGCTCCTTTTATGCAGCGAGCATTATTCTAATTCCAAAACCAGGCAAAGACAACACAAAGAAAGAAAATTATAGGCCAATGTCCCTGATGAATTTAGATACTAAAATCATCAACAAAATATTAGCAAACCGGATCCAACAATACATGAAAAAAATCATACATCATGATCAAGTGGGATTTATTCAGGGGAGGCAAGGCTGGTACAACATTTATAAATCAATCAATGTGATTTATCACATAAACAAAAGGAAGGAGAAAAACCACATAATAATTTAAATAGATGCAGAAATGGCATTTGATAAAATCTAGCACCCATTCATGATCAAAACTCTCAGCAAAGTGGGAATACAGGGAACATACCTCAACATGATAAAGGCCATCTATGATAAACCCACAGACAACATCATAATTAATGGACAAAAATGAAAAGCAATCTCCTTAAGGTTGGGAACAAGGCATGTGTGCCTTCTTTCACCTCTCTTATTCAACATAGTACTGGAAGTCCTAGCTACAACAATCAGATAATAGGAAGAAATAAAAGGCATCCAAATTGGAAAAAAAGAAGTAAAACTATCATTATTTGCAGATGATATGATACTGTATATAGAAAACCCTAAAGTCTCAATCAAAAAACTACTGGACCTGATAAATGAATTCAGCAAGGTGGCAGGGTATAAAATTAGTACACAGAAATCACAGGCATTTTTATACACCAACAATGAAAGAGAAATTAAAGAAACAATCCCCTTCACTATTGCAACAACAACAATATAAAAGTGCCTAGGAGTAAATTTAACCAAGGAGGTTAAAGACTTGTACTCAGAAAGTTATAAGACATTGATAAAAGAAATCAAGGAAGATACAAACAGGTGGAAGCATACTCATGTTCATGGTTAGGAAGAATAAACATCATTAAAATGTCTATATTACCCAAAGCAATTTATAAATTCAATGCAATACCAATTAAAATATCAACAATATATTTCAAAGATATATAACACATATTGCAAATATTTATATGGAACCAAAAAAGAACACGAATAGCCTCAGCAATCTTGAAAAAGAAGAATAAAGTGGGAGAGATCACACTTTCTGATATCAAGTTATACTACAAGGCCATCGTACTCAAAACAGCTTGGTATTGGCATGAGAACAGAAATAAAGATCAATGGAACAGAACAGAGAACCCAGAAATAAACCCACACCTTTATGGACAATTGATATTTGACAAAGGAGGTAAGAGCATACAATGGAGTAAAGACAGCCTCTTTAACAAATGTTGTTGGGAAAATTGGACAGCTACCTGCAAGAAAAAAAAAAGAAACTAGACCACCAGCTTACACCAAGCACAAAAATAAACTTAAAATGGACAAAGGACTTAAATGTAAATCGTGCATCCATAAGTATCCTAGAAGAAAACTTAGGCAGTAAGCTCACAGACATCTATCACAGCAATATATTTGCTGAATTATCTCCTCAGGCAAATGAAATGGAAGACAGGATAAACAAATGAGACTATATCAAACTAAAAAACCTTTGCACAGCTAAAGACAATATGAACCAAATAAAAAGACAAACCACACAATGGGGGAACATATTTGACAATACATCTGATAAGGGATTAATAACCAAAATTTATAAAGAACTGATAAAACTCGACCAGGAATTCGAACAATCCAAACAAAAAATGGGCAAAAGAAATGAATAGACACTTCTCCAAAGAGGACATACAGATGGCCAATAAACAGATGAAAAAATGTTCAACATCACTAATCATTAGAGAAATGCTGATTAAAACCACAATGAGATATCACCTCACACCAGTCAGCACATGATAGTGCTAGGAGGATGTGAAGAAAAGGGAACCCTCCTGCACTGCTGGTGGGAATATAGACTGGTGCAGCCACTGTGGAAAACTGTATGGAGATTCCTCAAAAAATTTAAAATGGAACTGTTTTTTGACAGAGCCATACCACTTTTAGGAATATTTCCCAACATTACTAGATCACTGACTTAAAAGAGGAAATGCACCCCCATGTGTTGGGGACCCCGAATAAATAGAGTATTTGCAATTTGGACAGAGGTGCTGGGCCCAAACCCCACCTCACTTGCCTAGTTAAGAAAGAGCTTCATCTGATTCTAGTTTGTCTCACCCATGTTCTCCAGAGGAGGCTGGAAGCTAGTTTCTCATTGGTATAAAGTAGATTTGGTTGCTATGGTGGGGCTTGTCTTTGAGTTGCCTTGGAAACTTAATTGAATTGCTGATGGACCACAGTTTTTCTATGAATAAAAGTGGATGTGCTTCTGGGAGCAGGCATGTTATGGCTCAGGAACAGTAGAGACTCTTTGCTATGGCGTCCTCTCGAACTCATCAGTGATATATATATATATATATATATATATATATATATATATATATATATATATATATATATATATATATCTTTAAGTCTCTGTCTATCATTTATTTCAATTTCATACCTTTTCCCCTTTAAGATCCCATAATAGACTTGTCATGGCTGGACCAAGACACCAATGTTTATGGCAGCATTGTTCACAATAGCAAAAATCTGGAAACAACCCAAATGTCCATCTGGATGAGTGGATTAAAAATCAGTGGTACATATATACAATAGAATATTATGGGGCCGAGAAAAAGAAGAAAATGTTACCTTTTGCGACAACATGGATGGACCTGGAAACTATTATGTTAAGTAAAATAAGTCAGGCAGAGAAAGGAAAATATCATATGACCTCACTCATTTGAAGAATCCAAGGAACAACGTGAACTGAGGAATGGAATTAAACCTGAAGGAAAGGGGGGAGGGAGCTTTTGGGAGGGGGGAAAGGGAGATATTTAGGAGAATATGGGGGAGGGGGGATGCATTCAGGGAGACACTAGAATCTATGTAAACACCATAAATAAATAAAAACAAAACAAAATAATAACAGTTAACATTTCTGGAGTGTCAAACTTCACTAAAAACATTCTGTGCATTATCTCATTTATTCTTCAGAGCAACATGGTAACAAATTATTAACATTATTCTCATTTTTTGGAGCAGGAAAGTGAGGCTAAGAATGCTTATATAAATTGGCTAAGATAAAACAGAGCATAAATAACTGTGATTTAAGACCATTTTTTTCTCTTTTTTTTTTTTTTTTTCTGAAGCTGGAAACAGGGAGAGACAGTCAGACAGACTCCCGCATGCGCCCAACCGGGATCCACCCGGCACGCCCACCAGGGGCCACGCTCTGCCCACCAGGGGGCGATGCTCTGCCCATCCTGGGCGTCGCCATGTTGCGACCAGAGCCACTCTAGTGCCTGAGGCAGAGGCCACAGAGCCATCCCCAGCGCCCGGGCCATCTTTTGCTCCAATGGAGCCTTGGCTGCGGGAGGGGAAGAGAGAGACAGAGAGGAAGGAGGGGGGGGTGGAGAAGCAAATGAGCGCTTCTCCTGTGTGCCCTGGCCGGGAATCGAACCCGGGTCCTTCGCACGCTAAGCCAACGCTCTACCGCTGAGCCAACCAGCCAGGGCTAAGATCATTTTTATTTGACTCCAAAGTCAGAGCTTCAAAACTATGGAATATGTCTAAACTAAGTAGACTCAAAATCCAACCACTTCTTACTGATCCGTATAATACACTAGACAGTATGCCAGGCTATTTAATTCACATAAACCATTCTAAAATGAGTGTTAGTATCCCAATTTTTACATATAGAGAAATATAGAAAAGGGTAATGAAGAAAGTGAGTACTAAAGCCAGGATTTATATCTAGGTTTTCTGTTCCTTCTTCTTCTTCTTTTTTTTTTTTTTTTTTACGAGACAGAGAGGGAGTCAGAGAGAGGGATAGACAGGGACAGACAGACACACAGGAACGGAGAGATGAGAAGCATCAATCATTAGTTTTTCGTTGCACATTGCGACACCTTAGTTGTTCATTGATTGCTTTCTCATATGTGCCTTGACTGCCGGCCTTCAGCAGACCGAGTAACCCCTTGCTTGAGCCAGTGATCTTGAGTCCAAGCTGGTGAGCTTTTGCTCAAACCAAATGAGCCCGCACTCAAGCTGGCGACCTCGGGGTCTCAAACCTGGGTCCTCGGCATCCCAGTCCGATGCTCTATCCACTGCGCCACTGCCTAGTCAGATGGTTTTCTGTTCCTTCTAACAGTGTCACTGAATGGATAGATACAACTACACCAGTATATAGGATTGCACATACATACTGATAGCAACATCTATAACTATAAGGTATTTATAAAATCTCTGAATTAGGCTTCTCCAGAGAAAAAGAATATATAAAGAGATTTATTGTAAGGGATTGAGTCATATAATTATGGATGCTGAGAAGTCCGAAGATCTGTAATCAGCAAACTGGAAAGTCAGGAGAGTCAATGGTGTAGTTCCAGTCTGAGTCCAGATTCCTGAGAGCCAAAAGAGTTGATGGTGTAAATGTTACTTTAAGTCTGATTTTAAAGTTGGGAGATCTATGTCTCAGCTCAAAAAAGGTAGAGCAAATTCTCCCTTATTGCAACATTTCATTCTATTTAGGCCTTCAGTCGATGGATGAGGCCCGCTCACATTTAGTAAAGCAATGGGCTTTACTCAGTCTGCCCATTCAAATGCACACATATCCTCAGGACACACATATCCTCATGCACACATATCCTCAGGACATACCCAGAATAATGTTAACCAAATATCTGACATCCTGTGGTCCATTCAGTATGACAAATAATATTAACCCTTACATGTCCTGTTTTGAAGACCATGATAAGAACTATACAGGATCAAATAATAATAATTATATATATAATATATATATAATTATATATATATTATAAATATAAACATATATGGAGGAAATTTCTTTAAAATCAAATCTGCTTTCAAATCTATTTTCACCACTGCTTCCACATAAAAACTCTTGCTGTAGACATAAATTTTAGAGGTAATCTCATTGAACTATTTACCTGGTCCACGAATCACTTCCTCAACATTCTTCTACTTAAACACCTTTCGTGACTGTAAACTCATTATTATTTGAAGTGGCCCATATCGTTTTCAGAAAACATCATGTTGGATAACTCTTTATTATGATAAACAGTGTCTCTGACATTATAAAAAATTAAAGCTAACAGAGATTTTAACCATCAACAAAAATGTTCTTATTTTAAACCTATAAAATAAACCATTGTGGTATGAACACGATCAGCACTGACAGCAGAACCCAGTTTCTTTCATTTCTACTTTAGTACATTTCCACTAATGCACTTCAGTTCAATCGGCCCAGCTATGACAGTCTTCTATCTGAAAGTCCTTCTGATATTAGGGAGCAATATGTATGTTTTCCAATTTTCCCCTACCCTCTAGGTTCTTCTATGTAACATCTCTAGTTTCTTTAGCTATTCCTCATGTGACATAACTGTCGAAAGCACTTTTATTTTCATCTCTCCTTTGTGTTAATGTTTTCTTTAAAATATACTATTTAAATATGAACTCACTATTCCTGTGCAGAATGGTGGTAAAGCAGACCTATCACCTCACCTGAATGCAGACTGAGATTACATTCATTTTTGGCAATTACATGTTTTGCTTCCAACCACAACTATCCTTTGCTTTATTTAAAGTATAAGACATTACATTTAATTCTACCATATATGCATACCATATTTTCAACATATTAAAATCCCTTGTTTTCATATTTGTCACCCAACAGGTAAGCTTGTCTTTTTAAAATATTTCAATTTTTCTTATTTTTTTTCTAGGAAATATATCATTGATGCTCTAATTGTAACAAGAAATAAAATATGCATTTACTAAGGTCAAGATAAAAGGCAACACCGATATTATTACAGAACCAACAGTCTCAATCCTAGTTTGAAACATGCTTACCTAACCTCTTTGCAGGAGGATTCTTCAGCCTAAGTCTCCCAATTGACTATTGGCAATAATTTATCTCAAAGGGTGCTAAGGACATGAATGGTTAAATAATGTTTAAAGAAACTTGCACAGTGGAATGTTTCATGTGCTATAATATTTGTGTCATCAGTGATGTGTTTCTTTAGCATCTTGTTAGGATGTAATGCCGTTCTGAACTCGCCAAATACATTCAATAAATACTGGTTGATTCCTGAAACTATATCAATATCTGTATCACAGAATTAATTGAAAGCTGGGCATAACTGATGCATTTAAGAACGTATAGCAAAAATTAGTCAAGTAGAGGCTCTACTATAATACATAAGAATTTTCCCCCTTTGATGTAGTTTTTAGAGGCAAATGGTCATGACTAAATTATTTCAAAGCTATTTATTTAATTAAATTAACTGAATATATTATTTGCTGGAATTAGAAAAACTAAGTGGGCTCCACATTACTGAACTTTCGAGTGACTCCTTAGGATAAAATTATAATTACAACTTATATTATACCTTATACATGTGTTCAAATTTTCTTGTAAAACCCTTATCCCAAAACTCCCACTCCCCTTAAAATACAATATTTCTTTGATGCATGCATAAGCAAATGTCATATTGTAAAATGATAGTACTTGCATGAAAGGCACTTTTACAGTCACTGTTTTGTTTTGTTTTTTTATTATAGCTGCAGAACCACTGAATCGAAGCAACATTCTTTTATAGACAAAATGAAACATTTCTTTTGTGTTTATCCAGTCCAGTTGGAAACTTTTGTAATGAGCTCTCACATAGTAGTGCTTATTCTCAGAAAGTTTTTCTGATACCTGCAGAGTGCAATCTCTTTGAATTTAGACATAAAAATTCTGGTTTGCTAAGCACTAGACTGATCCTATTGTTGTTCCCAAGCTTACATTCTCTAGGAGATCTCTCCGAAGATGTAAAGAAAAGTGATCAAATATTTACCTTATAAATAATATTTGGAAAGACCACATAACACAGTATCAATTGATTTGTGTTTGTGATGAAAAGAAAAGAAAGAGAATTTCAGACAAATTTCCCTTCATCAAGAATCCAACATTTCTTTCTGAGTCTGTAACTTATCCAACTGTTTTATCTTTGTTATATCAGCAAAGCTCTCTCATAGAAGAACTCACATACCAGATGATGTGCTTTAATCAAAAATAGAATCTAAAGGCAAACTCTGTCAAGAAAAGCGATGGTCCACATTTGGATTCCAAATCTGAATGTGTTAATTTTGAACTTATTGCTCAATGAAAGACTACCTAGACAGAAAATCTAGAAAGCATTGACCAACAAATATAGTGGGGCTGATGGGTAACAGTTGAATATGGTTGTTGTTTTTTTCCTCCAGTTCTAAGTTAATACTCTGCTTTATATGTTAATGCTCTATCTTATCTGTTCTTATATAGGAAAGACATTTTTAGTATATTAAGTGAAATGTTTATAAAAGTTTACATTTTCTAAAAACCTTTTATACTGTCTGAATGCAAAAATAATGCTCACAATTCACAAAGTTATATGCCCTCTTTTGTTCTGGTTTATGTTATAAATGATGATATCTGGCATCATATATTTTGATTATTTTGTTTGTTCTTACTGCTTTCAAGAATATAGGAAATATTAATATATGGCAAATAATAGTAAAAAGGAAATTTTTTTGTGTGATATCACCAAGGAATTGAACATTAAATAAGCACTATATTCTGAAGTAGTTTGTTAAGGTATAGAATTTTCTTAGAGAGTGAAAAATGTTTAAACTCAAAAAGTTCACTATTCTTTCCTCATATAGTATGGCGTATTATCAGAAAACTATTTACTAATCAGAAAAGTAATTCACCTGGCCAGGTGGTGGTGCAGTGGATAGAGTGTCAGATTGGGACTTGGAGGATCCAGGTTTGAAATGCCGAAGTCACCAGCTTGAGCACAGGCTCACCAGCTTGAGCATGAGGTAGCTGGCTTGAGCATGAGGTAGCTGGCTTGAGCATGGGATCATAGACATGACCCATGGTTGCTGGCTTGAGCCCAAGGTCACTGGCTTGAGCAAAGAGCTACTCATTCTGCTGGAGCCTCCCAGTCAAGGCAAATATGAGAATGCAATCAATAAACAACTAAGGTGAAGCAACAAAGAATTGATGCTTCTCCTCTTTCTCCTTTCCTATCTATCTGTTCTTATCTGTCCCTCTATCTGACTCTTTCTCTGTTTATTTAAAAAAATATTCAGCTGGTGTTTCTGGTACAAAGATTTAAATTATGTTTTGGTTATTATCAACATCAACACAACAGTTTTGTGAACTGAGAGGTTATGTAATTGTGTGTTTCAGATTTGCTCTCACTTTGAATCTTTTCTGCCTTCCCTTATAGTCTGGAAAAATAACTCATTCCTACCTCACAGCAATAAAGTGAAAGATAATACAATGGGGAAATGTTCTGTATAACAATAGGCCCTATTTAAATGCCCATGGAGATGTTTAGAAGAAGACGAAAAGCTATTGTACTTAGCACTTCATTTCTTTCCTATCCTGAAACTCTTAGTGTGTTTTTGGACTGAATGAATCTGATGTAAATGGAAGATGGAAAGTGAGACAAGAAGGGGAGAGACCCGGATGTGTTAGAACTGTAATGGTAAAACTTCACTGCTGGTTTTATCAAAATATTTTCATAGTAAAATATACCCTCTAGGGAAGCATTGACAGATGGAGTAAAGTAAAACAATCCACCATACCTGAGAATCCTGCACAGTGCCAGCTGGATCCATTAAGAGGCTGTGAAGAAATGTCAGTCATTATTAAGGGAAGTCCTCTGAGACCAGGAGGCAGAAGATTGGTTTGCAAATGCCTCCCCTGCAGGGACTCTGGTAATGTGCTGTAATCTGAACCTGTGGCCATCATTCATTGAATCCAGTGCTAGTGGATCATTTTGTGTAATACAGCTCCAACTAGTACTGACGATCCATTGATTGTATTTCATGAACCTACTCAATTCATTTGGAAATACAAGGGGTGGATGTTCGCTCAAGGCATTATATAATACTTCTCTCCTGAGGATTAATGTGTTAGCATTTGTAATGCACACTGAAGATGAAAATTGCTATATAAATAATAGCCATTATTCCGTGGTACACACAGCAGCAGCTACTTCATTAGGAAAGGAAAAATAAAAATAAAATAAAAAGACAGCAGTACATGACCATGATAAAAAGTCAGATGCAGACTTCTGCACCAGATGTACCTTCCACTCTACCATGCATGAAAGTAAGGCAGTTGTTTAAAATAGGTTCAAGTTCAGTAAATCATATCGAATTAGAAAGAAAACTTCTTGTTTAGCAAAAAATCAAATATCTCTGCAACCGTACCATGGTTGCAAGATTGCATGTAGTTTAACATTGCATGTAGTCTTGGCCTGGTCCTAAACCAGAAGGTTGGCATAGCAATGTTTTGCTCACTTGCTGCCACTAGCCTACTGCTCTGGTGAGTGGAAAAGCCCTTGCTACAGTCACTGTCTGCCCCAAGGATTCTGGAATGACAATTCTCTCCATTGGGTAAAACTACTAATGATAAAACAAAACTCAAATGTAAATGGCAGTTCATTTGTAATTAAAGCACCAATCAAATTAAAAGCCTAGGTGGAAATGTGTGTCATCCAAACAGGCACACTGACCTGTCTTTAATTCCATAATTGAAACACTATAAGCCTCACAGTAGCAATTTTGTGTTTAAAAAGCTTCTTAATGCTAAGTAGTACTTCAGACCTGAGCCTTAAATCTCAGGGAGGCTCTAGACTAGAATACATTTCTAAATTGGTTGTTCCCGGATTATTTTATTTTACCCAACTTTAGAATGTTGGCATATATTTATCACCTACTACTATAATCACTTCAAGAAAAATAAAGTACATTTAAAATATAAGAAATAGGAAAGACATAAACACAGAATAAATGAGCTGTCAGAAAGGACACATAACAAACTTATGGCAAGTTACATAACCTGTCAATTCCTTTGGGTTTTCCATGTCTAAGAGGAGACAATATCATTTGTTATGAGCAGTAAAGAAATTAATGTATAAAATTCTTAGAGCAGACTGTGGCATCCTATATTTGAGACAAAAAAAATTTAACTCTTTCTCTCTTTTTCTCTCTCTTTGTGTGTGCATAAGTTCCTTACTAATTTTTTTAAATGTTTATTACCATGAACTGGTGATGACCTTATCTTGGATTAGCACTGGTCTTTAGACCTGCATTTGAAAACATTGGTCCAGAAGAACCTCCAGCAAGTTCTACTAAGGAACTGGACTATTTTGTAATAAGCAAAGGACCTCAAAGGAGAATAAAATGCTTCATCCTAATTAGTGTTGACTAAGAATGATTATCATGGTTATCAATATATACCAAGTCTCCAGTTTCATGTCATATGTTTTTATTGATTACTCACATGAGGATATAATTATACTACCTAACATTAATTGAACACTTAAGTCATCTCTCTTTCCTTTTTACTTCATTTTTAATGTTCAATTTATTAGCAACTTCAATCAAATGTAATTGCAAAAAATAATTCCAAACTCACCAGCTCCCTCAATATACTGCTAACACTCTAAGACTAGATGTAATCGTCTTTTGACTCTTTGTGTAATTTTCATCTTGACTGCCCTTTGTGCCTTCACCTTTGTTATATCTATAATCCCTTCTCCACACTGCCATCTGAATGATCATAAACAGAAATATATAAATCTTATAATGGATTTCTATTGCATATGTGATTTATTACAAAAGATATTAAAGGATAGGAATCAGAAGCCAGATGCAGAGATACAGATACAGAGGTTTCAAACAAAGAAACTTCTGTCTTCAGGGAGCTTGAGGCTCATAACGGTGCCATGTGAAAGTGTTTTGGTTCCCCAGTGTTAAAGCTCTGCAAAAAAGGGCTAATAAGCTGTTTTTTTGTGGAGGGGGGTTTATGGGTGCTTCATTCCATAGTCATAATTGACTAAATCATTGGCAGTTGGCGATTAATTCAACCTCGAGTTCCTGTCCCTTACCCAGAAATCAGGGGGTGGGATAAAAGTGGCAATCCCTCTAACCTCATATCCTTGGGTGAAGTCCAAAAGTCATTTCATTAACATAACAAAAGACCTTCACTGCTTTTAACACTTGTGAAACCTCAAGGGTTTTAAGAGCTATAAACCAGAAATGGAGATGAAGACCAAATACGTATTTCTTATTATGAATAAAAATATCACAGGGTGTTAAGACATGGACATATATTTTGGGGAAAATTCAACCACCATGGAAGGATAGATTTATATAAACTCTAATGATAATAGCTAATATTTATTTAGTGCATACTATGGCCAAGGTATTCTTTAAAGAACTAATTTAATTCTCATGATGACTAGATGTGATGGAAACTGAAGTATGGAGAGGTATTTTGCTTTTCCATGATCACATAGCATTGTGGAGCTAGGACTCAAAGCCGTTATGGCTCCAGAGTTCACGCTCTTAATTGCTCTACTATGCTGCTTCCTAATTATTGTTAATGCTATAATAATTGTTATAATAAATACAGTTGTTTTGTCTAGATATTGAGCATAGTGCTTTATAAGGATTCATCACATAATACTCACAAGCTAATAGGGCAATTACCTTTATGATTCCCAGTTTAGAATCAAGAAAACTGATGCTGAAAAAGCTTCTAGAGCTATACATATAAGAAACATTCGATTCCAAATGAAGTGCCCCAGCTCTAGAGTTGGTGGGCTTATGAACTTATAAAACACTAAATGATTCCTAAATTGAAATTTTTATTAATTCATCATTTTATCTCTCTTTCATAATACCTGTGTATATTATGTGCTCAATAAAATTTTGCTGAATGAATTAGATTAATAAGGCTACAATAATTGCAGTGTATCCTAGCTTGTTTCTCTGTTCTTACTTGTCAGTGTGTTAATTGCTGTCTGACTCTATCTCTTCCTTCATGTCCATATGTCATTACTGACAAGTACACCATTCTTCAAGGAATTCTGTAATGCAGCCAGATAGGTCTATGGAGAGATAGTCTTTAAGCAACATGCTCACAGGGAGTCATGCTCCAAACAAACATTCTCTCCAAACTAATCCAATTCAAATCATACTCTTATCAAACAATTTCTGAGAACAAACTGTAAGTCACAACAAATATGCTAAAAGTATTCCATCAGGATAGCCCATATGTCAGATCAACTGGATGTCAACATCTTCCCTACTCTGCTCATATTTCAATTATTAAGTAAAAAAAAAATTAAATCCTCCAATTACTGCCTAAGGAGGGAATTATAAAAACATGCTATCCACTAGCCTTGCTTTACATTCTCTCTTTGAAATTAATAATTAATGTAACTATCTAAAACCCTAAGTACAGATACCATTTAAAAATACTAATAAGAATTTAGAGGTCAGATTTAAATTTGCAACAATAGCATCACTTCCAAACGTAGATCTGTAAATATCAGCAGCAATGCCAGGCATATTGCACAACTCCAGGAGGTCGATATTCACATTACAGTCTAGTGAATGACATCCCCTGGAGTTTTCAGGTGTATAACCTACAGGGCAGTATCTGGAGACCCTGGTCAGCAGAACTAATTTAGGGTAACCAAGGAACAGTGCAAACAGGCAATTAATTAAAAGAGTGCTGATCCACACCAGCGATATTTCAAGTTTTAGCAAAGTGAAAGACACTGCTACACTTAACAGCTTGTTAAACGTGAGCACTAGTCAGACCTGGCTTTGATGAGCTAAGGGAATTCTAGTCAAGGGCAAAGCTCAAAAATTTGGAGTTTTATCTAAACCTTTTCTCAACTCTTCAAACCACCAGGTATTAGTTTCCTCAAGGGAACTAGCTTTCTTGTGAGATTTTGTTGTAATTTCGATTCAAAGTTGTTAAGAAGGGGGGAAAAATATCTTAAGAGACTAACTGAAGGCACTTCAGTACATCTAATAACAGCAGGAAACCTGCCCATGTATAAAGACCTAGGAGATCAAAGCCAACTCTGTAAAAAGGGAGGTGACCATGCTGGTTGTGGGGTTTAGCTGTTGGCAATTTGTGCCTCTGCCTCTCTTCCCATTAGGGAACAACTATAGCTTACTAACTCAACTTCAGTTATTCTGCTCCTCACCCCTGTATTTTCTGTTATATTTGGCTATTTTCTTCTACCAGTGGTTAACTAGCATTTAGTTTTTATTTAATAGTACCTCTGGCTTTGCTTTTGGTTTGAATATTCAGTGTCACATAGACAGTGAAAGTGAGAAATAGACATTAAAAAATGCTACACATGCCTGACCAGGCGGTGGCACAGTGGATGGAGCATTTGACTGGGATGCAGAGAACCCAGGTTCGAAACCTGAGATTGCCAGTTTGAGCATGGACTCACCAGCTTGAGCATGGGATCACTGGCTTGAGTGTGGGATCATAGACATGACCCCATGGTCACTGGCTTGAAACCCAAGGTTGCTGGCTTGAGCTCAAGGTCGCTGGCTTGAGCAAGGGGTCACTTGCTCTGTTGTAGCCCCCCAGTCAAGGCACATATGAGAAAGCAATCAATGAACAACTAAGGAGACTATGGAACTGCAACAAAGAGTTGATGTTTTTCATCTCTCTCCCTTTCTGTCCTGTCCCTGTCTGTCCTTCTCTTTGTCTCTCTCTGTCACACACACACACACACACACACACACACACACTATATATATATATATATATACACACACACACACACACTATATATATATATATACACACACACACACACACACACACACATCATTGCTCCTGTGTGCTAGAGCTAGATTTTAGTAACTTTGTTCATTGACTCAGTGTTTGATAGCAAAGATCATGCTACTAACTACTAAACTGTACTACCTTTTATCAGATATGTTTAAAAAGGTATTAAGCCCATTATTGTGCCCTAATTTACAAAGGCCACAACTAAAATATATACCCTGGCTTTTCCTCTCTTTCCCATTACCTCACTCATGAGGTAATGAAGACACAGAACCATGGCAAATAACCCGTGAGTTTTTCTATATAGATAAATATTCCCAATAAAGAATAAAACGGAAAGGAAAACCCAGAAATGTTAAATTGCTTTTCAGCCTGTCACAATCATTTTATTAATTCCTACTTCCCAAACCCCTAATCTCTGTACATATTTTATGGTGTGGAACAAGTGAAAGGCTGATTTTCAGGATTTCATTATCATCTTTAATCCTCATTGCAGAAGGAAAAGTTACAAAAACCTTTGTAATGAAAGTTTTTTCATTACTAGTCAGAGAGCCATTATTTTTATTTTATGGGAAAGGAAACATACAGTGAAGCAAAATTTCCTCATCTACTTTTCAAAGTCATCACAGCATTGAAGAGCTATTTGGGTGAACAATGACCTTAAAAAGGACTGCGTCTCCTTTATTGTTTCTTAAAGTGATCACAGATTCTGGCATCCAACTTAGTGGTAGTTATTTGTAACGTAGGCTAAGGAAACAATGGAAAAATTGCACTTGCATCTGACTCTGAATTGCAAATAACATACAGCTGCAGCACCATCAAATCCCAACATCACCAACGTGAGATAAAATGACGTTAAAATATTTGGAATATTATGAGCGTCTGTGCTGTCTTACTTGCCCAGGGTCTTGGGGGTTTTGTAAAGGAGATAATATATTTTTATTGTATTCCTCCCTGTGCCATCCTTCCCCAAATTCTTATTTTTCCCTGATATTAACAATGTGACAGGGATCTAAGATTTGTGGGGGCTGCACACAAATCAGGTCTTGGAAATTCACATGGCACATTCATACTTTACTCATTGTTTGGGTAGAAACCTGTGAGAACAATAATAATAGAGATTACTTGTTTGATTTTTGTCAGCTATGTATCAGTCTTCTTAGAATCATGTCTCTTCCTTATAACTATTCTTTACGTTGGGCAATACTAGTTTCATTTTCCAGAGAAGAAAACTGATTCTCTGAGATTTTGTAGGATTTAGAAATAAAATTAATGTTCATTTGATTTGTATTGTGGTCTAAATTCCATAACCTCCTCAAATCTAAATTTAATTCTATCTACTGCCATTAGATCTTTATTTATTTTTTGTCCTATCTTTGAAGAAAAAGAAATACACGGTTTTTGGTTTTTAAACTAATTTTCTCTTTTAATTCGTATTCTTTCTTTCTTGACTTAAAATAATTCCAATAAAGAATTATAAACTGAACTTTCTTATACCACAGATATTCCCCAGTCTGGTTTGTTGGTTTGAATTCAATACAGGGGCAAAGGTTCAAGTGAGTTGATATTCCAGCCACTTTAAACTGATCTCCTGTTTTCTCCCTCCTATATGTTTTCTCAGTTTCTTTTTCCCTTTAAGGAAGTAATGTGAACTCACAAGGTTGATATAGCATCACAGGAAAACATAAGCTCTGTTTTATTCTTTTGTCATCACTTTCTTTTAGTGAAGAATCAAAAAAGGAAAACTAGTTTATGGGAATTCTGTTCCTCAATTGTCCACACTAATATCAGATGAAAAATGTTTCCTTGTCAGAAAGGCATTGTCAAAATATGTTCAGCTCTTTAACTGGATATGATTAAAATGCCAAAGTTGTTTGGTGATCATTTTTTTCCCTGCATACTGCTAGGTGGAACCGCCCTGAAGCTCAGCTTTTTTGAATGTCCCTGTCAGTTTCTTTGTTGACAGATCCACCTGGCTCTTAATCTACTCCCCTCCTCTTTTCTCTCCCCCTTCCCTGTATGTCTGTCATCCATTCAAATCAATTGCAGAGGCCTTTACTTTAAGCTTGCGTTAAAACGAGAAAATTGTGTTGCTTTATCGAATCCAAACTTCACCTGGATTTTTTGGGGGGAATACTGTATTGCTGGGCCCTGCTGTCATTCACCCTTGCTTTGCCCTTTGGGCATATGATGTACGTTCATGAATTTTAAGGTGTGTTTTTTCTCTTGATGCCTTAGCCAGCAAAACATCTTCCTATGTAAATCTGTAACCATGTGTTTGCCTGAAGAAGTTGTATGGCCAAAGACTCACTGTTGTTTTACGAAATATTAGCAAGTGCTAGTATAATTAGTTTCACAGAGGAATATAAGAAAATGACTTATTCTAATAGTGGCAAAAATTTTGGAGGAAATTATCTTTTGTGTTATTTTATATACTACATTTTTAATAACACAATCTTATGTCTTATGTTTTAATTTTTTTCTATTATGCTATATATATATATATATATATATATATATTTTTTTTTTACAAGAACAGAGAGAGAGTCAGAGAGAGGGATAGATAGGGACAGACAGACAGGAACGGAGAGAGATGAGAAGCATCAGTCATTAGTTTTTTGTTGCGACACCTTAGTTGTTCATTGATTACTTTCTCATATGTGCCTTGACCGCAGGCCTTCAGCAGACCGAGTAACCCCTTGCTCGAGCCAGCGACCTTGGGTCCAAGCTTGCAAGCTTTTTGCTCAAGCCAGATGAACCTGTGCTCAAACTGGCAACCTCGGGGTCTCGAATTTGGGTCCTCTGCATCCCAGTCTGATGCTCTATCCACTGCGCCACTGCCTGGTCAGGCTATGCTATATATATATTTTTTAATTAATTTATTAAATTTAATGCAGTGACATTGATAAATCAGGGTACATATGTTGAGAGAAAACATCTCTAGATTATTTTGACATTTGATTGTGCTGTATACCCCTCCCCCAAAGTTAAATTGTCTTCTGTCACGTTCTATCTGGTTTTCTTTGTGCCCCTCCCCTCCCCCAACCCCTCTCTCCTTCTTCACCCCATCCCCCCTCCCCCCACCCCCCACCCTTCACCGCTGTTGCCATCATATTCTTGTTCATGTCTCTGAGTCACATTTTTATGTCCCTTCTATGTATGGATTCATGTAGTTCTTAGTTTTTTTTTCTGATTTACTTATTTCACTCCGTATAATGTTATCAAGGTCCATCCATGTTATTGTAAAGGATCCGATGTCATCATTTCTTATGGTTGAGTAGTACTCCATAGTACGTATGTACCAAAGCTTTTTAATCCACTCATCCTCTGACGGACACTTGGGTTGTTTCCAGATCTTCGCTATTGTGAACAATGCTGCCACAAACATGGGGATGCATTTCTCCTTTTCGAGCCATTCTATGGTGTCCTTGGGGTATATTCCTAAAAGTGGGATAGCTGGGTCAAAAGGCAGTTCGATTTTCAGTTTTTTGAGGAATCTAGATACTGTTTTCCACAGAGGCTGCACCAGTCTGCATTCCCACCAGCAGTGCAGGAGGGTTCCCTTTTCTCCACATCCTCGCCAGCACTTATTCTGTGTTGTTTTGTTGATGAGCGCCATTCTGACTGGTGTGAGGTGATATCTCATTGTGGTTTTAATTTGCATTTCTCTAATGATTAGTGATGTTGAGCATTTTTTCATATGCCTGTTGGCCATCTGTATGTCCTCTTTGGAGAAGTGTCTATTCATCTCTTTTGCCCATTTTTGGATGTGATTGTTTGTCTTCATGGTGTTGAGATTTACGAGTTCTTTATAAATTTTGGTTATTAACCCCTTATCAGATGTATTGTCAAATATGTTCTCCCATTGTGTAGTTTGTCTTTTTATTCTGTTCTTGTTGTCTTTAGCTGTGCAAAAGCTTTTTAGTTTGATATAGTCCCATTTGTTTATCCTGTCTTTTATTTCACTTCCCCATGGAGATAAATCATCAAATATATTGCTCCGAGAGATGTCGGAGAGCTTACTGCCTATGTTTTCTTCTAAGATGCTTATGGTTTCACGGCCTACATTTAAGTCTTTTATCCATTTTGAGTTTATTTTTGTGAGTGGTGTAAGCTGGTGATCTAGTTTCATTTTTTTGCAGGTAGCTGTCCAATTTTCCCAACACCATTTGTTAAAGAGGCTGTCTTTACTCCATTGTATTTCCTTGCCTCCTTTGTCAAATATCAGTTGTCCATAGAACTGTGGGTTTATTTCTGGGTTCTCTGTTCTGTTCCATTGATCTATATGCCTATTCTTATGCCAGTACCAGGCTGTTTTGAGTACAATGGCCTTGTAGTATAACGTGATATCAGGAAGTGTGATACCTCCCACTTTATTCTTCTTTTTTAAGATTGCTGAGGCTATTCGTGTTCTCTTTTGGTTCCATATAAATTTTTGGAATATGTGTTTTATAACTTTGAAGTATGTCATTGGTATTTTAATTGGTATTGCATTGAATTTATAGATTGCTTTGGGTAATATAGACATTTTAATGATGTTTATTCTTCCTAACAATGAGCATGGTATATGCTTCCACTTGTTTGTATCTTCCTTGGTTTCTTTTATCAATGCTTTGTAATTTTCCGAGTACAAGTCTTGTCTCCTTGGTTAAGTTTATTCCTAGGTACTTTATTTTTTTGGTTGTAATTGTGAAGGGTATTGTTTCCTTAATTTCTCTTTCTGACTGTTTATTGTTGGTGTATAAAAATGCCTCTAATTTCTGAGTATTGATTCTATATCCTGCCACTTTGCTGAATTCATTTATCAGGTCCAGTAGCTTTTTAAGTGAGACTTTAGGGTTTTCTATATACAATATCATATCATCTGCAAATAATGATAGTTTTACTTCTTCTTTTCCCACTTGAATGCCTTTTATTTCTTCTTCTTGTCTGATAGCTGTGGCTAGGACTTCCAGGACCATGTTAAATAAGAGTGGTGAAAGGGGGCACCCCTGCCTGGTTCCTGATCTTAAGGGTATTGTTTTTAATTTTTGCCCATTGAATATGATGTTGGCTGTGGGTTTGTCATAGATGGCTTTTATCATGTTGAGGTATGTTCCCTGTATTCGCACTTTGCTGAGAGTTCTGATCATTAATGGGTGCTGGATTTTATCAAATGCTTTTTCTGCATCTATTGAAATTATCATATGGTTTTTCTCCTTTTTGTTTATGTGATGAATCAAATTGATTGATTTACAAATATTGTACCATCCTTGCCTCCCCAGAATAAATCCCACTTGATCATGGTGTATGATTTTTTCCATATATTGTTGGATCCGGTTTGCTAATATTTTGTTGAAGATTTTAGCATCTATATTCATCAGAGATATTGGCCTATAATTTTCTTTCTTTGTGTTGTCTTTGCCTGGTTTTGGAATCAGAATTATGCTCGCCTCATAAAAGGAGTTTGGAAGTCTTCCTTCCTCTTGAATTTTTTGAAATAGTTTGAGAAGGATAGGAGTTAGTTCTTCTTTGAATATTTGGTAGAATTCTGTTGTGAAGCCATCGGGCCCTAGACTTTTCTTTGTTGGGATTTTTTTGATAACTGTTTCGATCTCCTTTGTTTTAATCGGTCTGTTTAGGTTTTCTGATTCTTCCAGATTGATTTTTGCAAAATTGTATGTTTCAAGGAATTTGTCCATTTCATCTAGGTTGTCTAGTTTTTTGGCATACAGTTCTTCATTGTATTTTCTTATAATATTTTGTATTTCTGTT